>NW_019211457.1:46018327-46073158 GCF_002443255.2 Varroa destructor | reverse complement strand
TATATAATTTTATCTTTCTTTATCGTTTCCTTCACATAAGTTACACGCACATCTATCTCATTAGTAAGAAAATAAATATATAGCTTCCTCATTCAGTGGAGTACTTTCTCTGAATAGTCTCAAATATAGCTTACCTTGATCGACCTTTCCGTAATTACAATACTTTGTAAGTTTTTGTACTTCGTTAGAGTTTGTTTAAAAACATGGATGCGCGTAGTCAAACGTCTCTGTTAACGACTGTAAAGTTTTCGTAACGAGTCGGATTACATAAAAAATGCCAGCATTGAGATCGTCTATCTACTCGATGTAAAACGCTAAGCTATTTTCTGCGACTGAGCAGCTTTTTTCTCACCGCGCACTCCAGATCTATGTTCGCTAGGTGTAACTTCGCGCCGATGTAATCCGCATAGCCTTGATAGTTGATAGATTTCAATGATTAGCACACCAGCCACAGTTCTGTAGTTAAACTGACCTGAGGCACGTGAACTACCCACTGAATCCATTCGCGTTCATCCACCGTAGCTGGTAACAGTACGGTAGCATACCGTAGTGTTCTTGTGAAACCAACCAGAGGACAAGACAATTACCTGCAGCGGTGTTTCTATAATGCAATGAATGAAGCGTACCGTATCGTACACGACCCCTGCAACATTCGCCCACGCGTAGATGGTATTATATGACGCATATGTATGTATACTACGAAAATTTGGCATTCAATCCACCGTTTCACACCAAGGTCACACACGATGCGCGCTTAAGGCCACCCTTCGGTGACCTCGTTTTTGCTTTTACTATTGCTATTTAATTTATAATAATCCAAGGTGAACGGTAATACTCATCATGGCATTGCGCACAAACGAACATTTTCCTTAATTGTGTTATTCTAATCATAGGCTGCTATTCGATAACCTGTAATAAACTGATTGTAAAACTAATCGTCGTTTCGGTAACCGTAATCGACCGTCAAAAATGCCTGTCTGGAAGGTGAACGAAAACAGTGACATGCCTGTACACGTGCACTTCATGTTTACAATTTATACTTCCTTTAGTGAACGTCAAAGGCGACTAAAGTAATAAGACTATAGTTTTTTAAAATGAAACAAATCTTCGCGGAACACCGTATTCGATATTGAGCCGTGAAAGCAAAAGAAAAAAAGTTATGGCTACTACGTAAGTAGGTCAATTACAACGCAAAAACTAAAATTTGTATTACTATATATATATATATATAAAGCGTAAGAAGACTTGACATAACTGACAATAATAATACCCGTCATTTCGTAAGTTAACTATGATATATTCGATACTGGCTATCGGCAGGTCTCAGTAAAGCATTTTTTGGATAAAATATATATGCGGTAGGATATATAGCTAGCCGGACAAGCTATTTACCGTAATGGCTCCGTTACTCCTGCTAGCAGGCGATAGTCGCTTCTTTCTGCAATGAAGCAGCAAATTTATTACGGTGAATAGTGCAAAAATAACGCATTTTAAACGAAGATTAGCTCTGAACCAGCCCTTAGGTACTCGGTGAAGATTAGAAACTTCTTAAAACACTTAAAAATTGACAGTGTACCGCGTTACGAATGGATGCCGAAGGAACCAAGATACGTTCGAGTTTATAGCTAAAAAAAAAAGTGTTCAGTTCAATTAATCGCTGTCGTTGAAAGGTTCCTTTTAAACATTTCAGTTTTGATCGGAGCGTTTGTGAGACGAGGTCGCTTGGTGGTTCACGAAGACTTCAGACGACAAATACACGTAATGATGTCTGAAAAATCAGACAGGTGCACTCTGAGGAGAATGAAACCCAAAGATTTGATTGGTGTTATTAACACTCTAAAAACGTCTTCGACTACTTTTTCAATATCATTCTTCCTTATCCATAGTGCAAAGATGAATTATATGATAATAAATAAAGAATAATGACTTACTCAGAGCATGCATCCATTGTAGTAGAAGCAAGTTTTCCGTCACTGAGTGCGGTGTCGATTGACGTTATGCCGCTATATATACTTCCTACAGAACGGCGAACGCATGACTAAAAAAACTTTATCTTATGTTTTGCAAAAGCTTATTGTACAGCTGCAGGGATCTGACGTGTCTGAAAAAGGCCGTACGTTTCTCAGCAAGATTATGTATCTGCCAGTGTCTGTTTGAAAAGACAAGCCGCTTCTGGGATGGGCACACACGGCTACCGAACAGCCCAGATTTAAACCCAATGAGTGAGCATGCACGGAATGATATTAAGCGAGGCCCCAACAGTTTCGACATGACAATGTCGATCCGCGTACTCGAACTGTAAGGAAGCCGTTTGCAGAGTTCAACAAAGTGATCTTTGTAAGTTATTTAGCGCTCAAATCGAATGGTGGTAATAACAAAAAACAGTAGAGTTTTTTGACTATTTTGGAAATTACAAAAAATAGCACATAATGCGTGATATGCTAAGTATACGTATATACTTCTTCTTTCATATTAATCTCCTTCATGTATAATTGCTAGTGAAAACCTGCTACTTCGGCAGGTGCTTTATCTATAATAGGCGGAGTAACGACATACGGTGGGAGGTGACAGAAAGCAAAACAAAGAAAATGTCACCATAGAAAAGATCGGGGCGCCATTCCTTCATTATCCAGTGGAAATAGTTTGCCACCACGCTGCCGCTGCTGTTGTCTCTATGAGAGTGTGAATTGATAACGCTGGTGGCGGCAGTGGCATGGCATCACATGAAATTGCGACTTCGGGAGGTCAGGGCTACACGAACCCGAGCAGCAGCAGCGGTCGCCGCCGCCGCCCCCGAGACAGGAGACGACAAGCATGGCAAAGGCAATTTGTTATGGCTCTGACCAACGCGCTGGAATCATTTCACCCTGTTCTCCTTGTTCGCTTCTTGAAAGGACAAACTTTCGTGGGCCGGTGCATCAAGCCGTAGTTGTACACACAAGTGAAGTCTAGAGCGGCTGCTGTCGCGAGTGGGACCAGCTGTGCATAAATACCAGAGATGCACAGATGATACCTCTTACGCGTAATGATACCGTTAACGTAGTCATGGCTAGTTGTTGTGGCTAGTAAAATGGCCTGTAACAGGGTCGCTAGATTGTACCCCCGATATAAAATTGGAGACCTTTAAAAGCTACGTTCCTACGATTCATGGAGGTTTTTCGAAAGCTTCATCCTGACGAAGTTCTAGTAAGATAAAGCACCACTGTACGTGCTGAAGGCTAATGTCACAAGTACACGCATTTGATAAATTGCTATCTCTTGTAGCTTGTGTACAAGTACCCAGTCGTTTGTCAAATATGAAATTTTTATACCCAAACACATTTAATTTTAGCTACCGTACGGATCTGGAATTAAAAAAAAAACATCTATATATTATGAGCGAACACAGTCTAAGCGTTAGTGACAATTTTTTTGATTTTTTCGACGATCACGAACCGACGCACGTAAATTAGCGACTTCTACAGCTCTCGTTTATAGGGTACTACCCCTCGTTTCCAAATAGCTAACACCCGGTAATAACCGCGTGTCAGACACAACGGTTTTTACGGAGGAGAACTAAGTGATCTTTAATGCGAGCCCATATCTCGCACTCACGTCTATTGCCCTATCCCTTATGTACATTCCAATGTAATTAATCAACGTTAGCCACAAGCACGCTGAGAGATTGCCGTACCACAACGAACCGCGACAGGTGACGTTACATACGCACACAAAAGAAATAACCACATAAATCGCGCAGTGAAATAACGCTGCGCGTTCAGAACCGCCTGTCGCTGGCAACAATAATACCAACAACAGCAGCAGCAACAGCGGCGGTATCATCCCAACGTGTGACAGGATCGACCTACAAAAGGTAACGCCTAACCCTTCTCGTTTTTACCAGCGACCAAATAGATATTACGGCAAGCATATGATATAAACACACAACGACCAAGGCCCTGACCGCTCAAAGCTCTAGTAGCCAGCAGGATGAAAGTTAGGCAGAATGATCTATATTGCTTGGCCTGCCGCAGCCGTCTTCATCTCGGCCTCCGAGTCCGCTAACAGCGAGCAGGCTGTGCGGCCTTGATGCAATCTGGCTAGAAATCTCCCGGCGGCGCGGAAGTTTCGTTTTAATGCAGACACACGACGAATGAGACGAGAGTACGTGACGCAGCGGTGCCCGTCCGTAGAAATAGATCGCGCGTTATTTTCCTTGCCTTACGTATCCATAACAGTTCAACAGAAGGTAATATTTGCGGAAGCCAACAGGCAATAGTCTACTAGAGAAACCAGCCAACTGGCGAGATCTCAATATCTCACCTGCGCTGTTTCCAACCAGCTAAACTAAACACTACAGACTTGTGGCGGTTAGGACTAGAACAATCTCTTCTTGTCGATACCTAGTCGGTTGCCTGTAGCTTGCACCGATCCGTCGTAACTTACTCAGCTCAACTTATACTAGTTGTTTATAGCGTTTGCAACATTCTCCAAAAACGCCGCCAACAACAATTAATTCTCCCGTTTAGCTTGTCCAACGTTCTCTCTACGGAAAATCCAATTGTAACACTGACGTCGAAAGTTGACTGCAATAACAGTATTTTCAGCCCCTTAGCATTTGTGTGATCAGCTGCTTGCCACTGGTCTTCGATATCTGGAAAATGGGCTTGAAATTGAGCCGTAACCTTCCTGCATTACCTTGATTGGTTGTCTGATTATTGTGTTTGTTGTTAGACCAGTAGTGTGCCTGCTGACGATTTAGAATACTTATCTAATCTTGATGACATTAACGTAGGGCTAAGGCTGAAAAGCCTACTAAGAATGTACTCTATTCTATAACCAATTAACCTTTTTACGTCCAGTATCGTCGCTAGGCACTCCATAAGACAGACGGCTAGCTGGAACCATGCAACACGTATTCCTGAGCTTAGCAGGTCTACCTAGACCTAATCTAGGTACTTGAAACGAGCAGACCGGACGCTAGGGCTTGACGTACTTGTCCTACTTACTAATAAAACCTGTTATGATTTCTTTAGGTGCATTTTGGAAACGACCAATTTAGTCAATAAATAGTAACAGCGTAGATCATGTTGAGTAACGAAAAAGTTAGCCTTTTGTCTTTGAAAAACGTCGGTTTCTACGGGCAGATTAGTCAGTGGACTTAATCGCCGACCGTGTGAACATGTGTGCAGACGTTAGAATAACGATTACCACTAATCGCAATTCAATTTACTTTTTCTGAGTAAGTTCACTGGCATGTGCGTGTGCTAAGCTCTCACCATCATATAAGTGAAAGTTTCATTGATTGATTGATTGACGCAGTACGAGTTTCGCTTATCTGTCGCGACTGTACACTGTAATGGCAGCATACAAATCCAGGGTAAACCGGGCCATACATTAATCTAGCCATATTATATATCGTGCACTTTCGAAATTAAGAAACGTACTACATTGTATCGAACGGAGAGCTTCCTACGAATACTTTTTTCATATAGTTTCTACTCATTGATACATAATGAAAACCACCTGTCAGAGTTACCAAACGCCTGCTCATATGGATGTGTACATATATCTCGCAGTCTCGTTGTTGTGCAGATATCAGCTTGCAGTCTTAGAAGCCAGTCAACAACACAGGAAGTTACAGAGAGCGTCGAACTTAACAAATTTCAGGATCCTTGATAGTTTGACTCCATTATACCGTACGAAGCCTCGAGGACGATAAATGGACAATGCTACGCTTTTTGTATGGGAATGTGTCGATTTCATTTTGCGATCCTGCGTTCCTTTTAAGGTGTCCCGGCATACACCGAATGGAACACGTTATTTGATTGAACTATCTAACCAACAGCGGAGCTAACAGATACTGCTAAGGTGAAAAAATTAACTTCATTAGTATTCATGTAACCGGATTATAGTTTTAACGTAAATCAAACCGACACTTATCGGGACGATAAGCGCTCATCTCTAGGAAATATACGATAAAAGAGTGTTGCATAGTGGAAATAATCAAAACTATAAGCCAGACTTCTTAGGATCAACGGAACGGAACCCATTGCTGACGATTCGATAGCCTTTTAACACAAGCAAAATATGGTGACAGCTGTATTATGGGTGTCTTGGCTATTCCGACGATTATTAAGCTCTGAGAATTTCACAATTTTGGGTCACCGAAATGAGAGGGGCCCAAGATAGAGCCGAGCAGAGGTGCAAGATAGAGGGGAAAAACAGGGAGGCTTAGTGATACCAGGTTTCACGAATTAAATGAAGTGCTAGCTAAGATAAATCGTCCTGAGCCGGCTTACGAAGCTACTGGCCATCGTTTTGTCTCATTCTATAGGCAACTTCGTCGCAATTATTTTGCATTCGCGGAAACGATACCTTTCGATTGACGAAACGTTCTGCAGAGATAATAAAATTTAGATTGCGATCAATTATGATAATTCTGCCGTCACGATCGTCACGCCTAACCCCATTACGCCGCTAATAAAAGAACTACTAACGATTTCTACGCAAAACAACCCTTTGCATTATCTATTACATTTAATTAGCAGTTGTTGTTTACAACTGTCACGTTTGTCGCTACTATCACGGCCGCTGTTGGTGTCTGCTATCGCCTCGCCGCCGCCGCCGCCGCCATTAGCACTGTTGGCATTGCCCTCTACTGCTATTGTGAGGGGTCGTTGACCCCAGTGACGCACGATATGTTCTAATGCTGCTAACGCTACTTTTCCTCTTGCCGTACTGACGTATTTGTTGTCGCTAGCGTAGTTGTTGCTCCTGCCGCTGCTCGTTATTGCTTACAGCACTTACCTATCGGTTTGGCGGCGTCACGAGTAGCCATGCGACAGCCGCGACCGCAACTGCAAGAGTGTGGTTCCTGGCGTCACCGCTTGGTACCGTTCGCTGGCGGCGATCCTTTTGCCGAAGCCACCAGGCCGGCCGCGAACAGCCACCAAAAGTCAACAAGACGCCAATCACGCTGCCACTAAGTGATGCTATCGTGACGGAAAGCAATACTCGATCTACTTCACCAATACTACAGTTATTGCTTGACGTGATACTGATGGTGGAGAATACCGATGTGGACAGCGTTAACCGCGCCCAGTACAGACGTGATTGGCCGAAGGTTTCACGATCTGTGATCTACAATAGTAGAGAAAGATATTATAAATGAACAAAAAATGCTTTTTTAAAACACGTACGGTAAACTAGGCCTTTGCTTGGAGACCGATAAAATGCCGCAGAACTAACTGTTGGTCTGAGAACTATTCGAGCAGATATTTATCCTTTATACTCTTCGCGGTTCCCTTTCACCAACGAGCCCGTCTTCGTAGTTTTCGCGTCTGACTGCGTAAATTGCAACTGAGTTTTCCTGTCTGTCTTTACGCTAGTGCTGAGTAAGCAACTATAGGCTCTAAACCCTCGCCCATCGTCATAGTACGGCCTCGGCGTCCTTCCAGGTCTTCACTGTCTGGATCTGACTATTTCGTACATTATACTCTCGTTACGGCATTTGTCTAATGTCAAGTCCCCTTGTACAAACGTCAATCCTTCGTTATTAACACCACTTCCGGCCTCTCCCTGAGCGTCAGCGACAATATCGACGATTGGTCGTAACGAAAAAGTGACCTGTTTTTGTTCACAATTCAGCCCGACTAGCCTGATTAACTCTCCCATCATCTACAATCGGGCGGCCATAGTGCTGGCACATTTTTAGGTATCTAGATTTGGTCGTTGCCACACGCTTAATCGTAATTGGAAGATCGGGACTTAGAGTATGATATAGAAATGGCAACATATGTAGTCGTTACCTATATTCTTCGCGGCTACATACAGGGTGAGCTAAAAGTTTCTTGACATTCAAAAAAGTATGGCAGTTAGGAAACCAGCCCTTAGTTTGTATCTAGTAAAGGGTAGGAGATACGCAAAGGTCTATCAATAAAAAGCACCTTAACACCATTTTAAATACTACAACGTTGGACTATTAGCTAATTAAACCAGCCGAACGACCGCGTACCGCAGCCATGATAACAGTATACAGTAATGTATACTTTTAATGGTTTTAGGGTTTCCGTGTTACGAATGTACTGTCCAGTTATACTCGCCCCTCTGGGTAACAATTTCACTGGTGGCAAATGAAGAAAGGTTTTCCCGAAGCGTCAAGATAATTTAGGTCTACTCTGCGTATATACGTAAAAGCAATGAGGTTACCGTACCGATTTGACGATGTCGTACACTGCAGATTAATCTGTACAACTATAAGCCTATAAAAATTGTCCACGTAGACGTCTGCCTGCTTGACGCTGGCAAACGAAAGCAGATGAAAGACGGAAAATGAGCCTGCCCGTTTTGGTCCGATTGTATGGAAGCGATTCAGCGGAAAATGCTCAAACGATTGTATAATAATATTTAGACCATAATTCCAACACAGACAGTAAGGTATCTCGCACGCTTGAAATCTCTAGTGTAACTACGACTGATTCAATAAGACAATACACCAAACTTCTAACCATCGTTGACACTTCAGATTGTAAATTGGACTCGATTCGCCTGAAATCGACATTGGCCAAGATCTAGCGGGTAGCGTGAGCTCTAGCTGACTGTGGCTGTTAGTTTTTTTTTACTTGGCGCAATCCAACAAGACGTTGTTTTATAATTAAGGGATGGCTACGTTAGCCGTACGCAACCCAGATCAACCCGTTAGCTATGAATGGAACAAACTCTGTTGACGCGATAGACAAAACTACAGCAATGGAATATCGATAACTAGAAACGCCGGCAACTTTTGTATAGCTCGGCGTAGAGAACTCTCCGTCTGTTCTTCCAAGTAACTTGAGTTGGGAAGAGTGCCACTAACTTTCGCTCATGGACCATGCACTTTCCAAGTCCTTCAGTAGGAGTATGAATATTGTAAAAATACTATGTATATATATGTCTTTCAGCATCGATGCGCCGTTGGAGAGCATGCCTGCAAAGCGTCAGACTGGATACCGAATACCTTTTAGAGCAGACAGTGACACAGCCTCGTTAATCTGGCCAGTTTTCGAAGCAATGGTTACATACATGTGCATAGGTCGCGGTGACCTAACCCGTTTAAGGCTTGCATTGGCGCTTAATACTGGGACCAGTTATGCTGTATTGTCTAATAACAATGAAGAAAAAGTGCCCAAATCATTTAGTGAGTGCAATCTCGTAAATACCTATATCTAATACATCAATTGAACGGTCGTCAATTTTAGGCTCATTACTCGAGCGTGTTTTGCTTTACCAGACATGCTCACAACACGTAATAGATCTATTTTCCTATAGAGCAGAAAAGCTATCTGGTCTGTGTTGCCCAGCTCCTTGTTTTCACAACACAGCCATCACAACATTGACATCCAGATGATCGAAATTTTAGAATTAGTCATTTTCGTCGACAGAATTCAATTTTAAATCACTCTGGTCACATGAGAATCTATAAATTGACTATGATTCATTGTTGCTAGCCAATGAAAACACCAGCGCGACTACGTTGCGGATATTAGAGAGATAATTTAATATACTTATATCGATCTAACGTATTTCGACTTTATATCAATTGAAAGTACCTGATTTCACGATTGCCAATGAGTTGTCTATGGCAATCTTCATTAATTGCTCCCTCTGTTGTGTACCCTCTTCAGCTTTGATGGCTCATTTTTATATTGTGGGGTCATCTTCTGCCAGTTCCGATATTCGTGCTAAACGCTCATTGCACCGATGGCGGGGTTTGTAGAGCAAATTTGAGTTATATTCTTAAAAAAGGAAATTGTATTTAGCGGAGATTGCCTCTTCCAGGGCAAAATAACGGGTGGAATAATCGCTAATTATTAGTACGTGAAAAGTAAGGCAAACAGTAAGCCATACGAGCAGGATAACTATTAAATAACTTTTCTATTTTCTATTTAGCGTCGAGTTTATAAAACGTGCGACAGTGAGCTATCTATTTGAGTTCTCTATCAATAGCGTTAAAAAAACAGCAAAAACGAAGTAAGTCTATTTCCCGGGAGGGTGATTGCTAACAAGGATAGTCCGTTGTCTTCAATTGTCAGTTTTCATTTACAGAGAATTCTCGGACGTTAGGAGACGAGCGAATAGTGAAGAACAATGCTACAAGGGCTTCAAAAGCGACGTGTTTCGAAACGAGTTCCCATTTGGAAACGGCTGGCCAACCGTAATGCCTTCCATAATGGCGGAATCGCTCAGAATAGAAACCGGAGGTTGAGGGGTTATGGCTACTACCGAAAAAACTTCCCTGTAGGACATTGGCTGATCGGTGGACGACGCCATCGTTATGATGCTGTTGCTGACGCCAGAAGTTACGCCCTGGGTGGATATGACAATTCGGGATTCCAGGAGGAGGACTATTATCCGGAGTCTGTAATGGAAAGCACAGAATCAGCATCGTCATCGAATGAAGTTGACGAGGCGCGCCTCGTCGGACGGAACTTGTATCCGAAACTCCAAATCGAAGATTCCAAGGACTCCGAAGAGGACTCCGAGGACAGCTACACCGACGAGTCCTCCGATTTTCGATCCGAGACCTACGACATCGATGAGACCGACAGAGAGGCCCGAGGTTTTTAACGGTACGTTCGGTGAACTCGAATAGTAACCCCTGCCAACACACAATAGCTGACATATTGATAAGATTACTAAATATTTGCCAAGGAAGGACGTGGATGTCGCGATTAAGCTATATCCCCATTGACACGGTGATTCTCGGCCTTGGTTCTGATCTCCTTAATCAAGGTCCGATTACAGGGATTGGATACCGTGTGCGCATTACTGCGAACTTCAACGCTATAATTGAGGCGTTACTATGACAGCGACTCGTGTGTTCTGTGAGCATCTGCGCAGGGTTAAGCGAATAAAAATAGACGGATAACTAAAAAAACTACTGCGAACTGAGTATTATGAGATGGCATGACATGTGTCGTAGGCTCGCCACATTAACAGCTATAGATAATTCTATGCGTATGAAATGCTAGTTCTTGTACACGCAGGATGGTCGAGTGCGACCGCCCGTATAATTAATATTAGGGGAAAAAAAGAAAAGCCGGGGAGCGTGCTGTTTGATAGGCTATTGTCATGACCCCACTTGCATTGGGACCACGAGCTTTACCTCAATTGCGGTCAAAACGCACAATGTTGTTTTGTTTGTTACGTATACTATCCGATGCCAAATTAGTGGATACTGGCGTATCGAAATTTCTGCCCGCCATAAGACTTTCTTCTCCCTGAAAAAACTAGATGTTTCAAACTCAAATTGTTTATTGACACGTAAAGCTGTTTTGGTTGAGGTCCTAGCGTCAGCATTGCGCTTTGGCGGCTGGAAGGTGCCGTCGCCGTCTGAAGTAATGAAGTGGACGTATAAATCTTTCAAAACATCTCTTCCAGACTCACGAGACCAAGCGACACGAATAAACTGGAGATCACCTGCAAAGCATGAAGTATGACAGTTCTAGTAAATTGTCGTACCACCACTCACGCTAGTCTCATCAGCGACTTGACAAATATCAGTGTAGGTAAAGCGAGAGACTTGACGGCGTCTGACGTCGTATCTCACGTTTACACACAATCGTAAAGCTTGCGCAGTGGATGAAGCATTCGGTGAACATATGATAGTATCCGCCAGACGATCTTGCCCAATGCTTCCACCCATGAGGCAAGAATTTAAAAAAAATTAAGATACATATTACGAAATGGAAAAGGGTCTCCGCAGATCCGAAATTCGGGGCAAAAAAAGTGGCGATCGACTGTCCATAGCAGCGTTTCTTAAGCATCCTCGTATAGGGAGAACTTCGATCCTAAAGAACGATGATACTTGGCTAAGAGCATCGGTTTTTGGACAAGGAACTTGATGATAAGTGCATGGAAGATATTCATGGATGTGGAGAGGACAGCTTTTGAAACTCATTGTCCTCTATCAATTCGTAAGCGATCGACATAGGCTAGTAAAACTGTGCTTTTCACGCCTACGTCTTATCCTCAAATAGATGATGCTTTTTATACGTGAAATTTCCGTTAAGCGCTGAAACTTCATCTATGTTAGGAGGGCTAATACACAGGCGAAATGAGCATATAATACTGACACAGTGTCCGGACAGTATGTTTCGAGGAAGTTGGTAACTTAGGTAGACAATTGGAAGGTGTCTTGGACGCGGACTGGTAAATATCTAAAGTCTACAGATTTAGATATAGAGAAACGTCCGCTAATACGCTGAATGAATGAATCCGTGCCGTGCGTAGTTTGGTTAGTTAAATTACTTTTTTCTTCTTCGCTTAAATATGTGCGGTAATATGCTATATTATTTAGTTAATCTTTACGCTGCATGACATACGTGTGGTATGAACTTACAAATAACATTAAATGTCTTACCATCAGAACCGAGTGAGAGCTTATGTTTAAATTTAGACTATCTCAAAAGCAACTTAAAACGTTTTTGTGATATCCTTGGCTTAAAAAGAAATATTATAATAGGAGCGTATCGTTTTGGACCGATTAAACATTGGGACATAAGAAATTGTTTGATAAATGGTACAGGGTAATAACTATGGTTTAAAGCATGAAGACTCTCGCAGTGGAGTACACGGACCTGGCACTAGACTTAGCTCTTATTGCCCATACGCTAACCGCTTTCGAGGCACTTAATGTATTGCTAGTATTTACAAAAAAAACTGTTCATATTTTTTGGGCCAGGACACTAGATCATTGCCGTAATTGATAGGTCACTTAATCGAATATTTGCTTGAATGTTCATTTGCTAGAATTTAGCGAGTTGAGCAACTAAGTTACTTATATGAGACTATTAGCCTTGAAGGATATCAGGCGCGCATAGTAAATCTTCTAAAAACAACCGCGAATTTCTAACTTACCCTAATACCTTAAGCTTTAGGACCTTATGTCCTACTGATAAACAAACGGCAATCAGTTCACATAGGTCCTTATCGGAACCAGTTTTCGATAGCAGCAGCGCAATGATGAAAGTGTTCCATCTCAGGAGACGTACATTGTAAACGTAATTAAATGAACGCTAAATGGCGTGTTTCATTCTATTTATTAGTCGATATGGAGCTAGTAATACCTCTCTCCTTTTTTTTGTGAATTTTGCCCCTATCAAGTCGTTTCGACAAAAAAAATTTAAAGCAAGTTATTATTTAATGGTTTGATTACGTTTGATTTAACATGTCCAAACATTTTATATGAAGCGAGACGTTATGTAGAAGAGAATGGGTATACCAAAGAAATAACAATAAGAAAAAAACAGAATTTTATGATAATTTTATTATTTCTTGTTCTTTAGGTTACGGTTTCTTTGCCGCGAAGTTTGATAGTCAACTCAACAAAGTATAGTTAGCAAACTGTGATTTTCACATTACTCTCATAATGAAGATGCAAAGAAGAAGGCTCACATGATTAATTAAAATTTTACAGGAATCACTCTTTTTACAAAACCTACTACTTTTACGGGGTCTTGTACGAATAGAGGTAAACATTCCTCAAGGCGAACCCTCCAAAATAATAAGCCATTTAATTGACGAGACGAAGTACGACTCAGATGACAAGTCAGTTGAAAATGTCGTGTACCCAGGTCAAGTCATCTAGAACGAGTTAAACCTAAATTTCTACAACTTATTTGAGAGATAACATTTAAATTAAAAAAAAAAAAAATATATATATATATATATATATACATAATGCACTAAGCAGACATTTTTTTTATTAACAGAATTGCCCGAACGCTAAGGTGTGTGTGAAATTGTTAAAATTTACTTTTTTTTGGTTCACCTTGAAACGCATAAATATTGACCTGTCTATTTAGACTTTTGATTCGAATGATTACAAACGTTGCCTTGTGAAATTTCGATCCAAATATTACAGAAGGATGTCTGTTTTGTGCGCAGCGGCCATTTTGTAAAAATTTGGTTTTCGCTGCCCTTATGAATGACCCGTCAGAAGCTCGAGATTCAAAACCACTAAGAGCACATACCCTGTCTATGAAAAAGCAATAAACGAACATAAAATCGAACTTCTAAACACAAGTCTTATAGAAAAGTTACGATTTTCTTAGAAATCGTTATTCCCGGTTGATTCGGACCCCTTAGCGATGTTGACCAAAATATTAACTGTCAGTGCCACGTCGACATCAGTACAAAACCTTTCTACCGTAAACGCTTATGGTAGACTATCTCAGCAACACACGTCAAGTACTACGTTACCTAGTTACTACGTTACTAAGTTATTCGCATAAAGTCCAGTTTTACGGAATCGTTTTCTCTGCCTGACGTAAGATTGCTATTCTAATTTCGTCACGAAAGCCGAAACCGTTCTCGTCTACATTAGTGATTGCAGCTGTTTGACGTACATTGAAACGTACAGGTGTCTTATTAGCACCAGAGGTGTGTTTTTTTGCCTGTTTCAATCAGTTCCACATAGAAAAATCCGCTAATTTGATTTAAAGTGCTGTCTTAAGACAGGAGCGTAACAGTTCCGCTGATGCTACATCATTTGTAGTACTAACACTGCAAATTTTGCACTTGCAAATATTTATTTAATTTACTTCCCTTATACTTAAGGCATTGACTCCAGCGTTGCGAAGAAAAATTGCGTGATATTTACACGATGGCCATATAAAAAAATTCGATGCGGCACCATACAAATTTTCGATAACGAAGACAAGCAATAGCCAGAAATGATCCAAATATCGACATTTCCTACTATCTATGCATTGTAGATAACTAGCACATGGCTGGAGAAGAAGAAAATTTGCTTCAAAAACCCCCTTTCCGAAAAAAAACAAAGTTATGAAATCGAATTCAGATTTGGATTTGATAGTGGATAAGATGAACCGACATCGCGATTGAAATATGGTTGGGTTCAGATTTGTAGGGTGGCCCGAACCTTTTTCGCTAGCAGCGGTAATCAGGGTCTGAGCTACGCCAACGGACTCAGATTCGTAATTATAGCCCCTGGCATGATGATGGATTCCGCAAAGCTCATTACTCCTTAACAGCTTCAGTATTGTTTAGCCCGCATCTCGAATCACCACCTGCAGGCGACCACCTGTTAACGAACGAGGCAGCCGGATCGTTGAATGTATAAATATGAACCACTATAGTACTACTATTTGTCTCACTCTAGGTATTATGATAATACCACGATGGGGGAAATGCTAATACTGGTTTGCTTATATTCACGGTTCGAAATCATAGAAGAAAAACTCAGACAAAACTGTGTATCGGCAATGGAGCTCAGTAAGAATTTCGGTTACTGAGGATAATTCTGCTGGCTGTCTAGGATAAGATTCTTCAGGAGGCTTCAACTTCCGGGACGCAAATCTCCTCAAGCGGAATAAATGTATCTAAAGCGTTGTTTGGTGGCATTCGGCGTCAAATACGTTGTATAACGTGTTCACAGAGTGTGTCCCGTCAACATTGAGACTATTGTCCCATTATTGCATTCATTGTTTGGAATCTCGAGTCTATGCAATAAAAAAAGTAGGGACTGAACATTTGTTTTTTTTAGTTCTATGAAAATAATATTAGCATGTACCAAGCGAGCTGTCGACCTCTTGAATAGTTTTAATTGGTACAAAACGTTCGTCCTGGCCTTAAACTATTAGGATCCTTGAAGTGCATTGTGGCGCATGTGTTCCCACAATCCCCTGAGCCATCGCAGAATGCTGTAACGTTCTACAGTTAATGAGGTCTGTTAGGGTGTCCGTGTTTGTTCTGTTGACTTGTGCTTGGCATTGATTTAAGCGACTTGTGCTTGGCATTGATTTAAGCAAAAAGTCCTCAGTTTCGGCTACCGGTTATTACATCGTCGCAATCAGCATTCACTCGGGTCTACTTTTAAGTTCACCTGGCATTTGTTTGACTGCTGCGAGCTCATGCTGCTTTATTGAACATTTCCATGTTGTATTACGTCTCGTACGGTTTACCGCTTGCTTGTTTGGTCCTATGCTTGTTTGTTCTAGTTCCGGTCTAGAATGCACATATCGTACTTTTAAAGGTACAAGCAGCGTGTCAGCCTATACGGTGGTTGAACTGTTGGAGTAGTTGAAATAGAAAAGGAACAAGTTACAACCCCCCTGGGTTCGATTTAAGTTTGAGCTTTACTCGTTTTTGACCGAGACGGTGTGAAATCGCTCGCGGACGACAGACGCTTAGATAGGTCACCCCGCCGCAAGCTATTCTGCCCATTACCGTTATCATGTGACGCATTATGTATGAGGGAAATCGGATGCAGGGGGTGACTATACTGTGTTTGCTGTCTGATTCGCAACGTAAATTGCTTTTCCGGCTCTTCCAATCGATGCAATAGTGTATCGTAGTTGTGCAGTAACCCGATTACAAATAGCGAGCTGCTCATTCAACTAAACACTTCTATTAATGAGACGCAACGTACGATAGCAGAGCTCCGAGGTTTCGCGCGATCCACGCGTAACAAGAATGAAAATCCAGCCGTCCTGAGGTGTCCACATTACGAGAAGCTCACCTATTTCAACTGTAGTAAATAGAAGTGCTTGCATCCAGCACTACCAGTGATTGCAATAGGCTCACTAGATATGCAGTTGAATAAAATGCTAAAAAAAAGCTTCCTATTTTAGGCCTATTACAAATGTTCCAAGTTTTACGTCTGCTATTGACGTTTAGCATTGCTTCAGGCGACTGGCCTTCAACACGACACCGCATATCTTCGAATCATTAGTTCGCAAATGCATTACAGGAATTGCTGGTCTCCCAAAATATGCCCAAATACCAAAGAATAACGAGATATCTCACTTCATACAAAAGATTAACATAACCATTCCGGGTTGTAGATTCGATATCGCGTCCGGTGGTAGGCTTAGCGAAAAACTATGAATTTTTCCAAGGTCTATTTTAATGAGACGAGCCAATTTGTTTTTATCCTAGCAGTCAGTAAAGACCTGCCATCGTTACGTAATGTACGTATGTGTCTCAGATGATCATGGTGTGATGAAGTCTAGCAAAAAATTGCCCACAATCTCAGAGATCTTCCAATTTTCAATTGACCAGTTGAAGTCTAAAGTGAGTAGCGTAGTGACAAACAACTAGATGTAAGGTTCTGCCTACCACCGTTGGCCGCCGCTAGCGAACGTCACCATCGAAACGCGGTTCCGTAGGATGGCGTTTCTATACCGTTAGGACTAGCCAAAGACAGTACGGCCCTTGATAACACTAACGAACGATTATTGCAGTTGTTCATTCGTCTTTGATGATATTATAAATTGTAGTTTAAGGGTCATTGGCTCGTTCAGTCGGTCGCTCGTTGGTGACCTGCGCCACCGCTCCTGCTCTACCTATCGTTGCTGCCATGCCCTGTGTGAATGCAATACATTTAACCGAACGCTACGGTAATAGTAGTAGCCGCGAAAATAACAGGGCAAGATTAACACAAACACGCAAACAGCGTAACCAACTAGCGCTTTTGGCATGGACGAGTATTACCGGGCTTTAGAAGGATGAAATAGTTGAAGCGAAGTAACCGGCATCAAACGATACCAATCTAAAGCAGATAAACGAAGGAAAAATTGAATAAATCATTTCAACTATTGTTACTACATCTAATGTTGACGGTGTTAAATCATTATTCAAGAGCAACAACAGTGATAGAAAAAGTAAAAACCGTAAGGATTCTCGAATGGGTCTCTGTGCCGTTTGTCACGTATGCACGATTTTGTGTGTGTACGCTAGACGTCCAAGTGACCATAGGTAATGCACGTAGAGCATTCGTCTACGTATATGTGTACACATATGTGTACAAAATTAGTACGACGGTACGCAAGGCACGATCGTACTATGAGAACGCACTAGGGTTTCCTACACGAGCCATTCAACTTCGATGAAATTGGTTTGTGATCATAGCGATATGAATAGTACAGACTTCGTCAAACAAAGCTGAGTGGTAATGATGAAAACCAAAGTACACCATATAATGACTTTCTTAAATCATCGTCTGCCCTCGTTACTGCGTTGGGATTAATCTATTACCTTGACATCTATATCTTTGTCTTTTGTCTGCTAAAATTACACTCAACCGTTGCGCGGCTTGAATTACGGCTGAATCAGCTGTTCTAAAATATGCGAAATAAAGCGTGACAAAAATGGCAAATAAATACGTGTGTATAGATCCATCTTTTTATCGCATTCATTGGAAGCATTCAGAGTTTATTCTATTCTTTGTTACTTATCTAAAGAAGTTTCTTTTATTTCTGCAATGCCTCTCCAATAATACGTATCGATAATCCTTAGCTATAGTCATAGAAATTTCGGTTGGTTTTTTTTTGAATGTCAGCAAAAACTAGACACGCATATGTAAAACTGTTCGATTGGACATTATCGTCCACTCATTTCGCGCTAATATCTCGGAGTGGGCGTCGGATGAAAATTGCTATGGTCTCGTATAATACGTATCTTCTAAAGCTGCAATTGGTCTTTTAGGTGCAGTTAGAGCCTCGAGGACTAGCTGTACGTAAAGAAGCGTCAAGTACTGACGGATGTTATGGTAACTCAATACAGAGAAAAACTTCTTTCAAGACGATGGATTCTATATTGAAATGCGACACTTTTATCGATGAACGAGCTCTCTCACGACTTCACAATCTTCAAACTAGGCGATACTATCTTTACCCAGCGTCACTTTGTGTTACGGGGCTTTCATTATCTGGTAGTCAGACAGAGTCGACAAGTGAAGTTTCGCAATTCAACCGCTAACCTCGATAAGCTAAGAACAAAGTATACTTTCTGCGGTCTAGACATCAGCGAAACAGGTCATTGTTAACAAGCTATACAGAGATTTGTAGGCGCGATAAAATTACGTACACTACACATACGTACGTGCACGTGCACACATGCCTGTGTGGCCGGACCATGAAGCGGATTTATGAACCATTAATTCACAATATTTCGAAACACTAAAAGCGTGCAAAGTTCACTCTCTTGACACAAGGGCCGCTCTCCCCATGCTTTGCTGCACGGACTTTCGCCTTCACTTGTGAGCGCTTGCATGTTTAATTGACTCTATCTTTCCGTCTGCCGTCTACGATTACCCGTCCATTTCCAACGGAACGTTGTAAATCGAATTTTTGCGACGCTCGACACCGTGACTTGGACCGTCCACCGACTGTTGGAGATCAACAGCTGCCATGCTCGAGCCGCATGGAGGCCTACAGATGTGCTGTACAAGTGAGCCCGTCCGCACGAAACCGATTTGCGAGGCCACCCACAAGGGGAAAGTCTTCCATCGTAGACCTTTGCCTAAAGCGCCGTTACTGCTACCAGGAGATAAATTATAGCAGAATCAGCAATAGCTGCGAATGCGGCAACGACAGTAACAGTCGTCATCGATTTGCAACTGCATCGATAAAATAAACAGCCAGACTCCTTCAGTCGCCAGGGCCACTATATGGCCACCGTACCAGTCGTCGCTGGATGAGTGGGGTCCTATGTAAATGGATGGTAAGATCCCAAGTGGTAAGAGCGAAGATAGCCAGAGACGTATCTGCTGTTGCTGCAGCTGTTGGGTATCAGAAGCGTTAAATGCAGCTGCAATCGATGCTGGTGAGCAAACTATGTCGAGTGGCCACGGTGACACAGCGGCGGGCGATGTTGGTAAAGGAATCAAACAATTACTTTGTGTGAGCTTCTGTACATGTCCGTTTGTGCATGTGTTAGTTTGGTGCACGGATATGTGTCTGTCTTAGCAACTGCATGAATGAATGAATCTGTATGCCCGTGTCTTGCCGACATGCTACTAATACGCTATAACTTATAATTGCACTTTCTTCTTTACTCAAGCCGCAATAACAATGCGGATGACGGCCACACATCGCGGGGATGTCGACGATCCTTTGCCGGCTCGCTGTGCACGCAAATGTGCCAAATAACACGACAAGAAGATCGACGCAGACAGGACACGATTGTATTAAGCGGTGGCGACGACAGCGTATCTTGACACAAATGAAGAACGGCAGAAAGAAAAGAGGATTTTATAATGACTTAGTATCAATGTAAGGCAATAAATAGAAAGGAAAAGAATAACAGTCATAATAGGAACCATTGAACAGCCAACCAAATACTGGGTAAAAGGTCTTGACAAGGCACTGCGATACGCTCGAGTAGCCATCTAATGTTCACTTGGTGCTTGAAATAGCCTAGACGTGATGGCTAACGTTTTGCGTAGATAGGCATTATCATCTAATGATAAGCATCACTCACAGTATGCTGCCCAGTCTTCAGATTGAACAACACGCTTCATCGTTCAGGGCAGGAGATCAGCTGAAAAGGAATCTAAGGTGGTACGTTAAATAGATTAACGGTTTTCAGAAATCGTCATTATAATTGTATATTAAACCCAACGAAAAATCTGTACATATATTGATGTCACTTTAATTAAAACAGTTATGTCTTGAATGGAACACTACCCTTATATAAATTTCACGCTAGTTGTTAATTAGTCTAGTATTGCCATATGAAGGGGAAGAGTACAGATGGCCGCAATCAATAGCTGTCGTTGTTTTGTTGACTGTAAAGCGATGACGTCTGATCTAGGTTAGGTGCAGCAATCTACTAGCTGGCACAAAAGAGGAACTGCTTCACCACTTCTGAAGTACTAGCTTTGTTTTCGGCCACCGTTGAATTTCCATTCTCCGATGACTGCAGAGCTATTGCGGTACGCTTCAACCAGCTGGGACGAACAAACAAATATGTCACTAGCGACTTTGTCTTCCGATGCTGCTTGAAGCCAGTGGACACAGAGGCATCGGAAGAGGCCTTCCACCCTCATAAGGCAACCATCGTGCACTGAAAGTCATTTTCGATCGTTGGTGGCAAACGCATTTGACCAATAGCAACAAAATGTTATATGCTTCTTCGATACACCACATGCAACTGTGGTAGAGTTTAATGTTAAGTTAGGCGTAGTTGATTTAAACTGGTAACTGGTTAAGTTCGGTAAAATCAACCTAAAAGAGTTGGTTGTTCTCAATGACTTACTAAGATGATTGCTTATAAGCTAATAGGGCTAAACCGAATCGTATCCTGCATAGACACTTAAGTGAGAGGTATCACACCACAAAAGCGTTGTAACGCAAAGAAAAGCAGCGAACGTTTCATGGTACGAATCAAGCCTTCTGCCGGTTTACCGTTAAGCGATAAGCTGACTAGTCGTACAATTTTACAGACGTTCTAGCACCTGCCCGCAGGTTCTGCAACCTACAAGTTATGACGTATATACACACGCACACGCACACTCACACACACACACACACGTCACGCCACATCGCGTATACCTGCATATCACTATCACATTCTAGTGCTGTTCGCACCGTATACAATGCGTATGTATAAGTCAGCGACAAACTTCCAAAGAGACAAAGTTCCATAAACACCGCGATGCCTACCATACCGCCGGCCTACCTCCCTTGGTCGCAATCTTTGTACAGTTATCACAATAACGGCCGCATTTATGAGCCCATAAGCTAACCAGACAATGTAGATGTATCAAGCTATCAATCGTTTTTCTATTCGACGCTGCGAGTTCGCGTAGCGTCGAACGCGTCACAACGAGTCGATGTATTCCGGTGTACTGCAAATAGCTTCAAGAGTGACGTCGGCGCCAAAGAACAATACCAATGACACAGTTTTATAAATGGGGGCAGTGGAACAGGTAAGCTGTCGCGTAAAGATGAATGAGGGCAAAGTGAGGAAACACGATTTATTTTAACATGCGATGTAAAGAGGCAAGTTGCCTGTACGTTGCAAACCAGCGCTGACTTACTGGTAAATCGTGCTTAGCACAATTAATCTATACGATCAAATCCAGCTCACTTAATAGATCGCTATCGCACCATGAAAAGAACTAGTCAAGTTCAATGGTCTCTACGCACAGCGTTCCTAAAGGAAATCATTCGTTCGATTTATTTTCTTGGGCCCATCGCCGTCAATCAGACGATGCAGCTGACGCTCTAGGTCAGGCTGGTCGACAGAACTGGCCAGAACAGTCGCCCGATGGCGTTTCTGATCCACTGTGAAACATTTCTGATCCGGGACTGTCCGTCGAGAAGATTGAAGTTGAAATGTCACCTCGAACGCCTTTGGTCATAGAAGACCGACATTCTGATCACAGATAGATACATAACCATAACAAGCTGAACAAATCAACGTTTTCAACGGCAGTAGAACAGGACGCCTGCTAAAAGGCAATGTAGTGAATTATAAGAAACTAGTTGACAATGTATCCTCGAATTTCTTCGTTTATGTAGGTCGTACTTTGCGGTCGAATTTACAAATTACTAAGAAGAAACATTCAGATGTGTTAAAAAAAACACAGGGTAAAGTTATACGATGGCATGGTTGACAATTACCACTGTCGCCTAATCTTGCTATTCTTTTATAATGGAGGGTGCCTAGCATTAGAGCTTATCTCAATCGTTTGAAATCAAATTAGCAGTGAACCCCAATTACTGCTGTTGAAAATTGGTATCCATACAAAATTGAGAAAATCATCGATTTGTCTTCTTATTCTATGGCTATATAGTCGTAAATTTAATATCTGACACGGAACTGTTGTTTTAGACTATATTTCAAGCAAAATAGTAAATGAGTTCTATACGGTAATGTGAATAAGATGTCTAGAATATAAGATGGCAAATGTATACGAGGGGTGTGACCAGGTTCAAGATGGCAGTAGGCACCATAAGATGAGATGGGATAATGGATGGCTTTTGTAAGATTACATTTTATCCTTCTATAGGCCTTAGTCCCAATTATATTAATTACTACATTGCGGCAAATGATTCCACGTCCACTCTAAATATTACTCTAAATAAAACATGTGTAGACGGGTTTTACCAGTTGTACTATATGTGTGAAGTCTTATGTACACAAGTCGAGTCTTTAACTAAAAAGGGTGTTGGCTAGAAAGAGTAAAAGCCACTTGTTGACATCACCCATAGATAATAGAGTTGACCCGTTCTCCACTGTGCTGAAATTAGTAGAAGGCCTACATTGCCGTTATAAGGTAAAATGGATTTTGGCTTCTTTGCACGAAAAACCTGCCTTTGCCCCCGATTCGGTTTCTTTTTTACCAAATGTTTACGTTGCAAATTTCTTCGAAACAAGTTTGCGCATCGTGGAAGATAGTAAGGAGCGTAGAAAAAACAATCTGTAACTTGAAATACAAACAAGTAGCAAAAGCCCATTTTACACGAAAATACTTCACATGCGCTTGTTTTGGTTGAACCTGCTAGGACTGGAAGACCAACGATATTAGTCGTACCTAAACATAGGGATTTACCTCTAGAACCACATTCGTAAGGGCATTTTAAACGATGAACAGCCATCTCATGAAGGCATATCTTTGCCTCAGTGACAACGTTGGCAAGCCGAATTTAGAATTTAGGCTTAAGTTAATTCGACAGTGACAATAAGAAACTCACTTCGGCCTAGAAAAACTGAGCATTTAGGTTTCGGATACAATGCATGTACATGGCAGATTAGTATAATTTCTCTGGGCCTTGGGGGCTGTCTAACCGTGTTATGTACCAACAAAAGCCAACTGGCTTTAGCCTATAAATGCATATAAATCATAAAACGAAGCAGCTCAGCCTTATTAATTTTTTTTTAGGGCCACTCAAACACACTAACGAAATTGAAATACCCAGTTTAGTATAATGCATATAGGAAAGTGTTCGACTTGTGACAAACTTGAAACGAATCAAACGTTACTTGTTTAATACATACTTTTTTACATTGTGCTTCATGCATGCAATATACATCTGTAATAATGCCAAAATTGATATTTACATAGTCTTGATTTATTTAATCCAATCGACCACCGACAGACTTTGACGTCCGAGTAAATTCAATATCGTTGTCGGAGCTTGCTTCGACATGTTCCCCTTGCATAGATAACAACGCTGAGTAAAATGATAATAAAAACAACCAGCATAACGTATATAATGGGCTGTTACAAGCGGATCCCGCAGATTTTGCATTTGAATGATTTCCTACTATGAACTACTACTACGATGAACTACTAGCAAACAAAATTTGGCTTGTGAATAATAGTAATAATAATCTTCATCTAGAAACTTGTCCATGAAAACCGGCCGAGATTACTTAAAAAAAAATTAATTTCAAAGTTCGGTCTCGAAAATCAAAGCTAACTGGTCAAAAATTTCATTTCAGCGTTTCGGAAATTGATGGAAGATTGATGAAGACATTAGGTAAAAAGGCCTTATGGCACAAACGTTTCAAGAACGAAGATTGGGGTGCTGAAGACCAGCGAGGAGGCGTCCAAATGCTGGGTGCCGAACGACAACAACGCATTGCCGCAATGGAGAACACTTTTTATCAACGTTGAGTGTGGAATTTATAAACTCTGTCGGCCAAAACGGGAATTCTGCATGTAACGTCTTAGAAAATCGTAGCCCAAACGCTGCGGATGCAGATAGTGACTAACGAAATCAAGATCAGTTAAAAATGCGTGTGGTGTATTCCACGCGCAATTTGGAGAGCGTTAATTAAGCAAAAATTTTGCTAAAGCATACGGTCGCTATCGACGGGCTATGGCGTGTTCCCCCCGCGCCAAGTGGACAGGGACCAAGCGAGAGAATAGCATCATCCTGAAAAGAAATCGAGTTCGAACAAGGCCGGACGTAAGGTAATAACGATGCTCGCGATATTAGGGGCATCTGCTAGTATGAGACGCTCTCTGAAATGAAATAAGGAAACCCGCTATCTCAAGAGACTCATAGACTGTCTAAGACTTGAGGGCACGCAGTAAAGTTACTCTATGAAAACGCCAAATCTCATCGCTGTGCCTCAGTTGCTTCCTGGATTAAGTAAACGTTGGCTTTAACCCGTCTGTTCTCCTGATTTAAGCCCGTGTGATTACGAGGATTTGTGTGCCCTAAGAAGGGCAGCTGGTGGGCAGGCATATCCTACTATCGATTTACTTTAAGAAGCCACAGATAAAAAAATTACATACAAGAACGTCAATGTTCGGAAATAGCCAGAGCGCTGAGACACATCTGTAAAGAAGAGAACGAGAAAAAAGAGAAGCTTTAACACGTATTAAAAATAATCATTCTAGCCCAGCTAGTTCAAAAATTGTAGAATTTAAAGTCCGCCGGCTTCGCTCGTAGCAGTCTAGGATATAGAAGTATACATATACGCAGTGTCACTTATTATCCGTTCATTGGGAGACCGCTGATTTATGACTGTAGAGATCCTTAATGAAAAACACCGATATGCAAGAAAGCAAAGATCCTTCAGATACGGGTTTATTTCAAATGAGCTACAACGCCTTGAACGTAGGTAGAGACAAACAACAAGAAGACTCGTATCGAATGCTGGAACGTAAAGAACAAGCACTCCCTAAAACACAATGTGATAGCCGTATACGTAATGAAGAAAGACAAGTTAGAGTCTAGTATTATAACTGATGTTAAAGGGTACCAGTAACATATATAAATGCAGGGAAAATTCTCAATGAGTGCAAAATCATCGAGAACTTGTATGGAGTTGATGTGTCGTTACTGCTAAATTGAATAGCGTCTATAGCGCTCTAACTTTGAAGCTACTATGGTAACAATCGACCATTTTATTAAAGCTTCGTCATAGATTCTATGCAGAGTTATGCAACGGAAGGTATTTTTCAATGGACAATTAACGTGTTTCTAGATTGCTTTAAATCCGTCTAATATACCACTTCTTCACGTACTCCCTACAGATCCTTATTATCCGATTTTGTAGCTTATACAATACATTGACCCCGATTGAATGCCTTTAAAATCACTATATTCAATTGTAGGTTTTTAGACTTTATTCTTCTTTCAGGTCTATAATATTAAAATAAAACAAACTTGTACATTGTAAAAGAGGTAATATATTTTTTGCCCACTTTGCTGAAGATGATAGCAAGCAGCGTTTTTGCCAGCAGGGTTTGACATGATCGTTTGATATAAGATTTCTTATAGAAATGACTAGAAATGCTTTTTGTTTGTCAAGACGAATACTCTTCGCTATCTGCTTTTTGTTACTAAGCTCCAATCATTATTATGATGTCTTGATAATTGATGAACTTTTGATAGTCCACATAGCAGCCTTTAACACAGGAATTTAGTATCGTATTGTGTTGTATAGTGACAGCCGGTCTAGTTTCATAATGCAAACCTCGGAAGTTAAATCAAAGGTTTTACATAACTCCGGCTATAATTTAAAGTTATTTTTATCTTATCAGTTAACCAGTTTACTCAACGCTCATCGAGCGCATCTAGAATATGGTCGTTGCTCAACTTTAGAGTCCTGCTTCGACCATTAAGGTTTGCGGGAGCCGTCATCGAGAAACATCTGCTGCTCATTCAGTCACAAGGTCTGAAGTCCCTTTTACCTAGAAAGCACTAGAGCATCATTATACGCAAGCAGTTATTAGGTTCTTGTAGAAAAATTCGTTTCAAACGAATGTGCTGAGTTACAGTTTTTTTTTTTACCGTAGAATGTCGTCAGCGGCACTCAATGTTTCTGATAACCTTTCATCTCAGTCGATAAGAAGTACGGAAATTAAAGTTACATTTGATGCCAAGTTGTCTCTAACTTAGTGTACGAAGCAATGAAAATAACAACTACGCAATTGCATGTCTAAATAGCAGGCTCTCCGTTGAGGCTACTTTGCTCTTTTATTTATTTATTTTATTTATTTAAATTTAGGTGAATTATCCAGAGAAACTCAAATCAACCCAAAAAAAGACCAAATATGTTATCTTTAATCAATTTTCTGTAATTAATGAAACCAATACATAGATGCTCTGAGAACCGTAGTGTGACATAATACAATCGATAGAATGCTGATTTTCCATCGTCTTCTGCTGGCACCTTCGACTGATCGTTACTTGCGTACGGATCTTCGAACCCCAGGTGCACTTCATTTGAGCATAGTGGGCCAGATCGCTTTGATGTTTCTAGCGTTGACCAATGGCTGCTCAGATTCCCGAGCGACATAGGCTTGCAGCAGGAACACTACAGGCGGCTTCCACTTGTAAAGCCACCGTCGTTGCCTTCGTCGATCCGTCGCCATACTGCAGACGTTCAGCGGGAACGGAACCTTCGGGGACGTTTCAAATCAACGACGCATTACCATCAAGTAGACTTCTGCATCGACAGCAACGCCGACGACGACGACGACTGGCAGAAGGCGTCACGAAGGCAAAACGCAATGACGAGCTACCGTATCGTAGTCAAGTCATGCCAGAGATTACGGATGGCGATGCATCCTTATTGAACGCACGTGGCAAACGATTATACGCCCATTTGATCGTCGGTAAATTTTTCAATTCTCTTGCTGTATGTATTAATATATCGGCTGGTGTATGTATATATGCGGAAATCTATACGAGTGCGTTCGTATGTGTTATAGTCGAGTAATGGTACGATTCCTAGCGACCAGACTTCTAGCTATCTTGTGATCCTAGCAGGGCTTGACTGACTGGTTAGCTGGTCGGTTGGATAGTGGGGTCATCTATGGGCTTATCGGCCACGGGGCCGTTTGCCAGAGCCACGGAAAAGATCGCATCAGTTAACAGCGTCCACTGCAGCCGCCGCGGTCGCCTTCGTCAGCCATAATACTTCGGTCTAGACGTCAGAGGTGCAAGTTTTTTAGTCGTCGTTTTGTTATGGAAGTTGTTGTCTGTTTGATAGCTGCTTGTTTTTCCCTATTTTAGGTCACGTACTGAAATGGATAGGCATTACTTCAGGCCGCTGGCTCTAAGTACGAAACAAAAAGCGCCTCCGCCTAGATTCGAACCTATACCGCCATGTGTCTTCAAGTTTAGTGCAGAGACATCCTAATAATAAACCCATCCTTATGACAAACGTCGGTCGATTTCGAAATGCGCCCAATACGTCACGATTTAATGAAAATAAATTCATTGAAACATATAGACGATCGAAAATCTTTCTGTCTCATCGAATCGACAAATAAATGGATATCAAAGCTGAGATCAGCTGTGTGATAATTATCCTTGTGGCAATTTTATAACTACAGTTCTGTAGGATACAGGTGATTTTGAGATGTCGTGTAAAGTCTATATATATATATATATATATATATATATATATATATAAAAACATGATTTAGTACCCTACAATTTTAGACAGATGCTTGCCCATTGCGTTCACATTTTCAGAGAAATTAACTGTATAGGCATAAACGCATTGGTGCACATCATCGCTACGCGGGATGACAGGTAATTTACCAAAAGGTCAAACGATTAATCGTAAAAATCTTCGTATATTCTAGCAAAACATATTAGACTGCTGTAGCGTCGCTTAGAAAGTCTATGTATTCTCTATAAACTTGTTACCTGTTCCTCCTTATACGTGCTCTCAGCTTCCAGGGGTATTCGATGATCTACTTCAAATTACGAGAATTAAACAGCACTAATTGCTTCCAGTCAGCCGTAATGCTGAGTGTTGTCAGTTCTGCGGACACCCTCTGTTGTGATTTGGCTGCCAGTGTTCAAGATATATTATCTGATCGGTCTTCTTTTGTCGAAAATGCATATCTTCAATGGTGATGCTGTTAAAGCCTTATGAATGCTTGTTAAGCCATCGAACTCAAAGACGAAACGATTCTTTCGCCTACATGGCAGAACAAGCCAAGTCGTACCATAACGGTTCTACGGCCACGGGCCTCCTGGCTTGCTTCTCTATCATGAGCAATAGATCTTCAAACGCATAGGCAACGAAATAAGGGCATGTAGTCTTTCGACCTCTGCTACCGCCACGATCGAATTTCCGTAGTGTCTCCGCAACTTTGATGGTAATCAGCAAGTAAGGCGAAAACCAAATGGGAGCGCCGTGGATCTGTATCTAGCTACTGAACGAACAGCAATCATTATTGACTTTGTTGGTCAGATCTGATTGATTCGGGGTTACTTTTGAACACACATTCATCTACCCGTAGTCCTAATAATGGGTCCCAATGGCAAGTCCATCCCAGCGTCCGCAGTCGTTCATCGCCCATAATAGGCGATCAATGATGGCACGGCTAGACAGGAGCAAACTGACAAACGGATGGGGCTTCGTTCGAAATTCAAGGCAACACCATTTCATAAGCAGGCACAACAATACGAACGATATGCAACAATAACAACAATAATGACAAAGAAAAGGACGAAGAACAAGGAAAACTGAAATGGCCAAGAATTGCCAACACCTCCATTTCCATATCCCCACCCGCTTCTGCCATGTACGGGTATATCTACTCTCGAATAAGTGTAGATGTGCTTGACCGCTTCTGTGGACAGCCACTAGCAATAGTTGGCAAGTTGCCTTAAGGGGCGATCATCATCGGCTTTACTGCTGCTGTTGTCCTAGTTACTGTAATTATCGTCGTTGTCGTTCACGAAATCTAAAAGTGCCTAAACTTGTCAGATAGTTGTGTGCCACAATCCGGCCGCGTGTGTCTGTATCTGCGCTGATCGTCGATTACTGGTAGACCGGGCTCGCCATGATTTTACTCTGCGCATTAGAAGTTGCTCTATGCACGTGTGAATGGCTTTTACACAGGGTGAGAACTGAGGTTCGGAGTATCGATACAAGCATATATTCATGTTTCGATCAGTATAGATAATATGCTAGTGCATAAGGACATCAATTGCATTCATGTATATAAACAATGAAGAATATTGTAAGCCATATTGTCAAGTATCATGTCTGGCTTGACCTTCTGTTTTAATGAAAGAGAGGAGAGCGACCTAAAGTCTTTCCTTGATGCCCAGTGTAGAAACGATATCCGTCGACTTGATAGATAATCCGTATTCCCATTAATCCTGCGATAGAGAAAGGGTTTGCCTAAAAACAGTATATATATATATATATATAGATTAACATTTTCTGATTCCTAACACTTAGCCGCAAATCATCCTTATGGTATTTCTGAATAATTACAAGAACATCCTGTTTTATACGTGTATCAATAAAATATAGAAACCCTATTCGGTTTTACTGAGTAATAAATATCATTTAATAGTCAGAGAACTGACAATTTTGGAACTGCAATGAAGTATGTTCAATATTAACTGTGCGGTTATTGTAATTTGCCTATCCATTCCCATATGATGGTTTCTTCTGGTATGTTGTTCACTGAATACAGGCGCCAGATCTGGGGCAAACTAGCGTCGCAATCATCCCCGTCCAAAAAAATTAAGAGAGCCTTAAATCGTGCACAACTTCACCTCCTTCAGGATTGCGTTAAGTCTGTGCGGTTTTTGGCCAACACAAGAAAAAGAAGATGTTATGAGGGAAAATCGACATGTATTGTCGCCAAACTGTGCAGCTAGCTAGAGCCTTGCGATGCTGCGAGCTCCGACCCCATTGAGGCACACGTCTCGTTTCTTCTGGAGACGCGAGCAAAAAACAAACCGTTTTGGCTACAACAGCCATCGGTCTACACCACGCAGCATTCATCCCGTCCACATGGCCACCGCAGCTGTTGCAGCTGCCGTTTGAACTGCTGTAACTTACCATGGTAAAAGATGCTCCGACACCGCCGGATGATGGTGGTAAGTCAGCATTGGATTTTAGTAACGATCGCTATTAGAAGAAGTCCATTCTGCTCTTTATGTAGCATAGTGCGATAAATTCTACTATACATCTCTGTATGTTTGTGTGTGTATGTATTGTGCCCCTAGTAGCACAATAGGTAGACGATCGCGGCCGAGGTCTAATCATACTGAGTTTCTTAGCGTCTCCTTTATTTACGCAGTAGCAATATGGGGCACGAAGGGCGCCCGCTGTAGCAACCCGTCTTTTGTGCTGAATGAAGACGTTTCTTTTGCTCAGAACTTACACCACACGCTGTAGCAGCATCAAGGGCCCGAGCTAACTTACTGTGTGAAGTTGTAGTATTACAGTGCGCAACTACGAACCATTTTAACCCACAGCAGAAACTGCTTCTGCTACAGCTGCTCTTCCATTACAACGCAATTTGCTGTCCTCGACAATAATTCTCCCCATCTTTTCCCGACGCACGAGTTCCCCAATACGTCTTTTTTCGCCTGCGCCGCCAGCGACCACCTACGCCACGTCAGTCCGACTGTCTTTATCTACTTATCAGCAGCTTCAGCCAACTACATAACGGTTCTCGATTGCCTGCCTGGCTGTCACTTTGCCATGGCACTGAACGTCCGGTATTCTTCACCCTCGACTTCACGCTCACTGCCCCGCACAGGTGATCGTTGACCGCTCTCGGAGCGGGAACTTGCATGACTATGTGAACAGGGCCACTGTCGCTATTACCTGCTTTAACCATAAACGACGACTAAGTGCTACAAACGTGTAAGGATTGCCTTCTCCCCATAGACCGGCCCCGTCAAGCCCAATTTGCAGAGCAACAGCTATGCCAGCCATGGTAACCGGCAGAGGTGGTAACAATAATAGTCGGCGTGAAATTACACACTGCATGGTTCAACTCGACTCTGCGATAAAGTTATTGTTAGCAATGGCTAGTGTTTGCTGTTCGTTCCTATTCCCGCTCGAAAAGCTCGCCGCTCCAAGTTAAGCCGCCGGATTTCTTTAACTCGTTCAACGTTTTCTGCTGCGAGATGTTCGAGTGCGAAAAAATTGCTTCGGTTACATTTGGCATATCGCCTGATGACTTCCTGAACATTGCTCCCATACATATGTAACTGCGTCTTCTACCATCTCCGTAGCACCACTGAACGTTATCATGGGCAAAGATTGCCATCACAGCACATTCTCACAACTGTGATGTAATACTAATTTAAGTCAGCGTGCAATCGACGTCTCACCAACGCGCGTGATTCGAATCAGTCGGACCAATGTATCTCTAACATCGATTCGGTGACGGCGTCTATACATCGGCTGAAACCATGTTCGGGTAAACTAACGGACAGACAGACACCATCAACTTAAATACATGTCTTCGAAGATAATGGCATTATGACTTCCGGTACTCAAGTGTGCGTTGTTTGAGCAGGTCGAATTGCAAACTAAAACTGAAGGAATGAATCATTGTTTTATTTTCTTATTAAACATTCCCTTAAGCGGCCCTGCTTGTCTCTTGTCTTCTGTCTTGATTCTAGCTAACGATCCGCAATCTAGACAATCTAGTCTAACAATCAGCGACTGCTAAAAAAGTTTCAGAAAAATTGTTTCACCTTGAATTCAGTTGATTTAGCTTCGTTGAGCAAAGTCAGCTGCGTCGCAGGGAACCTGGATACACAAAACCCCTTCAGAACTTAGCAGGACAACGTCAAGATGTAACATTTAAATACAGTGCGACATATCAAAGCCTTGTAAAAAAAAAAAAAAGGTTCGCAGGAAAACGTCGATATTTAAATTAACATTGCCAGCGTACTTTGCTAGCAGACGGACATGTCTCGTTCCGTTTCCCACAAGAAAACAATGCACGGTGCCAGGAGTTGTGTGGACAAAGGATAGACTAAGCAAAGCGGAAACTGAAAACCAATACTCACTTTCTACTCGTAAGCTACAAAACAAAGATATTTATCTTAACTGCATGCATATATTCGATGAATATATTAAGAAATGTCTATAAGATTTATATCTTATGGATAAGAAGATATCCTATCGACAAATATTATCGCGTAACGGTCACGAATACCTGTAGATCGGTCTAATTTTGCCAAAAAAAAAAACAAACGGAGTTATAATAGCATCCGCATTGCACGGGTGCCTTCTCTATGTTACATTAGGGGACTTTACGTTACATACTCCTGATAAAACATGGGCCCAAAGTTAAATTTCAAGGAGAGCTTAATGCTCATTCAGCGGTTAATAAATAATGCAGCATAATCATTGTATCAAAGAAGGGGTCGAAAATTACGTTGGAAAAACCGTAATTTCGCTCACTTCTAAACGTTGCTACCTGTACGTTTTGTTCACGCGTTCGGTGGAATAGTCCGCAAGCTTTTCCTGTGAACCTTGGTTGAACGATCGCGTGCGAAATTAGACCAAATTGATGGCAGTGTTCTGGAATTGATGAAGATTTCGATTTGAACAGCAAGCCACTCTTGAGACGGTCGCCAACTTGACACGAATGACAATGAACTATGGGTTCTGATACGCAAAGATTTTAGCCCAGTCAACTCGAGAATTGTCTAATAAATGTCAACCGATTAGCTGTATTGAAATGCCTGGAAGGCGGATCATTCATAAACCCACATAAAATGCCTTGTTTGAATATAAAAAGAAAATGATTATTTATAGGTCGGAAAAAGGGGTCAGTGATTTGTTATATGACAACGCTGGACCTCATGTAGGTTTGGCGATTCGAAAAACAGGCTCTGACAGCGATAGGAATGCCTTGAATAGGAATGTCTATTACGGCCAGTTCATAACTCAGACCTGGTTCTATCTGATATGGTTCCATACAGGATGGCCTGGACTTATTCTTTGTTTTACGATGAATCCGTATAATGCCCATGTGCATGATGGCCGTGGGAAGGCACTCACCTATTCTACAGGAAAAGTAAGGAACGTTAGAAACGTTTTAGGTAAAGTACAGAAGACGAAATTACCTTTGACAGACCTAAAACACCTAAAAAGAAAAATATATAAATGACTTTATTTACATATAGCATGTATTACCTACGTGACATTGGCCAGACTTAATTAAACTATATAAAAATGTATAAATACGTAAAGATCTTTGCAGGAAATCTGGAACTTTGAGATCCTCGAAGTCATAAAATCATTGTAACATGCCTGCCGATACTATGGCTAATGTATTTTCACGTAAACTTAAGCAGCGCCTCCGTATCAAATCACATAACGAACCCGCGATCCAGTTTATATGAGCGACAGAGTTCCTCGACCAAGCAATTTAGGGATCGCACCTTCTTCATAGAGGTTTCAATCCTCAGCTAATCGCAACTCGGCTTGCGAAAAAGCCAGCGAACTTGCTGACCGCTCTGAGTACACTAGCCGAAGCCCAGCATTACTAATGTACTTCGCGAATACGCTATCCTCTCTCGAACTTGTTAGCTGGGGTCGAGTTCAGGATATCAAGTAAATGAAGCACTTATGCATTTGTAAATCAGCTGCAGACAAGTTGTTGAATCAACTTCAGGCTGCCAGCACCATATAGGACTTACAGTATTCTCTGTGGGGAGCTAGGTTGCATAGAGAGCAAAGATGAACCCCACCGCCGCCATTAGCGCGCACACACACGCATACATCCGCATTTGTACACGCTTATATGTGATGGCCAGGTGTGACAAGGTCATGGGACCGGTTGCAAAAGGAGGAATCAGCTCTACAGACAATGGTTTTTAGCCTTGGCACTTCGGCTTCATCTCATGGTGAACCAAAGATTCGCGATGAGGTGTATCCAACTTATCCGTGTGACTATATCCGTTATCTACCGGTTAAAATTGAAAGGTAGTCACTTAAAATACGTCACGATAACCAACATCAAATTATGAATGTTACAAAATTTGAAATGTGTTTTTTCTTTTAGGTAACTGAGTGAACAAACGTCCTGTCAATGAGTCAAACGTCCTGAACATCAAACAAAGCGCAGAGGTCATCAGATTGCAATTAAAGTTCCTCCATCTGCAATCTGAAGGTAACAATTATATAATAATTATCTACTCTTCTTAATTTTACAATAACTAAGCTATTGTCTCTTTATCTTAGATCATACAGAACTTACTTGCTCTTCTAAACAACTGTAACAAAAGCAATGGGTACGAAGAACTATACGATTAGAATCCACTGTCGCGCTTTGCCGTCTCTTCTTTTCTACCATATCTAAACCAAAGGTGTATTCCAACCGCGTATACCTATAAAAATTCAATCAGTGATGGCTTAGCAAAAGCTCTATACATAAAAAAAAACCGTTGAAGAACCCGAGGTATTTTGAGCTGCCTGCCCACACAGGAACTTTTGACAAGCTCTTTCAGAACGCCGTGTATCTATCTCTTCACTGCTTTCGGGAGAGGTCGGCCAAACGTTTTGTCGACCCAACTGGCGTGAAAATAGAAGATCAATGAATCGGAGAACGGCACACTACAGAAAAACTTGATGAAGAAAGCCCGGCTGCCGAATTCGGCTATAAGGCAGCCAACCCCCATTTGGTTTTAATATACCGTTTTGATGTGACATGTTCCGTTGACATGTATCTTGACGAAAACCTTGATGCGGCGCATATCGATGTTATTATCACGGCCGGAGCTGGCTGTTTTCAAAAATATTGAAAATGGCAAAAGAACCGGTTGTTGTAAATCTAATTAACAATGCTAGCTATGAGTGGAAAGCATACATTGAAAGCTCAGCTTATACGAGTTGAACAACATCTTGCTATTCTATTATAGCATTAGAACACGAAATAAGGAGCTTTTCCGTCAGTAAGATCCTCAAATGCATTACGTCCACCTACACTTCAACCAAAATTAGCCTACGCTAGGCCTCTTTGTTTTTTTCCAAGGTGTTGTCGATAATCATTCTCAGCTACTAGCTTCTGCATATAATAATGTTGTTCTGTGACCTATTATCTGCAAGCGGGCAAAAAGAAGTTGCCCAAATTGAATTCCCAAACCTCAACTTTGTGTCCAACTATTCAGTGATAGTGGCTTGATCAGCAGTGTACGTTCGAAGACGTATGCGAAACTCTGTACCAACGAGGTATAGGGATATATTGTTCTAGATCGTCCGCTCAGTTATCAGACACTTCCTGCACAACTTTTTTCGTTTTGTGGACGCTTTTACTTCCCGGCTCGACCAAGCCATAGACGGACAGACAGGCAGGCAAATACTAGTACCGCTATTATTCTATATATATATATGTGTTCATCGTTATAATAACACAACGTACAATCAACGGCTACTATTTGCTCGCTCCCTTGCTTACTTACTCAGTCTTGACACCAGTCCCGCTTGCCAACACGTTACCAAGCGGCCAAAAACGAGTAACTCCTGCAGCAGCACTAGCAGAACATGACAGCGGTAAAGATATAGCGATAGTTCAGAATTTTCACGAATCATCAACAAAACATGGATGGCGTTAAACTGGATTGAGAAGGAAGATTGGCTTCTTGTTGGTGTTTGGATGATGGGCGACACACGCGATGTCCGGTGAAAATGTTCAACTTAAAAGTCTCACGGGAGTAGAAACTTATACGAGTTTCAGTAACGACGAAATATCGCCAGATGAATGGCCGTGGGCTGAACGAAGCTTACGTTCTATTGTTGGTGATAATCGAGTCGTGATGATAATCCATAGTTACCAGTGTTGTTTTATTGATGTCTATATAGAAGGTGTGGTTGTTATCCGTTTACCGATATTGCTGCTGGCGGAGCTCACTACATACGTCCGAAACAACTGTTACTCTTGTGGTGCCGGTGCAGGCTCGTGTCCTACAACAATATCCATACGTTTGAACCACGCATACTCCTGTATGAGTGTGTGAGAGTCTGACTGGCGGAAGTTTCGTGATAGAAACCTTCACAGCTCCAGGCCGATGTAACGCGGAGACGCGTTCTGTTCTTCTGCTCTTGGCTGCCATTGCAGCTTTCTAGTTTAGTTCGGCAGTCTGCTTAGTCGGTGACTCTCGCCCAACGGTTAGATCCAGCTCAACCGGACTAGAATGGACAAGGCAAACCCAGGTAATAACGGCGTCGCTACGCAGGTCGGCTGCAGCACGGTAACCGCTATAGAAAGCGGCTTGACTCGTCCAGTAGTAGCTGTCCCAGATGCCTGTGAACTAAGTCGTTATGTTGGTGCAGCTATTGACGGACACTTCAGAACATCTTCAGCAGCAGAGGGCCAGCATTATAATAATACAGCACGATCCGACACAACTATCACTGTGCACCTTAGTCATTCACTCACTGGCAACCAGGTTGCTATAGCTACCGACAATTCAGGCTTCGATAACAACCGGTGGCGATACAGCAACGGGATGATGCCCAGCGAGATGCTGACTGCAGCTTATGGAGCAGCTGCAACTTTTGCTGTTCTAACAGAAATAAGGATTAGGGAAAGCTCTACGTGTCGGTATATATATATATATATATATACTGATTTTCTACACTGCCGTCTTTTGGCTTGGCGCAGTCGTTCGAACGAAACGAAAAATAGAGTACCAGCCCCGGCTATACTACTACAAATACCACATTTGCATGAATACTATATTCCACAGGTAATACTATGCGCAAATGGAGCTCGACTTAGATAAAAAGCTAGAAAAAATAGTCGCAGCAACAAAGACAACTAACTACAAGGTATATAGCGCGCGAAACGAACGATAAATCGACTATTTTACAACTACCACTTATAATTGCCGCTGTTTTTTTTTTCCTGCTACTCCCGTCACTTACGGCTGCCGCGACAACTGGCGTTTATGGTCCGCTCATCTTCATTTTGGCTAAAATGTCACCATTTTTTAGAGACATAAAGCCAAGAGTGTAAAAGAGATTACTTAAAAGAACAGAAATGTGACAGACACCCTAATTAAATACCATAATATGGGGTTATACTGTGAACCCTGGGGTAACTTTAGTACGGCTCAGTGAAATTTAGGTGGCTTTCTTAAACGCTTAAATTGTCTTCCTTTTGGCCGACGGGTTCGGCTAACGCTAGACGCTTCGTGGAGTCGTCATTATTAGCCGATCGGTCGAGCTTTCCTTTCAGCCTTTGTGCAAAGCCCTAACTTTATAAACAGCATGTGTTCTACATTTGGGCTCGAACCCAGACAGCGATATTCGAGACTTAAAAATCAGAGGTGTATAACAGTATGTTGTGTTGTTGCCATTTGCTATATCTGTATAGTCTATGAGAACAAGTATCTGCGGAAGCATATTTTAGGCGATATGCAACAGCGGACCACTGTTTCTACACAAAATGTATTCAAGACTAACATTTGCAAATAATCTACAATCAATGAAATATATGTATATATATATATATATATATATATATAAGACAGATAAGAAAACAAAACGTATTTGGCTTTCAAAAGTGTTTGCTATAACAATTAATTACTATCGACTATAAAACTGTAATTTTAAATAAGATCATACAATGGCATGTAAGATGGAGGGTGATACTGCTGACACAGATATGGTGTACATCGCCACGATCCTTAGCGTCGATATTATGACACATTGGTCATATATTACAGCATAAAAGCTACTAGATAATACCATTGGGCCTATGCTCGGTCAATTAATTCAATTTAAGCATCTGAGGGTTAATGATCCGTTAATAATTGGCTTACTGTACCGTCAGCGAAAGCTTCTTACGAGACACTGCCAGTAGAAGAGAAGGCTTAGCCTAAGGACGTCAAATAAGGAGAGAATAGACAAGACGTTCGTCTAGAAGATCTGGCGAATGGAATCATAAGTGCTTAGTCAGGGTCAAACGAAGTCGGCTCATAGTGACGCCAAATAAGATTCCTACAGCTGCGCCAGACTCTATAGAAGAGCACCCAACTGGTAAACGTATAGATAGACGTGCAAAAGAGCATGAGACCCCATTTTGAAACTGTCTCAAAGTCGCCCCGTGGGCTGCAACATTTCTGTAAATTATAGGTTTTTATAGCTTTTTTTTTGGGAAACCATCCAATTCTGTGCAGATGGAATGGCGTATTGTTATGCATTGCTAACGTGCAACTTTTCTGGCATTTGCATGTATTGATATAAATGAACGTAAACGCTATTCCATCCTGTGCCAAAGCGCTGAGTGTAGTCCATGCATCAGGGATGAAATAAAAAGCTTAAGTACTGGTAACAAATCTAGAAGACGTTTAAGATAATTTTAGTCTCAATATTGGAAGTCGCTGCTTCGGAGGGTCCTAAAGGTAGACTATCATAGAATCCCCAAAATGACCCCTATTTCTGCGGTGATTTGTGATAGATTAAATCTTTAATACATTAGACAAGGTAGATGGATGGATAGATTGATTGGAATATTTGCTAGTCTTGACATTTAGCCATATATCATTAGAGATAAGATAAATTGGCTCATTAGTTTGATTAGCGACCAGTTCAGATTTTAATGTTGTTACTAAACGGTCCTTGTCCCCCAAAAGCGATCGAGTCGAGTTTTTTCAGCGTAGATATCATTCGGCCATCACGATTTCGGATCAAAAATCTCCGATCAATTAGTAGGTGTGCGTTCAGAAACTACGGCGCTTTCATTTAGAACCACTTCGTATCTCTTGGCGTAAGCGTTTATATTGAATAAAATGTATACTATAGATTAGAAAACGCCCTCGCAATAACTTAGAATATCTGAGTCTATTTAGTGTGTCCCAGAACTAAAACGATTAATTTTCGTTAGGACATTTAATCAGTTGACGATGAACTGTTTAAACCTAAGTATTATATTATTTTACTTCTGAATCGCGTTATTGTCTCAAGAAGAAAACGTTTATTCGGTCCTCTATTGCAGCCTAGTTTCAACTAGTAACTTTGCTCGCTGCTATGACCGCGTGCGAGTTATCTTCCACTGTTCAGTCGCCCAAGCGTCGCCTTTATGCCGTCGTCGCAGGAGATCACGGCAATCCAAAATAGGGACGCTTCATCGTGGTGTAACCGTCATCAGCACATCTTCATGTGCAGCAGCAGAAACAGTGACGTCGGCGATGCCGTCGCGACATGCGGTTGCCCCTTCTCCCCGCACACACCTCACAACTGCAAGCCCTTGCTGCAGCGTTTATCGCGCTGCGGCCGTCCCTGTGTGGTTTAATTGAGATGCTCACAGTTACGATGACCAGGATTGCCCTGCACGGCGACGAGTAACGCTGTTGTTGTTGTTATTATTGCTATGTCGGTAATGGCAACTGCCCTTACCTGAAGCCGCCGAAAGTCTGAAAATATATCACAAGGTTGACGTGACGATTGCCGCCGTGCTCGCCACCGTCCCTACTGCAGTCGCAATCCTGGATTTGGCCACTGTTACTTGTATGACAGACATCACGAATTCCCATCATTGCTCGACCGTCCACTATCCGCCCGTTGCTCGACGTACCGGCAACACATTACGAACGCTAACAACAGTCGCCCCGCTACACTTATATACCCAACGCTGCCATTGCAATCAGATACCACTTTTTCCATGCAAACGCGACCCACGTGCGTCCAATGTGCCCATCGCTACGTCGCTGCTGCCGCAAACTTGTGCCTCGCCGACAGCAACGGTTATAGATGACGTCACTAAGTCTGTCTTCGTACGTTTGTTTATCCGTCCGTTCGCCGCCGTTTTAAGCCTGCGTCTACCTGTGCGCCTGCCAGTTTATTCGTTGCTTACTATTGTCAGCAAAATAAGCTACTATTTTCGTTACCACCGCAGACCAGACCGAATGGATGGCCTACGATGAATACTATATAAATTAGCGATATTCATCTAGAAGTAACTGTGATAATAGCAGCAATAGCCGAACTACAGGCAGAGGATGCTTACAAGTAACTAAGCTAAACTTAGATTCCTTTGAGTATATTCTGCCGTTCGCTACCACTTATCTCTGTAACCAACAATAACGGCGGCTGCAGCAGCCGCGATCGCAGCGACGACTATTGCAAGAAGGTGAACTAGCAGCATCGGACGGTCGTCATACATACGCTAGAAGCAGGCATAGAGCCACAGACGAACGACGCGTCCGAGAACTTCTAAGATGACTTCTGCAGCATTTGAAAAGAGCTCCCAGCGTTGACATTAGACCCAGTGGAAGAATTGTCTAAAAAAATAGAATTGGTACAAGCGAACAAATGATGATAGAGTCAGGTATCAAACAGTCAAACCATCGGATAAGTCCTCCATTTCCATCATCCAACTTCGGAACCAATGCTGACTATTGTAGGCCAACCCAGCTAGTTTCTGCTGCATGCGGTGCTTCAGTATATTTAAGGGTATATTATTTCGAATGCAATATTCTTTTATTAGGGACAGCTATTAATTATGAAGAAATTTTGTCAAACAGTTACTAACAGGTCACGCTGAAAGCCAATCAGATAATGAACAGAGCCCGCATTAGTAATTATATTTATTTAAAGGTTATAAACACTGTATCCTTTCGCTATGGCTTTTCTTTTCTAATAAGCTTTATCCGTTCGATCTTTACCAATCATCACAGCGTTTCATACTCTCCCATCCTCTTTTTATGGGCAATATCCAGTATACGCATGTCTATTATTACTAGTATAATACCGTTTCGAAGATTAGTTTCGGCCTCCAATGACAGCCCTATGAGTCTGCTACCAGCTTTCAACAGTGGGTATGTACGGTCTTTTCAATGAAGGCACACCAAACCATTTTACAACAACATTACCTGTTATGTTTCACTTATTCATTGAGCGAATGATAAAGATTTTATTATTGATCATCGAAATATTTGGACCCGTCTCAAATGCCAGTCAATCGGACAAACTGTACAAGCTCAGCTGAGCCAACTTTACGATCAATTGATCGGCCGACCACCTATCTAGCTGATGCACCACTGCTTATAGTGGCAGCACCCCGAATGTGAGAGGCACTCTAAACCCCCGGCACCATCGCCTGATTAGGTCCTAGGCTCCGCTGGTATCACCAATCACGACCATCTTGTGTCCTATATGCCTGTGTTCCGCTGCTTTCAAAGCTTGCTGCTGCTGCTGCTGCTGCTGCTTAAGCTCGGGCAGTAGGTTCCGCTTGTACTGGCGTCGCTGTAGCTTGTTCGTTAGCCCTTGTTTTCAGCGTTTCACCTTCCTGAGTTGGATCCTGCCTCGGCTTTTTTTTGCGAACTCCGTACAGCTAGCTATGCATGACGCTGCGCGTCCAGTATCGGTCGTCCCTAGGCCCGTTCAATGGATCTTGACCTAAAGCGGCATTAAGAAGTTTCTGCACTGGGCTATCGTCAGGTACGTAGCGGATCATAGTCACCAGTGAGGCAGTCGTCGAAGAAGCAGCCAGATAAGAAATGGGGAATCTGTGTTGTAATGAAGGCCGTAAATAGTCATCGTTGAGGGTAGCTGGTGTTTGCTACAGTGGAAGAACTGTTCTGGTGCATTACGTAGTAATATCGCTATTTCTGTTCTGCTGCTGCCATTCGTTATTCCGATAGTGAGTAATAGGCGCGGCTACTTGAACAGCCCGTTCATCTGTTGATCCTTGTCCGGATTTAGCCGGCCTCCGAGCCGATCCCAGGTAAGTCAGTGATCCGGTATGGTCACATGCACACCTAGTAACTGCCCATACACTCACGCAGTAATTCATGCACACCGATACTCCCTACATACAAACTAGCTACCCGATGTAGCTAGCTTACAATAATCAAGATGGGACGTGCTAAGCACCAGCAGCACGAGCACTTCGTCTCGCAATTGACAATGAGTAGCGATCGTCGCAGAGAGCTGTCGCTTAGCTATAACCGGCAACAAAAGCGCTGAGCGGTTGAACGGGCGATGGCACCAATAGACGCTGATGCCTCTTCGACAACCTCTGCGTCAGAGTGAAGCGCCCCCACGACGAAGAGAGAAAAGCAGACGAAGAAAAAAGAAAAACAGTCCTCAACAGCCAGAGTCAAGATGTGGCCATGTTGCTGTCGCGACACAGCCAGAGGGAACCGCTAAAGGCGGCCCACCAGCCTGCTAGCGGACTGCTTCAACCAGCACGGCAGCGCCAACAATATTAATTCTAGCAACAGGAATAAAGTAACGTGTTGGTAGCACAATGACGTCTATGGATTCTTGCCATTCGCATCCCTAGCCGTCAGCGGCTCGTCGTTTGTTCTGTGACTCTGTTCCATTGTCTTGCTGCGACCTTTCCTGCTTCTCCAAGCAGTGCGCTTCGCCCGCTGGCTTCACTTGAGCGAGCGTCAACACGAGACTGAGATGAGGGCTGGTCATTGTAGTGATGACGCTGCCTTTACCTTCTCGACAGTTGTAGACGACTGCTAACAGAGAGAGTGTCGCGATCAGCAAATGAAGCGCGGACAAAGGCAAAACAGAGAGAACATGGGCAATGAGGCAGAGACAGTCATTAACAAAGAGTCGTCCCTATCTTAGCAATGCACATAATGTATAATGTTATACCGATATGCCCGTCACACCTCGTAAGCGTTGTACCATAGCTTACATGAAGGGGTACGTAATAGAATACATTGACTCTCATAGCCCAACTCAACCTGCTATTGGAATACTATATACTTATACACTGTACATGACTATATTTGTTATACGAAAAAAGGCAAGTGAATATGGACTTGCTGCCATATGAGCATTGTGTACGTTGCGTCCGCAGCGGTCTCGGCCTGTGCTAGCTCATATAGTAACCTCGGCTAGTCCTTTTGCTATTATTACAATTGTTTCTGTTATGCTAACCGCGGTGAATTTTCATTTTAGACTCTCTCGTCTGCGTTCTCTGAGAAGGCTCTAGCTGTAGCAGATCTACGATGTGCAGACGCAAAAACGAATAACCCCGAGCTTAGACGGACTGTTGCGTGTCGAAAAGCGGCCAGTAAACGAAACGGCAGCAGCAATTTCTGGCGCGAACTATAATGAAACTAGCGAGGCAGGCAAAAGAACAGGCTTGAACGAAGGCAACGGAACTGTGCTTCCTCTACTACTTTTCCTGCTGCTTCTGCTATTACAGAACATTTAACCATTGCCGCTGCAGGGGTCGCAGTCACTCACCAACCCAGATAGACATAGACGCACTGACCCGGCTAGCGAGTAGCAGCAAGATCGTTAGAAGTATACATAAGCACAAAGAAAAAAGGACAACACGAACGAACCCGAACAGAATGACCGAACGTCAAACGGTGGGCCGAAAAAAACCGTGCAAGCGTATGAATGCGGAATCGATGAAGATGACACGATGAAAAAACAGATCAACTCACGAAGACCGCGCCATCATTGTCGTCGTCAACGTTGCAGCTAACGACGATCCAAAACATGAGGATTGAAGAAAACGAGGTAGATATATTGAAGTGAGCACGAAAAATTGTAACATCACCGTCAAGCAGTAGCATCAAGTGTCAACGACGCACGAAGCCGCTGTTGGCATCTAAGACTGCTTTTTCGAGCATTACATTTGCGTAGCAGCGACGGCGGCGGCAAAAAAGTCCGTCGCGATTTAATAACGTATTCGTGAAAAAACGGAAGCATGCAACACCTGTAAGCGTCAGTTTGTTTTGTGACCATTTCGTGAAAGTGGGCCAAACAATATAACAAGTATTATTTAATGCTGTTGTGATGATTATTTTTCCAATACGACGATATCTGGTACGTGGAATTTTACCGTCCATGTAAGTTCACATTTCCTGTAGCCAGTTAGTTGACAACTAAAACCTAAGTCGGTTTAATAAAAGGAACACTGAAGCGTCCGTTTCAACTACCAGTTGGGCCGTATGCCCACTTCCATATGCAACTACATTCTGGCGCAAAAAAAATAATAATTACCACTTACCATTTATCTCCTGGTACGACTCCGTTGCAGTACAAAAGCTCCAGGTCCCAGTTGGGCTGAAATAGACGTTTACAACAAGACATATTCAGAGAATGGTGGAAAGAAAGCGAACCGAATTGAAACGTACCGGCGCTATTCAGTGGAAACATTCGAATTTCCAATGTGCCTTCGACACATCAGCACCTGCTGCTGGCGCCTGTTAGAGCTATTGCTATCAATACAAGCACGGGACCTTCTGCTTTTTCGTTTTTGACTGCTGCTTCTGCTGATGGTGAAGTTGGACCATTGTCGGTCCGACTGTTGCTGCTGGTAGTATTGATTCGACCGGAGATGCCAAGTTGTTGTCACCAATGCTGCTTCAAGTTCTTACTGCTGTAGAGTTGTTGCTGATACCATCGCACGACATCGTATGCTGCTGCCCGCTCTCAGTGAACAACACCTGTCGCTGTAACTGCATAGGCAGCTGCAGCCGAACGACTATTACTGCTAGTAGCAATAACAGCAATTTTACCAGTCGTCCGGAAAACGGCTCGCGGCCTTTCGTTGTTGTTGGTGCCGTCGCCGGGGGTCGTGGCCATCGCAACTCAAGAGGCCCACGCAAACCCACATGGCGGCCCGGAATACTATTATAACAATACTTGGCGCTGTGCGCGTGAGTGTGTATCTGTGTTCCAGTCAGCTCCCACTGATACGTAGCTACTGCTGCGTCTGCCGTTAGTACCGTCGCAATCGCGGTTGTAGCCCGTAGACAGCAACAGCAGCAGCAGCATATTCTAACTGTCTTAAGAAGATCACAGCTGCAGGGCTTGCAACGCCGCCTCTCGGCGTTTGCGGAGAGACACTGGTTGTTGGTGCGTTGATTTGCCGTTTGGATTTTCTATTCGCGATTCGCCGTCTGCTGCTTCTGCCTGCCGAATGGCGTAGCTGCCATTCGGCGGCGAAAACGAATATCCCAACGATAGCGACAACGACGCCAACAACAGCGGTTACCGTCATCACTGAAGCAGCAGAACAGATGGCAAACAACTGACTGGAACGGCAAGTCGTTGCGTTGTCGACTAACCCACTGGCCCAACTCCAAGAGCCACTGCCAGCCAGCAGCAATCAGCCCAACCACGATCGACCCAACTTTCACTCAGGCTGTAATTGTTACTGCTGCTCTTGGCTGGTTTACTCTTCCCTGCTTGCACACAGCTGCCATAGTTGATGCTTGAAACTACGCGGTAGCCGATGCCGTTGCTACAGCTGCCACAACCGAGCGATTTTGGAAGGGAGGAAAAGATTTTTGGCTAGAACAGATCTTCATGTTGACAAACCGGCAGACCAAGTCCACAGCGACGAGAAGCCGTTCGCAGATGCTGGCACCGGTGCACGGGCAGCAACTGAACTGCTACACTCCTAAGCTACAACTAAATATGATATACACGTGCACATTTTGAATTTGACGGTGTAGGCGATATAGAGGATTATCAGGATGGGGTTGCGGCAGACGACGACGACAACAACGGCAATGAGAAAGATTCTTCGCTCAAGACGTCCTCCTCTTCCTCCTCCTCCACTCTGCTGGTTTTGTTTCGCCGTCGTCGTTCCTTGTTTTTTTAGTCAACTATTCATTTTGATGACTTTCCTTTTTCTATTCGATTATTCCATTTTATTCTGCTACTACCATTGTTGCTTCGGCTGCGATCAGCTGGTTCAGTGGTCGTTAGATAACGACGACGGTGACGAAGCGGTCATCGCAATACACTTCTTAATGTGGCTTTCCGTTATGGCGACCATCAGTACCGAAATAGTTCCAACATGGATGCGGATGTTGCTGACGATCGTGTAGTACTGTGATCACCATAGATGTCGTTGGCGTTATGATCATTGCTATAGCGAAACGTTTGCTTTAAACATTTGACTTTGGTGAAGTTGAAGTTGCCGGCAACGTTGTTCGAAGTCATCAAAGATGATGAAATATGTTCATCAGTAGGATCATCAGCGCGAGACGAATTTTACATAAAATCCCTTCTTCTACCGTTTAAACGCCGTTTGTTTGAAGGTACCCGACTGCTCGCGCATGTGTCAGTATTTGAACATCGGAGGCAAATATTGCAAATGAATTATCTCTAGTGAAAAAAATAATAAGATTAGGTTCTATGTATCTATTTATGCTAATCTTAATATTAGCTAACTTATGCCAACAACTTACTTGATATTACTTTCAGTCTGCTTCTTTAATAATCGTCTCTCTGCTTATCATTTACGTCAGCTCAGATAGGTAAGAAGCTTCTACAGACCCGTTTGACAGTATTCCAATTTCTAAGCATAGCAAATTGATCGATCTTCCCCAATAAGCCCCTAACTATGGGCCGGCCACTAAGCCCTACATACTCTACCTTTTACGAGCAATATACCTACACGCATTTTGTCTATTTGAAGTGAAAAGACGTAGATGTGCATTTTGGCTGCATACCGCAGGATATTTATTGTATCTCTTCTTCTTTCGCTTGCTCTTTCGTTGCCTCTATTTTGGCCTTCGTCCTACGTTTTTCATTTCATATATATACCTGTCCATTCATCATCTGCCACTGAATGTGTATCGTCATCATTTTGTTGTTGTTGATATAAAATTTGAGATTATGCCTGTCTCATCGGCTGTGATCTGCTTCACACGCATCCACTCAAACCCTCGCTTTCTCTCTATTAGCTGGCTTGCTAACATCGCTCACTCTCATCACGCTTTCGTTCGATTTTAGTAATTTTATTAACTACCACTCCCGGCGCCATTTTTCTATATATATATATATATATATATATATATATATAAACAGGGTGGATCACAGGTAGGCTTACGGTGGGAAAGATAATTACATGTACAGCTAGGAAAAAAATGGCTCAAGAGGTTTGTTCCAATCAGGAACTTAGTTGTCTCCTTATTAAAAGCCTATTTTTTTCTATATCTAGATCTACGTCTTTTCCTACTGTAGACCTATTTTTGACCTACCCTGTATATATATATATATATATATATATATATATATATATATATATATATATATATAACTATGAAATTCTAAATTCCACATTGTCGAGTTCCATTGCGTTCCAGGCTGTTACTTCTTCCCGTCCCGTACCACTCCTTTGCCGACCCCCACGAAACCGCCAATGACAGTGCGTGACTTTCCCCTTGAAACCTAGACACCTTCAGAACAACCTCTGCTGGCCACCATCAGCGTCACCGTTGATTTCAGTGTGACCACTTCATCGTTTCTCAACACGCAAACTCTTCTTAAACGTCACCATACTATATATATATATATATATATATATGTTGTGTTGCTCTGTTTATCAGATAGAGGAGACCAGCGAGGCCGACCGACTTTACAATAGTGATAATTCGTCATCATCTTCTCCTTCGCCTATGAGGTTTATTTAGAGCGAGAAGACAAAACACGGTCACGTTCCGCCGTCACATACGTTGCACCCCAGATCTAATCTATATTTTGTACCCCAATGGTTTTTGCGTATTTTCCCAAGCACTTGTTGCCTTCATGTTATTATTTCTACTAAACAATATAGACGCCTGAGTTACACGCCCACGTCCATATATACCATACATGTTATTCCATAATCTGTCGTTATATGGATATATATTGGCGTCGAGCCGTGCTGCGCCACCTTTCAATCTGTCTCCTCCACTCTCTACGCGTAATATTATCATAATTACCTTTACTTTTCTATCAGTTTAATATCATCATCATTAGCATCGTTATCTTTATCATCATTATTATATCGAACGGCCATTCTGTCGGCGCCATTGCGACGTACAAACATCGACTAACACTTGCTAGACTCGATTATCTCGTCTCGTTACTATCGATTGTATTATTACACTCGAATCATTACACGCTACACAATAACCTGTCCTCAATCAAATGAACTCTCTTTTGCCGTATTTTTTTGTCACCATTGTTACTATTTATATCATTATTCATCATCACTCATATTAATTACCTCGTTATAATCAATTATATTGGTTTGTCACGTCTACAATTGTTGCTGACGTCAGCGTCATTATCATTACCTTCATGAATCCTTTCGACTCCTCTCTCGCCACATGTTGACACATCGGCATCGGTCACATCATTTTATCATTATTCATATCAATATTTATTAATCATCAATATATTCAATTGAATACCACACATCATTCGACTCACTGGTAAGGCGAGGTAGAGCGAGGTGTCTTCAGTTGGATGTGGGGATGGACAAGGGAAAAGCTGACGAACAAGATGTTGTCACAACGCAGAAACGAGAGGACAAAATAGCTATTATATATTGCTAGTAAATATGCGGCAGTTTTATAGACTCATTCCTTACTGTGTTTGTGGGTAGGATAATTTCATGTTTGTCGATTTCAACAGACAGCTAACAGACTCCGCATTGGTTCTTTAATGCCTTTTGCCTGCTTCGCCATGTTTCTTTCAATGGACCATAAAACAATGACGTTAACAACAGCAGATAGCAGGCGATGCTAGACAACGCTCACATCTCAACCGGGTAAGAGAGATAATGCTATAAACCAGACGATTCAGTTGTTCCTTTACATTCTTCGTACCTATTCGTTCGGTTTCATATGCAATGGACACCAGACTCAATTAATTAACTATTAAGATAGTTTAGGTAACTGGTATGAAAACTTTTGTCGCACAGATGATGGTCGGCCACCTCGTGGAGGCTAAAGATACACATCATCGATGTCGCTTGTCTGTTTAAAGTGTGTTTTCTCATTTTCAGTTTTGGGTTGGACTTCGTGGATGTTGACCTACTTGGGACCTGTCATTGTGGTACGTATTTATCACACCCCCATCTGCTCTGTTTAGTATTGCGGCTCGACGCAGTACCGAACCCAGTCTAGCATGTTTGACTGTGCCCCAGACAGTCGATTTAACAGCAACAGTCTATGATGTTGTTTCCTTAAGAATACAGGCCGAAGATGTCCGTCCAGGTGTGCGGGTTCAATATTCTAAGCTTGCCACAGTCCAACGGAAGTTCTACTTAATCACAGGGTGTCCCAATTGGCTAGCCTCACACAACATACGACCTACAAGCCTCACGGTATTGAGTTCCCTTCTTGCCGTACTACGATATTTTCGAATCTGCTCAGTCGAGGCTTTCAATTATTATTGGCTTCTGGTTCTGGATAAATTCACGTTGATGCGGTCAATGGTAAATCTTTCGTAAGTTATATTCCGCATCATTACTATAAAATTTTCCAAGACTCACCATAGGTCAAATTCATAACGATTCGTATATAATGTTACGACATGTTCTGTTTGGTAAAAACTATTAGCTTGGTTCAATGTCACCGACTAACATAAGTGATATGTTAGTGTCGAAGGTTCCATGAAGGCTGTCTATGCAGATTTTCCGGAGTCCACTGGGCCAACGAAAAAAGTATAAAATACGACAAGTTTGGCTAACTCTCAGCCAATGCGCTTGCTCGGAGGTCTTCACAAAGCGCCTCATTGGCACAATATTTTTTCGTTCGGCTTGTCACGACGTCATAGACGATGATAAATAGCTGATCAGACTGCTCAGAAGCTGTCAAGCGTTTGTGCCAGCTAAAAAGACATTCATTTCGTGCTCATAAATAGTACGGTGCTGTCAATGGATCATGTTTGTTGTTGTTGTTGTTGCTGCTGTTTAGAGTCAGGTTGACCCAGCCCATTTTTGGATTCGGACCTATAAATGGAGCAAGCGATCACTGAGAAGAGCCCGGTACATGCCATCTCGCCACTAAGTATAAGATCCTAGCGGCGAGAGAATTACAGCCACGACATACTTCCTTTCCGGTATATCCGTCTATGACTATCTCGATTCATAATCATCATCGTCATTGTCAATGCTAAAATAGCATACTAATGTACACACAAAGCATCGATGATATTTACGTCGTATGACCGATTACGCGGCGGGATAACGGAGTTTCAACGAAAGTAGAGACAGCTAAAGCGAGTACTGGACGATTTGTTAATCGATTGTTTGCCGATGACAGTGTCGTCAGTGGCTAGTCCCGTGGACGGTGTTTTGCCTTGGACGCTAATGTTCCGTCGCCCATGATGAGCGGAAAACCCGCGAAGTTTTTTTAGTTTCGAAATTAATCCTGCCGCGTTGTGTGTTGTCCCTGTGTATATTGATGATTTCTTTGTTGATGCATCGTCTACTAATCAATTCATCGTGTATTTTATTAAGGAGCTAGTATTGTTATCATTATGCTATTGAGAATGGATCAGTTCCATTAGTTCTTTGGGTAAGCCGAGCAAGTAACGTGGAGAAAAGCCGTTAGAATGCTGAGCGCCTACCTAGATTCTTCACTGTCAGGGTATGCAGTTGTTATCATTGTGATTTTTGCTGTACATAACCCTCGTATTATACCAGGTTAACCGAAAACAAACCCGTGATTGTTAACGTTGCCAGTTGGACCTTTTTTTGTTTATTCATTGCTCGTAAAACAACTATTTCGTTCGGGATTGAAGAAAACGCACCAAGCGCATAAGTGACAACAGCACAAAGCTATGTGTTTTTTACATTGTTGGTGAACATACGGCCATATTGAAATGGCTACCATAACATAGTAATTACTGCTATATACGAATTGGTTGGGCAGTACGAATATCCAATGGCTGATTGCTTAGTCGTTATTGTGACACTGCTATATGTCTCGTTTATAACGTGACGGCATTAGATCAAGCTATTAGTCGGTCCCTTGGCTCTGAGCTGCATAAAATCTTCTGCAACACAGTTTTTACGAAACAAACACACGAAGATAGCCACGTCAAGCCGTACGAAAGCTTCGTTCGGCGTTCGACCTGTTAGATGGTGCCATTGCTGGCTTGTTTCAGACTCAGCTTAGGACAGTAAACCGGCCTAGTTGGGCAGCGCTGTCCTGCTGCGTGAAAATGCGCACACACAGGAACAGGCTGTTTCTTTGTACATACACATTATGGGGCGGGATTCTTAACCTGCGACCGGGACACCACTCATAAAACGTGCTGGACTGTTACTAGACTTCCATCCAATTGCAGCGGCCACGAACGGTGCTAAGCTGTTGGTTGTGTATCGGACAGTATGGTCGTCGTTTTTGTTGTTCTTATATGGGGGTGCAAAGATTCGGCAGTTCGTTAATAGTGTTTACTGCATCTATCTACTGTGAGTTGAATGACACTATGTCTATGTCAATTTTTCACTAGGGCTGTTGCTACCGTTGTCAAACCCTGTGCCATTTGCCTGCTAGCTATGAATAGATGATGCACGTTTTACTATTATAAGTACTTGTCGTTCGTATTTGTCGGCAGGACGTGCGCAATTGGTCGAGTTGTGTAGACGGCAAACATGCTTACCGTATGGAGGGGCGTCAGTGAAGTTATTACAGTTTCTGTCGGAAGCTGGTTCGAGTTGCTGTTATGGCGGTTGTGGTAACAAGGTACCTTCCTTTGGCTCTGATGAAGCATCTACCTCAGAACAAACTGGCCACCTGATATAGTCTCAAAAAAAGTACAGCCTGTCTTATACAGAGTGCTTTAATATTAACGTACATGCCATTACAAACACCGAATTTAGCGACGGCTACTAGGTCGGTCCGTTTACGTAATCCGTGCGTGCACCCTCTTCCCATATCGCTTGTCTTCGCTATACACGCTACATATGTGTAACTATTTCCCAGATGTCCCAGGACAGCTAACTAAGCAAAAGCTCCTTATTGCTAACAACCCCAAATGTAATAAAACGTCATTTTGTCATATGAACTCTTCTATTCCTATTGGATGTACTAAGAAAAAAATAGAGAACTGCAAAAAATAACAACAACTGTCAAGGGTATATATATATATATATATATAGAGAGAGAGAGAGAGAGAGTTTGCTAGAAAAACTGACACCATGACAGTCGGCCAGAGATCTACTTTGTGTATTATACGAATCTATTCTATGCGACTCTCAAGGCTGAAAGAAACATATTCGGCAGTATACAGCGATATAAAAAATAACAAAAACAGTACTAAATGAGGTATGCATTATTATTATGTAATAAGGAAGAAAAAAACGACACAGTGAGGCAAAAATCTCACTACGCCAACTTTCCTTATCGAATCAGTCTGTTGATTCAAAAGAACAACTGATCAGCAAAACATTAACAAAAACCGAAAAATTCGAACGGAGGTAATGAAACTAATTCTTTTGACTGCGACCGTTTCAGCGAAGGAAAAATCCACCGGCTACTTGATATATTTAGTCTAGATACTCATGACGGCGTCCATAAGCTTCACTCATCGAATGACTTCCATCATAATATTCTCCCGAGCCGATTTGCTGTTCCGTTAAGGCTATTTGCTATCCAGCTGCAGCGCTACGCGGGCCTGATGCTTCAAGAGGTTGCCGTTGCTAAAACGGATGACATTACTAGCAACCGTCTATTACGTAATTGCGATATTAATCCATATTGTGGACTAGTCAGTAAGCTGCTACCTAGAAATTATATGACGACCCGCGACACGTGCCTTGGAATCCAGAAAGAAGTTTCGTCAGTATCTACGTTTCGCTATCGTATGATAATCCGCAAGAACCAGCTTTTTGTGATAAAATGGACTCTTTGGATTTCGATTCGGGACGTACGCTGCTCTTCGGTCATTTCCAATTTGTCACTGAATGCCAGCCGCCACATAGTGAAATGCACAAGACGACACCAGTCACTCAGGTCTAAAATATATTATTTGTATACGCAATAACTATTGTAAAAGTTCGCATAGTGTATTACTAGATGGATTTATTTGGGTTTGAAAAAAACATTTTTTCTTCTTTGTATATAGAAACACCATTATCCGCGTATTTATTGCCACACAACCTGACAATTGGTAGGTCATCGTTTCTTGCCGTTTTTTATAGTTACAATGACACTTATGATTATCAATATTTATTATTTTGTTGTTGTTGTTGTTGTCGTCGTCTATAGTAAGCGTGTATTATTAATACAACTATAGTTCCTAAATTTGTTGTTGCAACTCTATCAATGATCATCATCATCATCATCATCATCATCATCCACATCATCATCATCATCCACATCATCATCGTGTATAAATGTGAAAAATAGAAATACAAAATAATAGTAACAGGTGATTCGTCATGATTCCATCCTTACACGAATGGCTTAGATATGTCGTTTGCCTATTGTCATCAAGTATATGTCATGTGTATATACACAAAAACAAAGCTAAAGTCAGGCAGACTTGCGTCACTTCACCGTCTCCTCATCCCCTTGAGCTAGCCTATCGTCAGTACAGCCTTCAAGGCTACGTCAACGTTGCGGGGTAGAAGTGAGCAGACCATCCATCTCTCCATACATATATAAAAAGGGGTACAGCGGGGACGACTCGAGCGCCGGAAGAATCGGGGCAGTGTAGACTTTTTGCTTTAACTTTACCGAGCATTCGTTTATACTTACACTCGGACACGCTATCTATTACTAACTCTACCTGTTTGTCACCGTCTTAGGCGCGTGTTAATAGAAGGCAAAGATGGGGAGACTTTCTGAGAACATGGGACGTGCCTAATTTTAATATATGCTCAGCATTTAGCCATTCTGGCATTAGAGCTTTTCCTCATAGCCAGGGGCAGATCACAAATAGAATATCAATTTTATTATTTGGTTATAAACATGGGCTTACTGTAAATACCTGTCGTCGTTTTGGCTGTCTCTTACGATTGACATTGCTCAGTGTTGCCTGCTCCGGATCGGTCCTCAGCACAAATTGCCAAATCAGACTAGTCTTGTCTACCTTTCTCGTCATCAACGTTGACTAGGAAATGACATAAGTGTTTCTGATATAGATCGGTCGAATTACTATATATATATGGCAGTATTGCTTCATAGTGGCGCGTTAACGTAAAATCAATCAAGTAGACCAGGTGAATCTGACTATTCTTAGAAACGAGTTTTCATTAAGAAAAAAATTAGCGAATAGCGCGCATCAGTGAACAGAGTATCTAGCTGGAGAAGCTTTGTGAAGAAGACGGGTTCAAATTAGCCAAACTTTATCCAGAGATCCAGTCAAAGTGGTGGTGTTTACAAGCTATTCATCAAGGGGGCGACTACGACGCTCAGTTAGTACGGTTAATGGTTCCACATAGAGGGTGGACCTGTACGAAGGCATGCAGTAAATGCACATGGCAACACCGTTCGCAAAGACCCCTATAGCAACGACAGACCATAGAGCGTAAATATTCATAACAGAGGCAACAAGTACGAGCTATCGTACCGCATTAAAATGACCTATATGAAATTCTCATCTGTTTGCAGTTTTTGCACTGACGATACATATATA
>NW_019211457.1:46004466-46018227 GCF_002443255.2 Varroa destructor | reverse complement strand
ATATATATGTAGAAAATTACTATCGGCTTGTTTGGGAGCACGGTATTATTGAATGGAGGTTGGGGTACAAGTGCAACTCGTCGCGCGTTGCGAAGAGGAAGAACGATGATACTTATGTAATTAATGTCGTTTCTAATAAATACAGTATATGTTATATAAGTTTATATAAATGTACGTTGGTATAATTATCATTATTAGCATCGTTATCATTATTCTACTTTACGATTAGATTACAGAGACCAGCAGACTCGATCGCCCCCCCTACTCATGTATACTGGCGATTATGTCGTTGTTATCTTATCTTTTGATGTCGCCGAGTGAATGATTCTGCAAGCAAGTCTAACTTAATTAATTCGAGGGAGAACGGCGTATATACTTGTGTATGTATGCTTTGAATCGCGTAAAATAATAATGATGGTAATTATAGGTAATAATTACATGCGCATACTATGCGTTGATCACTATTCATAGGACAAGAGATTCACAAGTTACGTTGTAACTGATGTCTATGTTGGTACACTGTCGTTCCGCTTGACATCTTAAAGAGCTTTAAGAAGAATTGGCTACTGTGCCAACTTCAGCTGAAGTTCGCGTATCACGTTATAACGCCCCCGCAGGGACCTCACTTGGAACCATTTTTCTTTGTCTATTTCGACCTTCTCACTGATCAGATATCTGCTCACATGCCGCAGAGACACCGCAATCCGTACCTGGTTCGATTGCCATCATAGAAAAATCGAAGTTGCTCCCCCCAGACTACCAAAAAGATAAAGGCAGTTGTTATTGAAAATCTGTCCCTTCTCCCCTCCTTCGGCCTAATATCCCCTAGCTAGATAGCTAGCTACTTTCTCAACGTTCTGACTACTCTAACCTTTCGTTCAACAGCAATTCATTAAATGATAATATAATACATTGTCCCCGCGTAGTGCAGTACGCAAATGGTATCAAGTAGGTGCTTTAATTAGCACCAGCTTGGTAACAGCGGCGGCGCAGCACCACCGAAAGTTTCGCACTTTCTGCCCGGGCCAGCGGAAGACTATTTTGTCGACACGTTGTTGGCCTGACCAAATTGCAACCCATTTCATTGCCGTTGCGCCAGGGCACAGAGCGTCGTAAGCTCGCTCATGGACCTGATCGACGAGATGCTGCTGGCGAACGCATGGAGATTCTAGTCGCATGGAGATCTGGGCGCGCGACCACTGTAGTAGTTAGGGATAACGATACACAACTGGTGGATAGACGTAGATTGTTTGCTCAAATAGTTCGCCTCCAAATATGACATTACGGGGAAACCGTGGAAAGCTTTTTACAATGCTCTCTTCAGATCATGTGGCCATCGAATAGTTCATCCAGGGTATAACAATGCGTGCAATTAATTGAAAAGATTAACTCCCACGCCCAAATCAACTCAGTATAACCTATAGTGTTATCCGCTAACACACCACTTGGCCGCCGCCCAAGAACCCTGTTCCAAGGTAGCCCAGGACCCGCTGGTCCAATACTAACTGCGATCAGCAGAACCATCATCGTCCACTTTGTGACCAGGGCTATGCTATAGAGTAGTAACACATAGATAATAATCCTAACGTTCCATTTTGTTTCACTTCCATCGAAGTTTGTCGAGAAATACGTTCCTCATGACCTATTCATTCGTGCGCACTCGAATCAAACCCATTTTTTTCTCGCTTTTCGTATCCTTTTTGTCTTTCATAGATTTGTTTGCTTTGTATCTCTCTTTTTGTTTGATGAGATGTGAGACCGTGTCCAACTCTGCCCCACTGTGTTACCCATACTGATTAACTGTTCCAAGCACATACATTTCTTTTATCTTATTGTGATCATGGTACGCGTTATAGTAGCTGACGTCGTCATAATCATCACCGTTATGTGAACAAAACAAGCGGATGTCTGCTTCTTAAGTCTCGTCTCTTCCTCGGCCTCGAGTCCAGTGTAAATCGTCGGTGTCTATTCGCTCGTGATTAAATCTTTTTGTTTGCTTATTTGTTTATAACTACAGAAACGCACCAGCACCCTACAACACACGGTGACGTTTAAGGGCGCCTACACGCGAAACTACCTAGGCTCTGAATGCTGTGCCCTGCTTTGGCCGTCAGCCGCTATTCTATAGGATTTCCCTGGGTACTCTAAAGTCGAGAACCCTGCACATTTCGGCTGAACGGCGGAGCACGACGCAGCAGAGCACGGGACTCATAGCATTTTCCGTCGCTGTCGTTCTTGTTAACAACGGGTCGCAATCGCGTCGAAATCGTCCGACATTTTCTGCATCTTCTGTACCATTCGAATCATCGTCATCACCATCATTATCTCCGCTCTACCTGCTTTGTAGAATTCTTTTCTGTTTTGTTCTCCTCGGCCGTCCATGCGTGGACCCGAAAAAGCCTTCGTTCTTCGTGTAACACTTGCCGTCAAGGTGGCGACAGGGGGCCGCCTTGCATTGGCCACCTAGTAAACTATTCTATACATGAATGTGTTCGCTTTTCTTTTCGTTTTCCCTCTCTCTTTCTCTCGGACCGACTCAGCAAGCAATTGACGGTAATTGTTTAGTAGTCTATCACAGTGACTGGAGAGCGATGTCCTATCTAAGGACGGGAGCCTTTGGGACCTGGGTCTCTCCGGCCGAAATAACGATTGGTGGGATGCCGTTTAGTCCGTTCGCGGTACTTTTGTAGCGAACGGGCGCATCATCTGTTTGAGTTCGGTGTAGGGAAACTCCCAGGGAGACACCAGCGGGTCCCAGCGAACTGGCCGTCGAAGCGGACACAACCGTTGCACTCGTTACGGCAGCCGACGTTGAGTTGCTACTCGTTTGCGGCGTTCTTGGCAATTTCCGCCTGAGCCACGCGTGCCTCAATGCCGCGCTGGGCGTCATTCGGACCGCGGGGTCCCATTCGAGACACCGCTTGATAAAATCGATGAACAACGCATCGTCGCTGCCTTTTAGAGCGGTGGTCATCTTCAAGCTGCCCGGGGGCCCACGAAGCTTGCCCCGTCGCGAACGGCCTCCTCCAAGTAGATAGTCACCATTCGGCAGTGGCGTCACGGTACAGTACCGGGGGTAACCCTTCTGTGAGAAAAAGTTCTTCGCTCGCTTTGACTGGTCCAACAACTTCTGAGGTGGCTTGCCCAGCAGCTCCATGGTGCACGCCAGCTGGTCGCCCTCATCTTCACCAGGTAAAAGCGGGTAGCCCGTGTGCAGTTCGGCGAGAATACAGCCCAGCGACCACATATCGATGGGCATTCCGTACTTGGCGCCAAGAATTACCTCGGGCGCACGGTAAAACCTAGACTGAATATACGTATAAACACGCTGATGTTCGTAACACGACGAGCCAAAATCGATCACCTTGATACCCGAGCGGCCCTGTTGTTTCAACAGGATATTCTCAGGTTTGAGGTCGCAGTGAATAATCTTGTTACGGTAGACAGCATCGAGACACTGCAGAAGAGAATGAGCGAACTTGCGGACTAGCTGTAATGAAAACCCGCCAAATTTGTTTTTCTTAATTAGCTCGTACAGATTGATCGATAGCAGCTCAAACGTGATACACATATGGTTGCGGAACGTGAAATGCTCAAACATGTGAATGATGTTCATTGAATTATCCTTGTCCTGTTTTCGTAGATGGTCGAGAATCTTGATTTCTTCCTGCGCCTGCCTATGGAAACGCTTTTCATTTCGAACCATCTTGAGAGCGACGTGCGTATGTGTCTTGTGGTCGAACGCCTTCACCACTTGGCCAAAGCTGCCCTTGCCAATCACTTTGAGCATTTCGTAACGATACGCAATATGGTCGTGTGGGACATGCACATACGAGCCCTGCTCATCATCGTAACCACAATTTTGCCCCATGTTCGTTGTAGGCTGACGCTTCTTAGCATTGGCGCCAATAAAATAGATTTGCGAATAGTTGAATATCTCAATGTGTTCGTAGACCGTCAACTTGTGCATGTACATTTTCATCACCTGCTCGGGGGTGGCGACAAGCACCCGGGGAGAGCTCTGGCTCTTGTTATCAGCCAAGGCGTCATCCTGCCCCGATTTGATCATCGGCAATCGTGCCTTGTCTACGACCTCTTCGTGGCCCATTTTTGTTGCTTGTATCAACTTTGGTTCCTGGAGGCTGAGGCTGCTTGGAAAGTCCGAGGGATCCTTTCGAGGACGCGGACTCGGATCGGGTAAAATCAGCTGAAGCCGTGTATTGCTCATGGGATTACGAAGCGGTAACACCCCGTCACCACCACCAAAGGCCAATTCTAGCTCCAACAGCTTCGGGCACTAAAGGCTTCTGGCTTAAACTGGCACATCCGACTAAGCTGCACTGAGACGCACGATTTATCACACAATAAATCACACAATATATTTACTGATATATAGATATATATTCATATATCTATACTGTCGATTGGTCACTGTCGGTCGGCACCAGCACTACCACACAAATTTGTATAATAACGTATCAATATGCTGTAGCAGAGTATATCCTACGGCAGTTGAAACAGACGGTAAAATCACCACCTATAATAATCCAGTTGAATGTAAGAATATCCTATGTATTTCTTGTTGTAATGGCAGCAATATTAGTAATAGTTCCGTTGATTTGGTAACTAGTTTCGTTCTCGTTCACGTCACGCTCAATTACAAACACACAGCCTACCTGAGAGTCGCTAGAAGACTAGCGGCTACACGCTCCCCGTCTCTACTTTTGCTCGGCCGTTCGCCCCCAGCTAACGGCGCTGCCGGAGAGGGTCGCGCCGACCCGTAGCTACAAGGACTCCCTAGGCGAGAGACGCAAAGCAGCCGAAATTATCCCTAGGCTTTTAAATTACATGGCTAAAAACGCTGAAGATCAGCACTAATTTTATATAGAAAGTCCGTCGTAGTTTATACTTGATGTTACTTAGTGAAAATTAATCAAAAGTATGCATTATCACAAGCAGAGCTGTGAACTCGAAGAAAATACCACTACCGTATATCCCTAAAGGGAGCGGTCATCCCTAGAGCGAAGATGCTAGTTCTCCTTGAAGAGCGAGAGACGAGCCAATAAGCGCTGTGCATTTTCGTGACGTCACATGCAGGCAAGGGGGTAAAAATCGATACGAATGATAGAGCCCGCAGCTCTTGGCAGCTGGTTGGCTGGCAGATCGCGTTCGAAGTAAACGAAGACATTGACTGACGAAGCAGCAGCAGCAGTAGCGGCAGCGGCGGTTGGCAGACGTGCCCAAACTGCCGTTCTTGCTAGGACTGACGATGACAGGGAGGGGAAACGCCGCACGGGCTGATGCTCAGCCAACCGGCGGGCTCAGGTCGTACAGACCCACATCACATCTTGTGATGCCTTGCCTAACTCTTTTTGTGCACTTCTGAGCCTGCAGCAGGTACAGAGATATGAAAGGGAGTGGTAGCAATTCGCACGGGCTAGAACCAGCTGTTTAGGAGTTCAATAGACGCTGGGCCATTGAGAGCAGTTAGCGAAGCGGGGGCAGTTGAGTCAATGGTAACACAACGAGGCTTCTGCAGCGGATTCGGCACTGGGCCGGCCGTCATTGGACTCTCTGAACGCGATGCATTAGCAGTAGCCAACGAGTCAGGGCGTGGAGTAACAGTTTGTGCTCTCGATGTACCCATATCTATTCTTCTTAGAATCCGTACTGATGTAGCGACAGCAATAGCAGCAGCAGCGCCACACTCTTTACAACGACCCTGACAGAGTGGGTCGACATGATACACGGTCGAACAGAACGCTAAAGCGGGCATTGGGCGAGTTTTGTGAAACGAAAACTTTTTGCGCCCGGGCGACTTATTGTCTATTCAGAGGAGCTGGAGAACAAAAAAGTGCCTCTTGTATCCCGCTATAGGTCACTATATTCTCTCATCTAATAAAACACGATGTTACGGTATAAGAATAACTCGACTAAGGCTTGAAGCTGGTCATCTAAGAAAAACCAAATAAAATTAGAAATACAATTCTTTTAATTCAATAGACCTAGTACATGTATCTAAAGAAAAACCTATGCTTTGTTAGGTCAATACTTCCTATTCAGACACTGAACATTTACACAAGCTTACTTCATTGACGTTCTGAACGGTTACAAAGGTCCAGATGCCATTAGATATATAATGTACCAGATATACGTCGATCATTGACTTAATACATGAAATCTATCGAACGTTTATTCAATGCAGGACAGCACAACTGGGCGTGATGGCGTGGTGGGTAACGTGTTCGTGTAACTGGAGGACGCGTGGCAGTCTGGATTCAACACACTCTTTTTCGTTTAGTGAAACTCTTAGTACTTTAAGCTTTTATCTCTAATTTAATCTGTGAAATAAACGAGTTGCGTAACCATAGAGAATATCCATTCCCATAAGTAAGCTGCTATTCCTTTATTTGGGCGTATTTTTCAATAGAAAAAACTGCCTGGTATTATCATTGCAAAAAAAAGAAGACATTATCTACACGTATGCTCTACTGCAAGTTCGTTATAGGGAAGTTGATGGATTTATTTACAGCATTGATTTAAACGTACTTGTTGAAAGCTATCTAACATCAGCCTTAATAGTCACTAAGGAGAGCAACAACGATAATGCGTGAGAATCTTCAACCCGTCGTATTCGCCATTGAATCTGCGTTTGGTCGAACGATGAACTTGCGTCTAGCTAGTACGACGCCTTTGTTATAATTGCAATGTGTGAATACATCTGTTGTACAATGTACATAGGTACAATGCGTACAGGCATAATCTATCTAGGGCCAACGATAGCATTAACAGTTTCTCTATTACGTTGGTTAGCCAGTTCACTGCGACAAGAACACTTCGCTTGTTGTTGTAAACAGGAGCAACTTCTGCTTTTTATGTCCCAGAAAAAATAGATCGGATCAACAAAGCTTAATGGCAGGCATTCGTTACGACACGGTTATTGGACTAACAACTAGATCATTGTCACTCTCGTAATGTGATCGGGCCGGTTGGTGGGGCAATAGCAGCTGGGTGAATTGCGCTAAAAGTGACTGAAGTCACAGCGCGAGTGTTGTTAGAAATCATGTAAAATGACGCTGAGACATATTGGAGTCTTTCTGACCACCCTTTTCAGTAAGGTGAACTTAGCAATTATACCTCACTTGTGCTGTTTCATATTTCTTCCGCACCTTCTTGATTGTTTTACTACTTTGAAATCACAGATTTCATACATTTTTTGTGCACACTGCTTATTGTGCGGGCTTTTGCACAGCTACATGCTATTAATGCAATGCACCGACAAAAACAGTTGTGCCTGCTGCACTTAGTGCACTGCAAAACAACTGCTTATCCAAAACGTCGGTACAATCAAGAACTTGGCGCGCATAGAAAGCTGCTATATAACTGACAATTGTACAACCTAAAGTTCGGATAGAAGACTTCGTTGTACAATATTCGAAAGCAATATGCTGTATTTCAACTTGTTACACTACTCGGAGGGAGAGGGGTGGGGTCGAGTTATATACTGCCCCAAAGTAGGGGTTATAAGTGTAGACTGCACCGCTGTGTGCTTAGGGGGTCCATACAAAAATTTGCAACTATAGTTTACTGCCCGTGTCCCATTAACTTTTCTCACTTGATGGAATACAGACTTTTGACCTAATATATGCAATAAACACAGTTATATACAACAAAATTTTACAAGATGTACAACTTCAAATATGCATGGTGAAAAGCACGATGGCCTAGACTAGCTAACTACATTCGTATGTACATCAAAACAAACAAGTTTAGCGTTATGCCAACGACAAATAGTTGTACTGGTTTTCAGGTTAATTGGTAAACGATTGCCCTTTGTTATGACTATATTGAGCTATCATATGCACCACAAGACTTTGAGTCTTGTTTTCTGAAGTTTTCGGCCAATCTATTCACCGATTCCCAACACTTACGATACTTCAGTCCTTATTATTTTTCTATTGACCTATCTATCTCGATCTATCTATCTATCTATCTATCTATCTCGATCTATCTATCTATCTGTCTATCTATCTCGATCTATCTGTCTATCTATCTCGATCTATCTGTCTATCTATCTCGATCTATCTATCTATCCATCTCGATCTATCGATCTATCTATCTATCTATCTATCGATCTATCTATCTATCTATCTATCTATCTCGATCTATCGATCTATCTATCTATCTATCTATCGATCTATCTATCTATCTATCTATCTATCTATCTATCTATCTATCTATCTATCTATCTATCTATCTATCTATCTATCTATCTATCTATCTATCTATCTATCTATCTATCTATCTATCTATCTATCTATCTATCTATCTATCTATCTATCTATCTATCTATCTATCTATCTATCTATCTATCTATCTATCTATCTATCTATCTATCTATCTATCTATCTATCTATCTATCTATCTATCTATCTATCTATCTATCTATCTATCTATCTATTCTATCTATCTATCTATCTATCTATCTATCTATCTATCTATCTATCTATCTATCTATCTATCTATCTATCTATCTATCTATCTATCTATCTATCTATCTATCTATCTATCTATCTATCTATCTATCTATCTATCTATCTATCTATCTATCTATCTATCTATCTATCTATCTATCTATCTATCTATCTATCTATCTATCTATCTATCTATCTATCTATCTATCTATCTATCTATCTATCTATCTATCTATCTATCTATCTATCTATCTATCTATCTATCTATCTATCTATCTATCTATCTATCTATCTATCTATCTATCTATCTATCTATCTATCTATCTATCTATCTATCTATCTATCTATCTATCTATCTATCTATCTATCTATCTATCTATCTATCTATCTATCTATCTATCTATCTATCTATCTATCTATCTATCTATCTATCTATCTATCTATCTATCTATCTATCTATCTATCTATCTATCTATCTATCTATCTATCTATCTATCTATCTATCTATCTATCTATCTATCTATCTATCTATCTATCTATCTATCTTTAATGATCAGTCTATCTATCTATCTATTTTAATGATCAGTCTATCTATCTATCTATCTATTTTAATGATCAGTCTATCTATCTATCTATCTATCTATTTTAATGATCAGTCTATCTATCTATCTATCTATTTTAATGATCAGTCTATCTATCTATCTATCTATTTTAATGATCAGTCTATCTATCTATCTATCTATTTTAATGATCAGTCTATCTATCTATCTATCTATTTTAATGATCAGTCTATCTATCTATCTATCTATTATTAATGATCAGTCTATCTATCTATCTATTTTAATGATCAGTCTATCTATCTATCTATCTATTTTAATGATCAGTCTATCTATCTATCTATCTATTTTAATGATCAGTCTATCTATCTATCTATCTATTTTAATGATCAGTCTATCTATCTATCTATCTATTTTAATGATCAGTCTATCTATCTATCTATTTTAATGATCAGTCTATCTATCTATCTATCTATTTTAATGATCAGTCTATCTATCTATCTATTTTAATGATCAGTCTATCTATCTATCTATTTTAATGATCAGTCTATCTATCTATCTATTTTAATGATCAGTCTATCTATCTATCTATTTTAATGATCAGTCTATCTATCTATCTATTTTAATGATCAGTCTATCTATCTATCTATTTTAATGATCAGTCTATCTATCTATCTATCTATTAATGATCAGTCTATCTATCTATCTATTTTAATGATCAGTCTATCTATCTATCTATTTTAATGATCAGTCTATCTATCTATCTATTTTAATGATCAGTCTATCTATCTATCTATTTTAATGATCAGTCTATCTATCTATCTATTTTAATGATCAGTCTATCTATCTATCTATTTTAATGATCAGTCTATCTATCTATCTATTTTAATGATCAGTCTATCTATCTATCTATTTTAATGATCAGTCTATCTATCTATCTATTTTAATGATCAGTCTATCTATCTATCTATTTTAATGATCAGTCTATCTATCTATCTATTTTAATGATCAGTCTATCTATCTATCTATTTTAATGATCAGTCTATCTATCTATCTATTTTAATGATCAGTCTATCTATCTATCTATTTTAATGATCAGTCTATCTATCTATCTATCTATCTATCTATCTATCTATCTATCTATCTATCTATCTATCTATCTATCTATCTATCTATCTATCTATCTATCTATCTATCTATCTATCTATCTATCTATCTATCTATCTATCTATCTATCTATCTATCTATCTATCTATCTATCTATCTATCTATCTATCTATTATTATGATCAGTCTATCTATCTATCTATTTTAATGATCAGTCTATCTATCTATCTATTTTAATGATCAGTCTATCTATCTATCTATTTTAATGATCAGTCTATCTATCTATCTATTTTAATGATCAGTCTATCTATCTATCTATCTATCTATTTTAATGATCAGTCTATCTATCTATCTATCTATTATTAATGATCAGTCTATCTATCTATCTATTTTAATGATCAGTCTATCTATCTATCTATCTATTTTAATGATCAGTCTATCTATCTATCTATCTATTTTAATGATCAGTCTATCTATCTATCTATCTATTTTAATGATCAGTCTATCTATCTATCTATCTATCTATTATTAATGATCAGTCTATCTATCTATCTATCTATTTTAATGATCAGTCTATCTATCTATCTATTTTAATGATCAGTATCTATCTATCTATCTATTTTAATGATCAGTCTATCTATCTATCTATTTTAATGATCAGTCTATCTATCTATCTATTTTAATGATCAGTCTATCTATCTATCTATTTTAATGATCAGTCTATCTATCTATCTATTTTAATGATCAGTCTATCTATCTATCTATTTTAATGATCAGTCTATCTATCTATCTATTTTAATGATCAGTCTATCTATCTATCTATTTTAATGATCAGTCTATCTATCTATCTATTTTAATGATCAGTCTATCTATCTATCTATCTATTTTAATGATCAGTCTATCTATCTATCTATTTTAATGATCAGTCTATCTATCTATCTATTTTAATGATCAGTCTATCTATCTATCTATTTTAATGATCAGTCTATCTATCTATCTATTTTAATGATCAGTCTATCTATCTATCTATTTTAATGATCAGTCTATCTATCTATCTATTTTAATGATCAGTCTATCTATCTATCTATTTTAATGATCAGTCTATCTATCTATCTATTTTAATGATCAGTCTATCTATCTATCTATTTTAATGATCAGTCTATCTATCTATCTATTTTAATGATCAGTCTATCTATCTATCTATTTTAATGATCAGTCTATCTATCTATCTATTTTAATGATCAGTCTATCTATCTATCTATTTTAATGATCAGTCTATCTATCTATCTATTTTAATGATCAGTCTATCTATCTATCTATCTATCTATCTATCTATCTATCTATCTATCTATCTATCTATCTATCTATCTATCTATCTATCTATCTATCTATCTATCTATCTATCTATCTATCTATCTATCTATCTATCTATCTATCTATCTATCTATCTATCTATCTATCTATCTATCTATCTATCTATCTATCTATCTATCTATCTATCTATCTATCTATCTATCTATCTATCTATCTATCTATCTATCTATCTATCTATCTATCTATCTATCTATCTATCTATCTATCTATCTATCTATCTATCTATCTATCTATCTATCTATCTATCTATCTATCTATCTATCTATCTATCTATCTATCTATCTATCTATCTATCTATCTATCTATCTATCTATCTATCTATCTATCTATCTATCTATCTATCTATCTATCTATCTATCTATCTATCTATCTATCTATCTATCTATCTATCTATCTATCTATCTATCTATCTATCTATCTATCTATCTATCTATCTATCTATCTATCTATCTATCTATCTATCTATCTATCTATCTATCTATCTATCTATCTATCTATCTATCTATCTATCTATCTATCTATCTATCTATCTATCTATCTATCTATCTATCTATCTATCTATCTATCTATCTATCTATCTATCTATCTATCTATCTATCTATCTATCTATCTATCTATCTATCTATCTATCTATCTATCTATCTATCTATCTATCTATCTATCTATCTATCTATCTATCTATCTATCTATCTATCTATCTATCTATCTATCTATCTATCTATCTATCTATCTATCTATCTATCTATTCTATCTATCTATCTATCTATCTATCTATCTATCTATCTATCTATCTATCTATCTATCTATCTATCTATCTATCTATCTATCTATCTATCTATCTATCTATCTATCTATCTATCTATCTATCTATCTATCTATCTATCTATCTATCTATCTATCTATCTATCTATCTATCTATCTATCTATCTATCTATCTATCTATCTATCTATCTATCTATCTATCTATCTATCTATCTATCTATCTATCTATCTATCTATTTTAATGATCAGTCTATCTATCTATCTATTTTAATGATCAGTCTATCTATCTATCTATCTATTTTAATGATCAGTCTATCTATCTATCTATTATTTAATGATCAGTCTATCTATCTATCTATCTATTTTAATGATCAGTCTATCTATCTATCTATCTATTTTAATGATCAGTCTATCTATCTATCTATTTTAATGATCAGTCTATCTATCTATCTATCTATTTTAATGATCAGTCTATCTATCTATCTATTTTAATGATCAGTCTATCTATCTATCTATCTATTTTAATGATCAGTCTATCTATCTATCTATTTTAATGATCAGTCTATCTATCTATCTATCTATTTTAATGATCAGTCTATCTATCTATCTATTTTAATGATCAGTCTATCTATCTATCTATTTTAATGATCAGTCTATCTATCTATCTATTTTAATGATCAGTCTATCTATCTATCTATTTTAATGATCAGTCTATCTATCTATCTATCTATTTTAATGATCAGTCTATCTATCTATCTATCTATTATTAATGTCATCTATCTATCTATCTATCTATCTATCTATCTATCTATCTATCTATCTATCTATCTATCTATCTATCTATTAATGATCAGTCTATCTATCTATCTATTTTAATGATCAGTCTATCTATCTATCTATCTATCTTTAATGATCAGTCTATCTATCTATCTATTTTAATGATCAGTCTATCTATCTATCTATTTTAATGATCAGTCTATCTATCTATCTATCTATCTATGTCATCAGTCTATCTATCTATCTATTTTAATGATCAGTCTATCTATCTATCTATTTTAATGATCAGTCTATCTATCTATCTATCTATTTTAATGATCAGTCTATCTATCTATCTATCTATGTCTCTATCTATGATCAGTCTATCTATCTATCTATCTATTTTAATGATCAGTCTATCTATCTATCTATCTATTTTAATGATCAGTCTATCTATCTATCTATTTATGATCAGTCTATCTATCTATCTATTTTAATGATCAGTCTATCTATCTATCTATTTTAATGATCAGTCTATCTATCTATCTATTTTAATGATCAGTCTATCTATCTATCTATTTTAATGATCAGTCTATCTATCTATCTATCTATCTATTTTAATGATCAGTCTATCTATCTATCTATCTATCTATCTATCTATTAATGATCAGTCTATCTATCTATCTATTTTAATGATCAGTCTATCTATCTATCTATTATATCATCTATCTA
>NW_019211457.1:45753611-46004441 GCF_002443255.2 Varroa destructor | reverse complement strand
TATATATATGCATAATGTCATCTTTCTATCAGGCGGTATTACAGCGTCATTTTTGTTAGTGAGCATTTTTCAAGCCTGTACACTGCTCTTAGTCGTGCAGCCTCACTTAAATTCACCTTTGGCTTGATAGGAAAAAAGTCCGGAACTGAACAACATTTCCTGCTAGCCTAGGAGCACAGTGACCTGGTCGGAAGACGGCTCTTCGCGAGATTTTTGCGTCCTGCAACTGGGATCATACATCTTATTATCGTTTGTGGCAGACATGGACTGCCGCATGTGAAGTACGCAGTTAGTAGGACCTTTAGACACTTCTAGGTCAACCAGAGGAGGAACCGAGATCGCTGCTATATACAAAAGCTGAGATTTGACAAATGTACCAAAGTCTTGAAGATAAATGAAACGTCTACAAAAATTTGTTATATTTTACACTTTGTGATATTAATATAACATTATGATGATAAAGGCGCAAAAGCTACTCAGACTCAAAAAAATGTGCTAAATATATAGTTAGGATGCGTTATGGGTAGAAGCGGCTTAAGAGTGGCTTTCGTTTTGAATGTTTTGATGTAAAAAATGCTGAAAAAAATTGAAGATGATCAATACGTGAGTAGCTATGATATGGCCAAGAAACTAGACATCCACCATCAAACACATTTAAAGCATCTGAAGGCAAGTGGTTACGAAAATGTCTGACGAATTATTAATCGTACGACCATGCTTCCGTCTGTAAATTTCTACAGACAATCGATTCATTTCTAAAGCAGTTGGACACAGGTGTCAGAAAAAATAGATACTTTATAATTAATCTTATGACACAGCCCAAACTGATGTCAAGGTAATTTCATGCTATGTGTTTGGCGGGATTGGTAAAGAATCGCGCATTGTGCGTTGCTACCGTCTGATCTTAACCTCTACCATCAAAAAGGACCAAGATTACAACAGGTTATTGAAAAAAAATGGCAAGTAAAAGTGAATAAAAAAGAAAACGTTAGTTATCTTCTACCATGACAATGCCAGATAGACCTATAGTTACCCAGAAAAAAATTAGAGAACTTGGGTTGCATTCGCCGTATAACCCTGATTTGGACCATCGGATTATCATCATCTATTTTAATCTCTTCAGAACCCCCCCCTGATGCTGTCAATTTCGTTTCAATGAAGGAACGCAAAAATCACTTATCACGATTTTTCGTCCAGAAACCACTGAGAATTTACAGTATTAGTATTATGATACTATCAGGGGAATGGCAGAAAATCATCGACGACAATGGCGCATATATAGTTTTATAGTATTATTTTTAAGGCATAAAAATACGTTTTCGAAAACCTAGTAGATATATGCATAATGTCATCTTTGTTAGACCGCACAGAAGTGCTTGTTGGTACGTGTGTATAACATTGCGTGTTGCTTCTGCCAGTATCCGTATGGGCTGTCTTAAAGTGTGAATGAACGAGGTGCGCTCTCTACTTCACACTCAGTTCCAGCATTACGTGGCTAGACCGCTATGAAATCATTATACCGCTTCTGTTCTGTTCTAGACAATAACGAAAATACGGTTAGGAGCCAATTTAAAAAAAAAAGAAAAATACTTCAAAACAACACCCAAGTAGTTGCATAAACAGCTGTTATGTTTACAGAGCGCTAAAAAAATGTTCGCAGGCTTTACTGTTTCCTCCCCTGCCAATTGCGTCACTACGCTCAGCCGTATTTGCAGTCAGGCGTAAAATCTCAAAGTAGCGTTCATAAGTTAAATGAAAATAGCTCTTCTTTAAAATAAGACGATCGCTTCGAAATGCACTTCCGGAATTAAACATCATCGCTGCAGAGGGGCACTGATAGCCTCGCGGCATCCGTCAGCCGGCTAAACGAGCGGAACACTGGCGTTCATCAACTTCACTCCGTGGTAGCGAAATGAGCAGGAATAATCCTCGAACACACAAATGATGGGCCAGTTTCAATGCTTGTCGATTTTGCCTTGTGTATATACGCACGAGGATTGTGATGGATCAACAAAATTGGGGAACTCAAAACGCGTCAATATGGGCAATTGAGATAAATAACCCATTTCTAGCTGGTGAGCGCCACGTGCGGGTCTACAGGCTTTGGATCACATTGAAATAATCGCAATATTGGCGACTGCACACAAATTTCTTGCGCAATATGTCAATTCAACATGACGCGTTACCACCAATCAGCTCGAACGCTGCCTGAGTTGAATGAAAAGGCAGACGTGTCCGAATTTGTAACTGTACCCTTTAATGTGTGCGAGTTTCCTTAGACAACATCTGCATCAAAGACTTTGATAGAAAAGTCGTTAGGTCAGGTCCACGAGATACGTATGTCTGAATCCGCTTCGAAGACAATTGCCATAATGATTTTGTTTTGTGTTACCTTTGTCGAATGTCTACTCAGCTTGGCAGCTATTTGCTCACAACTCTGGCAAATGCGGGACACGGTATCATATATAGCAGCAAAATGCCACACTGACAACTTTCGTGTCAACAGCAGGTTTCCATAATGGCCGCTACTAACAAAGCTCATTCAAGCAACTTCAGCCCTAAACGCTGTGTTCCTCTGCTAATAGTGCTACTACCGCAACGCGGAAGGAAGTCCTGTGGAACCAATTATTTAGGCATGCCTAGAAGCCTTGCTCTACTCCTGTGACCGAACCCCCCGCAATGCACTTCCGTGGGTAGCACCACCTTTGACGCCTCCCGTTTCTGCCCGTCTAACGCCTTCAGTTCGAACGATTCCTTGTGATGGGTGAGATACCGCAAAATGATTCTGAGGACGACTCAAATTATTGTTTTGACATTGCTGAGCTGGTACCGAATCTCTTAATTGCAGCTTATCATTATATGTTGGTGATGTCAGCTTATCGCTTTGTTTCAACGATGCGATCTTGATGGTGAATTTGTAGAAGTTGACTGCTTGCAGCTGCTCTGAACATAATTTGTATAGTAAATGACATTTTGTAGCTCAAAGAAGTGCTTCTTCTTCAGCAATCAGGCTGCTCAAGCCTTTTATAAGTAGTAATACATATGATCCAAAAGCTAACAAATGCAACCGCTTTTGCTGACTATTTTGGCACGTAGATTCCATCCATATATTGGATCGGCCTCAATGCTTGCACTGACATCATCGTGCTTATTCAGTTCGACTAAGTTCTGTTCTACGTTTGTGAACTTGCGGTGATCCTACGTGCAAAATGACTGCACCCAGCACTATATATCCCTTTGCAAACTGTAAAGAAGCGGATGATCTAGCGGCGATAGAACGATTCTCCTAGTCAACTGGTCGTTCCGAACCTTTACGAATCAGGATAGGGTACGCTAAGTGCAGGATCTGACTGGTTCCGCCGACGGATGAAAGGCGAAGCATTCTTTGGTCGGTAACACGAAAGTTTGGCAGTAGACGATTTGGTCAGTCAAAGGACATTCACCCTTTATGGTAAGAGCCATTCCGGTACGGAAAGCGCCTATTAGACTCTATAAAAACAGGATAAAGAAAAAGGGAGAACGAGAAGAAAAAAAATACAAGGAGAGGTAAAAGGCCCATAAGTCGGTTCCGGTAAAGAGGTTTAGCAACCTGTGTACCTGACGCCATCATGTTCCTCTACTGCTTCAGCTATCAATTCGATGAGAAGCAGACAGCTAAAAAGGAGTTTAGTACTTTTACAGCACAGCATAACGGCCGGCCAAAAGGCCTGAAAGCTGAAAGCGTCAGTCGATTCTCAACTAATCTGGATCCCTGTCAGATCCTGCTGGTTCACCCTCGCACTCCCCGCACCCCTTTTAACCTTAAGGAACTTTCTAGCTGTGTGAAGTGAGAGAGATCTAAAAGAGCAAGCCGTTGCCGAACCGACGGCCCGAGTGCGTCCTGTCATATTCGCCTCAGTGCATCCCGACCTACACTGCTGACAATGTGTTCAGTAACGCTGCTTCTGGTTTGCGTTCGGATTAACATGGCATCGCACATTACGGCACAGGCAGCAAAGACAAAAAAGAAAGGACAATGCATCTACTTTGATCTTAGCTCAGCACCGGCCGACAACAAGCATTCCCCAGTAGTCAAACAGCGACAGGGAGAAGCAAGAAACGAGAAAATTATTCGTAGCTGCAGTGGACAGATTCCACGACCTTTCCTAAAGGTTAAAGATGAGATCTAGTGAGCACCGTTCCGATCGCGTGGGCGCACAAAACTCAGGAGGGTCAGTTACCAGCTTGAACTAGGCGCCTTCTCGGTTGTTGGACGGTGGAACGTGCCATGGCCGCTTGCTGCTCAAAAAAGGTTGTGAAGTCATCCTGTTTAGCGTGGTCTGTGAGCTTACAGAAGCCAAGAAAGAGAAGGCGGAGACCCCGCTGTAGCCTCTGAACCTGGAGTAAGAAATAGCGTACTTACGGAAATGGCAATGGCAGTAAGGATGTCGCTGGCGTGCGCGAACCAGGAAGAACTAGATGTAGAAAACGACGATTAAGCAGATCCGCCCCCTGCTTCCTGCGTGTGGAATGTAAGTGCTTTATTTGTATCTGCCTGTCTACGTGTGTGAGAAAGTGAATGTGTATTTGAAAGTGAAGTCTTTCCTTTTTCCTAATGTATATGGTTCTTTGTGCCTGCATTGTCTGTTTCTTTCTGATAAACTAAAGTGAGCCAGCGTCGTTCGAATGACTTTCTTTTCCTGTTTTTGCTCTTTATTCTCGAGGATCTGCTATCATCCAGGCTTTAGCCGGCGATCGCTGCTTGCCTCTTCAGGGATTCAGCATTATCCCATATAAGATCCCATAATAACGATCAGGAAACTCAAGCGAATACGCCAATCGGTTTGTTTGTATAATGGACGATATGTTTCTGTCTGATCTTATGGCTGTGAAGTCTTTCTGTCTGTAGATCTAAATATCTCACTGGGCTCCTAAGTTGACTTCTCAATTTTTTGTCTGTCTACACAACATTGCAGCCATCAACTTACAACGTTAACTTCTTTTCTCTCTTGACTCACGAAACAGGGTTGGCCGGTTAACCAGTTATTGTGATTTTTCAGACAATTATGTCGTCTGGTGGCATACTTGAAGATATGACTCTTCTGACGCCCCACTAAATAACGTAGCACGAACGAGTTAAACGCTATGTAGTCAGGTCCACCAAAGAAGGGGAAACACCAAAAGCTAGCTATTACGTGTGGCTTGCGAATAACATTTGTGCTGATGCTCATGCTGGTTAGTTGTAGTCGACAAAAGCAGGAAACCGTAAGTACCAGCAACGTTCGAACATAAACGCTTCGACTACCAGATATGCCGCTGATCTGCACGAGTATCCAGATGTACGTGTGCACACGGAATTGGATATAAGATAACAGTCAGAGAAGACATCCAATTCCAAAGAAAGCTGGGCGCATTTCTATAGGGACCCTATGGTCATCAGCCTTGCTATTACAAACTTCTTGAAAACTAACCTCAACCGACAAAACTGAACTCCGCTCATGAGCTGATTTTTTTTTGCGGTAGTTGAATCTTTACCACACCTTGCAGAGGGCTGGTTGATACGGGAAATAAGACAATGGCATCAAAAAGGAGGACAGAACGTTGTTGAACGAAACGTGTCCAATGCGTATGAAAGCCCTCACGTGTGCCTTTGTAAGGACGCTGTAAAAACGACGTATTAGTAATTGTTTGTAGAAACAATTTCACGATAGGCATATATAAGTAGTAAGCCCTATTGTGAAACCCACAGTTGATGGTTTGATATCTTATGTAGGACGACTTTGTACGATAGGAGCAATCGCATGGGAAGTTGGAGAGGAACAGAGCTCAAAGATTGTACGGCTTCTTATTCTCGATTCGTGCTACATAAATGGTGCATTCGTATCGTTCAGATAGTTCCACTGTGCCACCTCCATTCTCTGCTCGGTTACCGATGATTTTTTGTCATCGTTTGACGGTGTTTTAAGCGGATACCGTTACGAGAATGTGACTATTACGACGATCTAGAATAAAATCAGTGAAAGAACAGGAAATAAGCAGAGCTATCGGAAGAGCAAATAATTTCAGCCGATTGAGAGTCGGTACGAGAATATATCTGAACGCTACAAGGGTAGCCGGTAATAATGGTTAAACGCTTTATTAAATATTTACAAGCTAATAAAAACAAATAGCTCTTTTGCTTAAGCAATTAATGTATATATTTGAGCTATGTATGCACAATCCAGCAGGAAACAGTATGAGTCACATTTTGTGCAGGTTCACCTAGGTATTCTTCTTTGCACAGCATAATGATATAGGTACTGTTAAGGCAAAAGGTCAGTTAGAGATAATTTTAGCCCTCTCGCACTCGTACCTGCTTTTCTCACATCAGATCTACTTCTCTAATAATTCTAGGGTGAGCTTACCTATGATTGTAGCGTCGAAGCTTCTGCAAGCCGTATTTAGAATCTGCACTACCCTTCGTGACGGGTAGCCCCTCTAGGTTAGCCATTAATTGGTTTATCGAACTTCGCATCTCCTCGATGAACAGTAATTCCATCTCCTTTACTACAAACTTTGGCAGCAATTTGCGATTCTAATTTGTGCGATTTGTCCGACAGTTGTGCAATGAGAAAAATAAAGCAAACGTTAGAGCGCGGAAACTAAGACTGATAATGTTATTCACCAGCAGTATATTGTAGAAGATAAAATTTTCTATAGCAGATTACTTTAAAAAGGTTTCTATCTGGTTGAAGACCTTTCACACAACACGAACTTCCTCGACCTCTATTAAGGATGGAACTATTAGTTAGTTCATCAAACCGGCACTAAGCCGCTTCAAGTCAAAAACCTTTAATTATTGATTGAAAGATCGGCTATCTAGCTGAAGTCGGCATGAAGAGCTATGCAGTTGATGCAATATGGATTCCCAGTTGTTCTGTCTTCTCAGCGTTCAGTGTATTACGTTTGGCTTTCAGGACACCAAGACGTTCAGCTTGTCTACGGCATCTTTTCATGTCCGTCTATGTATATGGCTTAGTCTCTATAATGGTCCTTTTCTCCGGCCACGACCACCAAATAATTTAGTTAGTTAGTATAGCTAACTTTCAAGAACACACAGAAGTTTTTCGCCCGAATGAGACGAACACGGAAACGAAAAAATGGGTAGAGGGAAATTTTCAGTTTTCCGACACCGCCACTGACACAGTAAAGTACTGAAGTTACGGGAAGTTTGTTTTTTTTGCTTCATTGTTTATTGTCTTTTTTTCACTTCTGTTCGTTCCTACTGAAAGCGTTGAAAAAACGGGCAACGGATTTTTTAAATTCGTCCTATAGTGACAGTCTTGGTTTTGATGCCAGTCGCGACAGAAACTACATTTGCTTCATCGGGGTTTCCTTCTTATGAAAGCAAGTGAGAGTAGCAGTGCTGATCCTAGAAGGTAACCACCTGGTCCGCGATTTAAGCAGAAATAGCATGTACGTGCTGTTATGTATGAGGTGCGCTGAGTTGTAGACTAACTAAAAAAAAATCCTTTGTAATAACTGGGAATAGGCTGCTGTCGGAAGCGACAAACAGGACCGATCCGTGCCAAAATTATTTCCTTTAAAAACATTTGTCAAGTCATTGGCGGAACGCACTGTTAGCTGAAGCCGATGGGCATCGACAAAAACATTGAAAGCGGCCTTTCAACGATAAGGAAATTTAATAAAAATAGAGGAGAGCTTCTCAAAGAACAATCGGTCAACTAGAGGTCAATTCGCTAAACTCGATTAGCCTCCACAGAAATACTTCTAGTTAATTTTTGCAATAAAAACAAAAATGTCTTAAGATCTTAGCTTTGCGACAGTACTAGTTTTGAAAGCGCTTAGCGTGAAGTAAAGTCTCCGCGTCAAGTGTGAAGTAAAGGAAGTGAAACAATTGGGGCACGTCAAAGGCGTTCGAGGTAAAGTCTGTTTTCCGGGTTTCTGTTCTCTGCGAAGGAGCTGCAGACTTTCATTTTCCATAGTGCTGATGATTATAGTATTCTTAACTAGCGGCAAATGTAAGTTCCTATCGCATCCTTGCCGCTGTTGCCTTAGTCCCACGATGCTACTGGTGAACTTGATGGCGTCGCTTGAACATCCCTGCACAGTTATCACCATTGGTTGTCATCGGTCTTGATTATCATTCAAAATTTCCTAGAAAACCACCACAGAAGCTGAGCTGCTGCCGCCGATGGCGGCTCATTATCAATGAGCCTGAAGCAAAGCTGGAAAGGTGGACTCCACTTACGGTAAGTACCTATTTCTTCCTCTTCTGTAGCTGCTAACTCGCTTCATTGTCTTTTTTCTTCGCTTTAAACCCTTTACAACAGCAAGTGCCGAGCCTGATTTGAGGCTAAACTGTCCTGGTCCTGTTCCTTCGTTCTTACCGCTGCCGTTGACCGCAATCGCTAGTTTTTCTTTGCTGTCAAAGCCGTCGATTGTTTCGAAGGAAAGTGCAGCCGCACGCTAACAGTGGCTACTGATATTGTTACCGTCATACCGTCAGCGTATTTGAATCGTTGAGTAGTTCCAGCAAAAGAAAACGACGTTGTAAACGAGCAAACGATATTGTAGGCAGAGTAAAACGAAACACAGTAGGAGAATATTGACTGTATGGCTAAGGACTTACAAAACAAAAAATTAATTCTCCTTTACCGCCTTTCGTGGAAAAGATTCCGGACTTTATAACGCAATAGTGTAAACAGCGGCATGTGTAATAGCGGGAAGGTCTAGATTTTAAGTGATATCATCTGTACGTTTCTTGCTCTGACTGTGTGCCTCGTTGGGTCGCGTAGGACTGTCGGGTCTACGACTCCACAGTCTTGCGCGAAGCAATAATCCAGAAAACATTACGTGAAGGCTAGCTTAGGCAATCTAAGCTTATCCTAGGGCTTGTTCCAGCATGCCGTTGCCACGTGATTCTAGCCTTTAAAAACTTCATATGGCAATCCGAACCGTAGCCCTAGCTAAGAGAAGAAGTTTTGTCTAGCTTGTCCTTCACTCAAAAAGCGGCAAAACACCTGGCCTTTATTTGCTTAACTTACCGAAAATGCGCAGACTGCAGGTTCGTCCTTAACTAACGTAGCAAGTCCTTTTATATTGTCAATTTACCCTACAATGAGTAGCAATTTTGCCTTTCATTTACCCGTTCCTCTCTACTATCTGCGTGCCGTTTGTCGTCCGCATTTATGGCTTTGGTTTTAGAGAGTACCAATGAGCGTGTAGAGGCTAGGAAGAGTTGTAACTCGCTGCTAAGGCAACACTCGCAGCCGCAAAGATACGGTCTGTTGTGTGTAATAAAAATTAAACATATCAGTTAATAATTCGTTGAGTTTACTGCCAGTAACTCGTGCCTATTTGGACACAGTATACGAGCAGAGTAACAAGGAAGAGCCCTAATTCTCTATTTTACTGACTGCTCTCGTGCAGCCGCGTAGTAACGCAGGAAACGTGCTTGAAAGTGCGGAAATTGCCTACGTACGTTCCTGGCTGTACTAAAGCACAGTATCCTCAATCAATATTTGTTTGAACTCAGTGAGAAGGCTCGGTAGAGAACTTCTTGTTCGGCTGCGTGTTCTTCTATGGGTCGTCACCGGAGTACTTTAGGTGTGAAAGATCTGGTTTGCGTGTTGTATACGTGTTCTGGTGACTGCGTGCCTTGTCTGTACTCCCCTGTGCCTTTGGTCGATGTATTCAACTTCGTACCTTTTCAAGTTCATTAATTTTTTGAACTTTTCCATCGAGCTCCCGCCGAATCGCTGCAGCCTGTTCATCTGCGGAGTCAAGCTGTAACAAATTGAAATAGTTAAAGACACAATAATTGACTGTACAAATGTAACTGAAACATTTAAGGTCATTGTGGTAAAAAAAAATACAGTAATACTATTGACAATTTGCGAGCATGGTCAATTTGCAAGCTCTGGTCGCCTGACATCGAACAGTTGTGTAATCTGGAATCGTATTCTCCTCAAACAAGCGTTCACATACATAGTATGTTCACTATAAACCACTTTTGAGGTGGCCAGCGTCGGAACGTCGCTTGCCAATTGCTTCCGTGCTCTCCGTCTCTATGCTCTTGTATTTGTTCTCAGCGTTACACGATGTGCGACTTCACACAATCGTCGCGGCAGTGAAGCGGAAACTGTTACGCCGCAATCAATCACCCTTAATTATCACATCGTTTCGAGGTCTTCCCTCGGCTTCTCTACACCTCTCCACCTTCTCTATCCTATTCGTAGTGCTCCCCCAGTAACAGTTTATTCTATTTCTATGCGTGTCTATCTATGGGGGTCTTTGTGCATGTAACAAACCGTTTAAGTCGTCTGAGCAGAGATTAAACGGTTTCCTCCGAGTGCTACCACCGTTGAGTACATTTGAGTGAACGTACGATATACTTAACGCCGATAACTTCTTAGCCACCGAGTGGTTCGACGGTGACCTTCAATGATCGTCTCTTTGTGATAATATTGACTACTGTTTACCAGTGGAAAGGAGGAGACGTCATTCGAAAAAAAAACGGGACGCCAGGCACGATTGGTTAGTGCTGCCGATCCCACATTTGAAACGCTTTGTCGTTTCGGTGTTGTACCGACATGACTGTTCACTGATCCCATTTCGTAATACTACCGCCGGCAGTTTACTGACGTCGACCTGAATTTCTTTTAGCCAGTGACATAATCGCCGAGTGCGGCCATTTAGCCTGTAGGAAAGTTTTACTTGAAATAAAAAGAAGTCCTCAAAGGTTGATCGAAATCGGCTGGCAGAAGCGCATAATCGGTACGATTATGCGCTTCTGCCAGCACGGTGCAAATGTATGACAATGGCGCGTATAAAAAGCGCCCCTGAAGCTAGATCGATTCTACTACTATTATTACTGATACTAAAATGCGTCAACTCACCTGTAAGGCATTGTACAAAAGCTGATGCTCAAACTTCTTAATATTCAAAATATTCTGAAACATGTCGTATAGTTGTTCCTTACTGAGGACCATTTCAGCAGCTAAATTCTGCTGCTGCAATCGACTTTGAGCCTTTCGGGAATCTTCGTCTCCGCGAAAGATGGCATCGAACTTCGTCATCCACGATGTCAACACCTAAGATGAGATCAATCGAAAGGAAACAAGTCGAGTAAAATAGGGGCTGACGACGGCAGTATAGGACGTACGCAGTTGTCTTGCTGTTTTTTATCTTATTTGGTCGCTTAACAAAACATAAACATTTCAGTACAAAGTCAATAGCAGTATTGGCCATAGACCGAAATTATGTTAAGATAATTAAATGAACAGCATAGGCGTCATGTTTAGTGTTTCCTGGTGATAGTTATTATACGTTACATTAAATAACTTCTTTCGTTTTTCACTAGTCCACTCTGATCTATTTAGTTCTATTGCAAACGCTGCTCAAAGTCTGACAGATACGCTCGTCGCTGTCATTTTCACCATCTATTGAGATCCGTGTCCTCTGAAGTTTATCAAACTCTGATTAATATTAGCTTTCTGCCCGAGTTTGCTGTTAGTACGGCCGTGGCAATTCCAGCCGTCGGCGAAACGCTGCAGCTCACATATGTCGTGAGTTTTATAGCCATTCGAATCCACATTGCACTGCTTTCTAGATAAGCATAGCGAAGAGCACAACATCTGTCCACGTACGTCTACATTGCCTTACCGTAGAGTCCGTCTCCAGCTAGTCGGGAAACACTCACCCCATGAGGCGGCAATGCCTTTTTGGTCTTCAGGTATCTTGTTTCCGTGAGGCCCGTTCATACACGTAGTTCATACATGACCTTTTGGTTTTCTATTCTCTTGTAATGAACGCGGACGCGCAAAATAACACGAGCAGTTGCAATAGCCGGAACGGGATCACGAGCAAAGAGAAAAATCTTAGGTAGACGCCATAGGCGCAACTGGGTTCACAAATAGCAACGAAAAGGCCTAGCTCTGCGATAGAAAAAAGCAAAAAGCGATCGGTGCTCCAAAACCGGTACTCAGCAGTTCTGGAATCTTTTCGCCTCTTTACTATGCGGATTCTTCGTCGAGAGGGTTTAGGCAGCAGCCAGTGACTAATCTATGAACGGTGGCAATGGCGACAAGGGGTGTCTCCTGCGCGGCAGTGTGACAGTACCAATATTGATTAAAGCTTACTTTCTTCGACATCCGACACTCAGCGCCCACTTTCGCTTTTTTCCGGACTTTAGTTCTTGACCATCAGTCTCGCTGATGTCATCGACGGTCCACTGATCACGACGGGAGTTCCGCCAGGTGCCTCTGCGTCTCGATGAACATTCCTCGCAGTAAATATCCTCCGAGAAAGAGTGAGAATAGCTCTAGATGCCATTTGGGCAGTAAGGGGGTTTCTTCTTCGATAGGCAGAAAGAAAAAACACCCTGCGCATTAAAGCGCAAACGCACTCCATCTCTGTTTAGTTTCACGCGCAATGAGTCCAGTTTCTCACGTTGAATGCTTGAATTCAGTGCTGCCGTCATTCACATCCGTCACGAAAGCCGGCCAGCTACTGCCATTGAATTTGTGGATGTTGCTCGCTTTATCCGGTAACCAATGCCGACAGTGAGACGAGTACGGGGAAAATTTGTTGGGGCTGATGGTGGGACGTCCATGGACGCAACTGGCTGCCGATAAGAATGAAAATTCGAAGGGAAAAACGACTGGTCAACTCATAAGGTAGCAAAAACAGAGAACTTAAAAGCGTCTATTTATACGTGGACAATGAGGGCATAAAAATATAGCTCCATCGTGTGTTGCTTTCTGTGTCTTGGACCGAAGCAACGACTGACCGACCTATTAGCTTTTCAACTACTAAGTAAAGTATATATATGTATGTATATTCAGGAAAAAAAAGGCTATTCAGAAAAAAAAAATATTATATGCGGGAATATGATGTTTTGTAAATCGTGCTAGCGACTAGCTGTGTAAACGACGTAGAAAGCAATTGCTGATAACGAAAGCATCAAAACAGGCCAGATCAGACAAAAATTGCTTTTTTACTTTGAGAAAATTTTGATAATTTTTACTTTTTTAGTTCTGTACACTGTAGGAGCAGCGCACTGATATAAACAGGTCGAAAGACAGGTGTCTTTCAAGTAATTGATGCAATTGAAATAGCTTTAAGATTTAATTTAAATGTAGCTTTAAATACATTTAAGTTGAAAATTAATCTTATAGCAAATGATATAGAAAGAGAAACATTACAGTCATAGTGGGGAGAAGAAAGTAGCACGCCGCCCGATTCACCTTAGGATTCTATCCACGCCTAAAGCTCTCGGCGGGGCACCAGCCTCTTGTGAGTTCCTGCCAGAGTATGGCTTTTGCAGAGTTCACGGAATCAGTATTCGTTGCAGTTAATTGTGTTGTCAAAGATGGGACGAAGGAAAGGATTTGCGCGCTAATCGTTTCGTGCGCACTTTTTTCAGCGTCAGAAGGAGAAACCATGCCTTGTTATTATCGCTGTCGCTACGACGACCAGACTACGAGAGGGACTAGCTGAAGACGAATGGACGTAGATACATGTCAGGTTGTCCTGACACACCTCCTATTCGCTTTGATTTGCCGGGCTTCGTGCCTAGCCAGGTTTTAAATACTGAAACCTATGGAATCACAGAAACATTGATACGCACTGAGCTATCGGTATATATAGAGAACGGCTTAAACTTTGAATAGTTCGGCTTACCGTTTCTTTGCTAAGACCATCGATTTCTGGAAGCGACCTAACTCTTTTCTCGATATTATTTCGGAAAACTTCTCTGAAGTCATGTTGAGAGCAGGCCCTGCTCACAACCATTATAGCTACTCGGTCACTCTTGAGAAACACCTGTAAGTAGCAGCAAAACGGAAGAATAAACGAATAGGTATTTGGATTGAGGCTGAAAGCCGCTTACCGTTGTTTTAATGTATATTAGCAGTATTATTAACAGTGTACGGCAATATGTAAAGCTGTGTTAGTAAGAGGGCAATTATTAATGTTGATTTAAAAGTAGGAATCTTCTTCCAAATAGAATCAAAAGCAAAATGAAGAGACCTACAGAAATCGTCGGCTGTAAAATAGACGATTGCATCATAGACCATTTGATTGATATGGGGATCCAACTATGCGTCCGTGTGTAAGAAAAAATTACGTAAAACTTAAAGAAACAGAAAGGAAATGTATCCGAGGTGTCCAAGCATTGAACTGAACAGTAATCTAATCTTGCTTGCTCTTATTTGGATGCTTTTCTTATTTGATCATTAACAATGACCTAAATATCTGTGATTCTCGTCTACCTACTCGACATGCATATATCATGATAAATATCACAGATGTAAATACACAGAAAACGCATGGTTTCACCTAAATTTCTTTTCCCTGGATCAGTGGGTATGTCTCAGTTTAAAGCACTCATAGAAGAATAAGTAATAGCATAATACACCGGCAATATCGTTATACAAACATTTTTCCTGCCGAAAACTGCTCGAGGTAATTGTTTAGCTATGACCTCATCGGAAGTCATCAAACGAATTATCCTTTTTTCGTTGTCGTTTTATAACTGGCGAGCAACCTCAATTTCTACTAAATCCATTTGTTGCATCGATTTGCAATGGGATTTTTTTTTTAATTATAGGCATTATTTTCCCTAAACTTTAGAGGATATATTCCCTTAATGAAAATATATTTTGCTAATATTCGTATATGAATATAGGTGATTTTCTAATATTGGTAGCACTTTATTGGTGACAATATCAAGCGAGGGGTCCTTTATTTGAAGTCCCGTCGTTCAAACAGCATTCAAATAAAGGAAAACGGTGCCGTTTGCTTAGGCTTTCGAGCATAGAAGGACTCCACGTTGCCTAGGCCTGAAAGGCCTCGGCTTAGTTCTGAGGAGTAAGCGACAAACACATCGGCTTACCTGCAACTGGCACGTAATCTAGCAGCGGTTGCCTGAGCCATTGCTGAAGCCAAACGATTTTTCGTTAATAATAATTCGTCTTCCGTTGTTGATAAAGCGCAGGAGTTGTAGTACGTTGCACCAGACGTAAGTCTATCTAGACGAGACGAGAAATCGCGCCGCTGATGTTCATTTGGCTAATTATACATTCAACGTCACCAGCGATCGTAGTGGCAGTATTGAGATCACCAAAGGGCCATTATACGGAAAACTACTCTTCCCCTGCTCAACTACCTACCTCCGGATACCTTTACACTACTGACATCATTTAGCATGGTTGCTGTGTCATGCCATATACCCCACGGCATTGCTGCTCTTATAAAAAATAGCGGAATAGATAAAGAAAAATCTCTTGAGCGTTATTATCGAACGCAAAACATACGTTGGGAATACAAGATATGTAGCCATTGGATTATTGCGCTACGTTTTCGTGGGGATTCTTGAGATGGCGGATGATAGCTGCACTTGTACGGCGATAGCACTAAAAAACATATAAAGCCAAACAAACTACTTGCCAACATGTCTTATTTTGACTAACGACGCATCGTTCAGACGACATCCAAGTAAAAGCAAACGGTGCCACTTGCTTAGACTCTCGAGTACAGGAGGACCCCGCGTCGCCTGAGCCTAAAAGGCCTCGGCTTAATTCAACACACCCTGAGGAAGAAGCGACAAACACATCGGCTTACCCCAACTGGTCACCGGTCGTTCGATTGAATAAGTCGAAACACTGGTAGAATCAGTAAAACCCACGAAGCTGATATGCCTAACGGTCAAGGCGAGATGGCCAACTTATAGAAAGCGCTCTCGTAACGCTGGCAGCCAGAAGAAGGACGCACCAATCAGGTCAGAAGCCAGTATCAATAGATCAGTCTAGCCTCCGGAACAATGCATATACATAGTTAGTGACCGGCGCCGCTAGAGAGGCAAAACCGAATCCGACCTGCTGGCGCGCATGAACTCGTGTCAAGCTTGAGTGACCGAGAGAACGATCGGCCGTGCCATTCACCAAGGACCATTGTCTTACCTCAGTGTAACTCTGTACAGCGTTCTGGAAGGCTTCATCCGCAGCAATCGTCGTCTCGCCCTTAAGAAAGGCCTGAAATCGTTTCTGAAGTGTCTCGAGCTGTTCTTTTGTGACTTTCATCTGCCGCCGCGACATATCGTTTGGTTGTTTCGCGTTGAACGGGTACGCCACGCATCGCAGGATGAACACGTACAGCTGGAGTCTCTTGCGGCGCTCCTGTAAAAAAAGTTCCGCCATCAGTCAGATCATTACAGGGAATACAATACAGACCTGGACTTTAATGAACGAGTAGTTTAGGGACGTGGCTCAAGTCTACGCACGTAACCTTCTTTGCAAACAGGATATGCTTCAAGGTCACCTCAAGCATGGCTTTATTTGAAATGATATGCCTTTTTGTTAATAAGTCTATCAAGAACACAGTCACTGTGTTTTCACTTCCAAAGACTAAGCTGCTGTCCACAGACGTACTAACTTGTAAAAAAAAGTCTAACCAAATTCAAGACAAGCTGTTCTGTGTTACTGCATATTTTTGTGACACACGCCGTATAGGGACATTATGCACGACGTTGGAAGCAGCAGTCCTTAGTGGAGGGCGCTACTGGGACGACAGGATGTTGTTGTTTTAAGTGCGTGTGCCAACATAAGTCCATTAGAAATTGTAGGGGCTAAGCCTTGACGAAATATATAAAGCCAGGAACCTAATTGACTCAGGCACCATTAGAATAATAATTAAGCAACTGAAAGACTTGAAAGAAAAAAAATATTAGAAATACGACCGTCTGGAGGAATAACCCTTGTAGCTTTTGTAAGTAATGGGTGGGGAATCTTAAAGTCTACCAAAGATGTCGTATCAGCCATATTAAAATGGAAATATATCCCATTAACTGTTCAAAATGTAGCTCCTTTTTGACTCCGCGTTTCATTGACACCTCAGTAAATGGCAATGGAGTGGTTCGTAGAAAAAACACGAAGCGGAACTTTTAATCAGCCCCCGATTCCCTACTATTACCGAGCTAGAGCGTCAAGAACCAACGTCTAGGCAACTGAACGCTTCGAGACAGTGGATTTCATCAGCATTTTAGATCACCTTTAAGTAGTGCAGATTTTTGCTTTCTTCGGTACCTTTCGCCCTTTGTACAAGCTCATTCGAAATAACGTTTTTATGAAGACGAAATAGGAACGCCTAAGGGTATAGGCAATATCCCGTCAACCCTCAAAAAACATCGAACTATCTACTAAAGGGTATAATTATCATGTACAACAACACCTTTTTGGAAGAGCGATCTTTTTACTCTAGAAGCTCACTGGCTTCTCTGCCTTCAGTATATTATACTTGGAAATGCTTCGTGTTGGCGACAATTTGAGCCATCCTGGGTCGTTAGCCGTAGGATAGGCAATTTTAGGAAATTTTATTCGAAAGGGAGCTAATATTATCTTGCGCGCGTACTACTATGAGGTTGGAAGACCCTTTTTTGATGTAATTTCCTCCATTGTTATGTACGAGCACAAATAACTAGCCGAATTCTCCACTTTAGCTAGGTCGCAGCTTCGAAGGCCATACACGTGCATATATTGTAATAAAGCAGAAACGATTGTCGAACAGCGGTCGAACTTTAAGCTGAAGCAATTATCAGGTCCACACCAGACATCTTTGGTTAACCTTGAGTTAATTTGGTTCCTAATAAGACCTTTTTGTGCTAAGAGGTTTTTTAATGGATGCGTTTAACTTTTTTAATCATTTTTTTATGTTTTCTAGAACCACATGCGTAGACTATGTCCTGTGTTGGAAAATAAATAAAACAAAAGGAATAATAAATAAATGTTTTTTTTTTGAAGAGTGGGAAGCTCCACTATTCCATCGGTTTTAATGAAAGTTTACCACCATTTAAATAAATATATCGGGCTGCATATTTGGTACGGCCCGATGTCCTGCCAGTGTACGGTTTCGAGCCTCGCCGAACTGCTCGTCTAACAAACAAACGACCACTACAACATTACCAAGAGAACACCCTTTGAAATATATTGTCAAGGGCTTTTTTCTTCATGATTTCTTCTGTTTTCAAACACGCCTTATTATCGCAGGACAAAAAGGGCAGAAACGGACTAAAGATTTCCTGTGAAATCTTTGAACTCCAACCCCTTGAAAGACTAAATATAGTCTTTCAAGGGGTTGCCTCGTTTTCTGAAAACAGTATAAGAACTAGTGCGCTCATTTGACTAGAAGGTAATATAGCCGACTTAAAATATATATAAAATAGATTTTACGCAGCCCCATTAAGTAAGCTCTGTTTTATAAAAATGCATTCAGTGAAAAAAAAAACGTTTATTCAATAATAGGGCAAAATTCGCGCCCTGCTGAGTAATATCGCCTAAATTACACAAGTTCACCGCGAAAGCCTTATCTTACTGCTATTTTATACGACATTTTAAGAAAGGATATCACATGCTAGGAGTGAAGAAACGATCATTAAAGCACCGTTCGGAGAAACAGAATTTGATGGTAATTGGAACAATTAGAACGGCACAAACGCATACTGGCAAGTTAGTAGCGAATGTAGTTTACACGTACGCCCAAAACACAGATTTGGTTACCACGCGTCCCGCAACAAATTTCTGTTAGATGCCTGTACGGTTGTCTAAGGTTCATCAAAGAAGCGGTCCATTGTATAGCCATCCTATAGTCTCGCTCTACAAATGACCTAAATATATCGTCATACTTTACCATTGAAGTGGTAAGTAAACAGGCTCGCATACGAGTTCCGCGTGCGTCATTATTAACAGCGTTCCTGGTAATATCTTTACATAAGCCTATGTTTCATATTGGCAAGGCGTACAAATAGGACAGCGCAGAGCATAGTCTGCACGTAATTGTATCTATGGAGAATGTTTAATAATCTTTAAAAATAAACGGTCGCATTACCCAGCGGAATTCTCCTGTGATAATGGCTATAGTCTCAGTCACATAGACGCTGTAATGATCACAATAACAATACTGACCTCCTCCTCGTTCTGCGGCATTAAGTCCACTCCCGTCTCTTCGCTCGATGGAGGTTGGCTACCAGGCTGAACGGCAGCTTGACCTTGTTGATGGGCCTGCGACGATTGGTTTTGCGGGGCTTTAACCTGAAACGCAAACAACAGAGCGGGTCCCTGCTGTAACAGAATGTCATCTACATGAACACCCAGTGAGTACAACTACCCATCTAACGATCTATGCACTAGATAAGGATATGTAAAAAAAATATACCCCTATCCAGCTCAGATCATAGGTAACTTTATCTAAACAACAGAGCAGTGCATCAAACTTTTTCAACCTGATAAACAACAAGCGCCGCGATATACGAGTTTAGCTGCAAATCCAGCTACATAATTTAAATTGCAATGAGACATATGTTGATATAAGGTTAAACGTGATCTTCGAAAATTTGCTGAAAAATATTACAAGCGTTAGGTTTATTGCTTGCTTCCTTCCTAACATGTGATCTTTGACAAGATTCGCGTATTTTATTAGATCTGAATTACGTCATTATTAAATTAAATTACGTCAATTACTAAAATAAATAACAGTAATATTATCGAGAAGTTATTATAATCAAGCGAATAGCGTCAGATCTAAAATAATTATAGCTTTTCACTGACAAGCTTTCCTGCATTGAACTTCTAAGAACTACATTGAACCGAAAAACTCATGCTGACTATATAGAGATGCTAACTATATATAGGAAATCTTTATTAAATGTCACAGCCATAAGAAAAGCAGCGCTTATACCTCGCCGAGCCACTTTTTGCACGGCGTGTCACCTCAAATTAAAGAACTAGTAATGGTCAAAGATTTCATATGTACAAATCAACAACACAATCTTGTTGAGTTTATAAAACTAATTTTGGAGATTTGCCAGATATCGTAAATACGATACCAAGGACCAACAAGTGGCACCATGATTTCCGCCGGGGTTCGGAGCACGCAGATGTGTTCGTGGAAACCTGGTTCCCACCAGAATCTGCGGTGAAACTCCTGCCTGGCAAAGCAAGTGACGATGTATCTGTTTAGTCGGTTCGTCGTGTTCCACTTGTTGCTCCTCTTCGCACTCGAAGCAGAAAAAAACTTCAGCAACCTCCGTAAACATTTTCTTCAAGTTTCTAAGCTTGGTCTCGAAAGCTTCCGTCACCAAAACGACAATGTAGGTTCTTGGACAGTAATGGCGAGTTGACTAAGATGTTTTCGGGTTACTATTTCTATTTCCAGGACCTTTTTGCGGGAGAAGGCCTTGATACAATGAGGTTGTTGGAGGTTCTCTGCTGTAAAACTTCCCATAAGTTGTGCTCGGAGCTAGCTTCAGGTCAAACACGCTGAGAGCGTTTGCGAGGAACAAACGCTGAAGCCACTTGATCGCGGTCAACAATAGCTTTCTGCGTGCCTCGGTAACGCGCGCAGTGAAACCTCACGAAGAAAAACAACCCAAATTACGAAAACCGGGTTATATAGGTAAGGGGCAAAACAAAATTTAAAAAAAAAACGTTTAGAGAAAGAGAGGCTAGAAATTTTTGCACGTCTCTTTTCGAGATGGCAAATAAGCAGTCTGATACCCTACCAACTGATAAATGAATGATTGCGACGATCCGAGTAATGTATAACGATACTTCAACATTCTAACCTTTTCCGCCATGATGACCTAAGCAGAAGGCTTCTTTGAAACGTGCAGAGTCGCTTTCCCCTTCACCGTTCAAGCGATAAGACAGCGACAGAAGCTAAATGTGAGCACATTCAGAAATTTTACTACAGAACACACAGGGACTAGTAGTTGAAACTGCGGCTTTTCTGTAGACGATTCAAGAGTCGTCTGGACTTGTAATAACGAGACTATTTAGACAGTAGCAACTGCCTCTATTGCTACACATATCCAACCAATAATCTCGAATATTATCGTTTTGTCCGTTGCCTACCTGTTCCTGAAGTAGCGTAATGGGCGCGGGACTTGTGGGCCGTAAGCTGTTGGATCTTTGTTGGATAATTGCGGGCAATCCGCTGGCTGCCAGTGAGACCGACGACACGGACTCGGTGGCTGCTGGGGATATCGAGCGGGTAGTAATGCCTGATGACGGGAACTCAAGCGTCGTCACCGAAGATGACACCCGAACCTAGAAATTGCAAAAGGGAAAACTGTCGTATTAAAATGGGAGCTTGCATTAATCAAACTACCAATTGCTTATCCTTCTCTAAAACGTAGAAGCGATAACGGATTGCTTAAACGATCTATTGTCGAGTCGATGTTAGCAAAAAAAAATTATTTAAAATATTTGAAAAAATATTTGAACTAAGTATCTATGGCCTGCTCGGGCCTAAAGCCTTCAAACATCCTCTACAGTACGCAAAACTCTGTAACGAGCAGTAGCTTTAGCTAGTCTTGATATTTGGGTATTTGAAGATTCAGATTATATTATTAAAATATATGGAATATACAATAATGCTCATACCGCATGAGCAACCGCCTAACTCGCAATTGTGTAAGTTACAATTTGAATTAACTCAAATCTTTGACATATATGCACTGCCATACCTCTAACTTCCGAGCTCTAAGTTAAATCTCTAGCTAATTATTCTTGAATCATATATCGTCTCAGTAATAAAACATACGCATAGCCATTCCCATATCCAAATTATATATAGTCCTAGTTTCGGCTAGCATAAAATATTGGTAGGAACATCTGACAAGTAGGACGAAGTGCATACATCCTGTACAAATATCAATATATTTTACAGATAGAGTTAATTCATACTGTGATAATTCAAGGTAAACGACAACACAGCTCAGCGGAGATGAACATGTCCTAACAGGCTCCTCTTCAGCCTAGTGTTATCCTGGGGTAGGCTAATATTTCTGAAGCAAAAACACTGTTTCCTCTAAAAAGTAACAGACGTTGATTCTAAAGATCTGCACTCCATCTCCTTACAGCAGGCTTCTATCAGACGACAAATAACTAGTATACGCGATCTTGAACATCTTCGTTTACCTAAACCGTATCTCGTTTCGCATCCATCTTTGCCAGTAATGTTCTTTAGTGCGCTATACAACACGTTGCGGATACCTCGCTTATGCAGCACCACCTATAACGTTTCCAGTTGTACGTTTAATATCTCAGGCCTTGACTACCGCTTCAGATGGCTCATTCTCTCAGCACGAAACGAACTGGATTTACCCGAATCTGCTGAGTTTAATAGGCAGACACGTTGCTACTTTACGTTGCCATGGGATCTGCGCGATACCGCCGTTTGATCTTATTTTACTCTTAACTCCTGAATGATTCGGCACTGTTACGCTGATCAGCAACATAACGAAAGGATTCTGGAATGAACGCGACGAATAGCTACGATTAACCTGTGGATGCGCCCTTAAAACCGTTACCCAAACAGCAAATAGCAATCACTGGCAGGTTCAGTATTCTTGTACTGATCTGCTAATTCTGATTGCCTGATTTACCTCCTAGTGCATTCCTGTGGGCTGGGAGTGATCCACTGAACGCAATTCCCTGACCCGAGTGCTGCTCACAGCCTATTAGTTTTGTTATGGGCAAAGACGGAGAAATCAGGCAGTCAGAGGAAGCAGCGGCCTTATGTTCGATGCCTCATCGAGCACTTAACACGAGCTGGAACGTGCAGCCAATCCATGAACAGTTTCGGCGGCCGATGTATCGACGAGTCCTGGGCTATGCTGGCAGAATAGACATAAATGAATGGAACGGTATCACTAAGACCATTCGCTGATTTGTGTGCTGTGCCTATCATTATGAAGCCCATGCCGTATCTCGGCATCTATTCGATTAAAAGCAACGGGCAGGGTCAAACAGCCCACTTTTTACTCGCAATTCGGTCGGCACAAAGGGGAAAGGTAGTTGTCCCATTAACCAACCTATTTACATTTGTACACTGACTAACTAAAATTATTGTTTTGTCTAGTTATATGTTTGTGAAGGTTGTTGAGATTATTTTCTAATGCAAATACGTTTTGAGAAGCTTCTTTTTAAAGGAAAACAGGGCCATTACATCTTGGTGAAGTTTGGGCTCATTTCACAATGTATCTTCTTTTGTGGTCAATTTTTGTAGATAAGAATTACTTATTTTTTGAAACTGTCTTCAAAGTTGTACAAACAGGTCGCGGTTTACCATGTCGAAAAGTCATCCTTGAAATGTTTCATTCGTAGCGTCGAATAAATTTCCTTCCCTAAAACCAGGCCCTGTTACCGCTATCGATTACGTATAGATTCTGACGAGAATCTATAAGTTAACGAAAGCTTCATAAATAGAAAGTTATTCTAACTAGCAATGAAACCATATGGCTGTCTGAGTAAATCCATGATGGCGCAGTGAGCATTGCGTGATGGTGTACTACATTCTCGAAGTGTAGTTCTCATTTAATTGACTAAATTTAGACTTTCAATGCGGTAGTATTTCTTGATAATCGTCCAGAAGATCTGTACAACAAAAAACTATTAATCAGACCTTCATGATATCTAAGGCCAACCAAAAACCTCAGAGAATTTCTGAGTTCATACAGCCTACAGCTGTATGTACGCCTGTAGCACGTTGGCACTAGAATTTGAAGATCGGAGGAACTTGGTACAATAAAGCGACTCATCAATTTTAAACTTTTTATGTAAGTAACGTATGAACGTTTTTGTATTTGAACTTGAGTTTCCAGTGATCCGCCGCAACAGACCGACTGAAACTCGACGTTATAAGCGCAATTGGGCGTATAGGACATGACCGTGTTAGATTTGGTACGTGAACACCTCTAAGCAGTGGGATTGCAGCAGATTTGTCAACGTGATGTGTGCTGATATGCGACGACTTTAAGGCGATGACATTTTGTAACCTCTTCTAAGCGTTCAGTCTTATGAAAGACCTACTTTCTGAAAAGCGGGACCCAGACGAAACTTCTAGCAATAGAGTTTTGTTAGACAAGCTTTTCCTTAAAGCATCAGTACGTTGACGCATTGAAAGCAAGACAGAGTCGGTCCGGATTTTAGTTTATGCGTAGCGTTGACCAACTCCGAATCGCTTATCTAAATTAACTTCGCCGGGTTCACAACTTGATGCAAATAATATAGCACTGGCGCGCTGCGAGTTAGAGTATTACGTTGCATTCATAATTCCTTCGAGACTGCATAACTACACCGTCGTTTCGAACAAGTGAAGTTCTATCCAGTCATTTCTGGAGATAATCAACTAAAATATATAGAACTGAAGATATCTTCTCAGCGGTCTCTAGTCATCATCTGGAAGATGGGTGGCTTCGGTTCAGGCGAAATACTACCTTTTGGAAAATTTATCAACGATTTTATAATTATTCTTTTTATACCTTGCCAACCGTTAGTATGCACAGCCATACCTCAACGTAACGTACGGTAGAAATGTTTTGCAACCTTTTTTTAAAGAGGCTGGCCTTGAAGGTAGACGTAGCGGAGCTTATGGTTCGGACTAAATATAAAAAAAAAAACCGAATTTTGCTTCGAGGATCAATGATCGAAGTAAATATGGATTGTTCGTTAAGCGGTGGAGTACCTTCGACTGTGAGGCGTGAGGTGCGCACATGGTACAATCGCACCAACTCTCCCACATAAAATATCGGTCCTTATTAAGGTGACACTCGCAAAGGAGGTCATAAAAATACCTATACATTGTCGTTAATGCTGCTTTGATGCAAAAGTTCCGTTATAGGAATCAGAAGAAAGACAAGGCATGTTGAATCAGTCGGTTTACGCGAACACTGGTGCTATTAGTGCATCTGCTACAATTGTAAAATATCATGTAACAGAGAATACGCTATTCAGGCGAAACAATCATTCTTGAAAAACAAATTTATGTGAAGAAGCGATTTTAGTTTTTTTTTTACAAATCGTCTGTACAATCTGAGACACTGAATAAGTTTAGCCTAACCAGAAAAACTCGTCGTCGTTACACGAAATACACTTCTACTAGTTGTGGCCTCTTGATTAGCTGATCGGTTACATACGATAGAATTCAAACGCTGTCGAGAAATGCCTAAACTAAAGCCGAGTCGCAGAGTACAACAAGTACTCTTGATTATAGGGTATTCGAACGACCTCAGTGGATTTGTCTTAAGCACGAACCATTTTTTACGAGTAAACCACCATCTTGGTGGCGATCGAGCCTGTGAGAATTACAGTATCTCTTCAAATGTGCCCTTCGGGCTGCTGGAACCAAGCGAATTTCATTTGTAGGAGCATTTATAGGGACAAAAGCCTGCCATAGCCGAATGCGAAGAATGATCATTTGACGAAGCCGGGGGTTTATTTGAATGTTTACTTTATAAACAAAGTCCTCAAGGCTCAAGGATCCCGCGGTGAAAATAATAAGGTAGCTTCACCCTTTAGGCGGTTCAATATGTCAGTTTTCATATTCGACGTATTTGAAACGAGAGTTTAGAATGGTTTTTATAAGCTCGGAAGATTATTTAGTCGAGATTGTGTTTCTCGCATAAACTTAAAGAGCTCAGCATAAAGATAAGTGGATACAATCAATCGATTCGCTTTTTTTTTTTAAATTTTTTTTTTCTTTTTCCTTAGCAAACATATTTACTGAATACATCGGATTATTTTTATGGGAAAAGCCTTTTCATCGTTGGGGCGCAGTCTACACGTTTTTGCCTCATCCTATTGAGCCTGAATATAAAATTGGTTGTTTCTGTATACCGTTTCATCAGCAGCCATAGGGAATATTGTGCTTTCTGCTTGCAAATTACTGCGCCTCCTTTCAATTTTACCCATATTGTGATCTCAATGATAACAAATGTGGTCCATCTTACTTATTATTTGGCCTTTGATCCAAAAGTTGACGAAGAACGGAATTCACACGCACCCTCGAAACGTGGTTATCTCCGAAGTGATGCGTCGGCGTTGGTCCCGCTACTTCTATGGCGACAGACATAACACTTAAGAAAGTATCACAGCAACGGGAAGCTGCTCAATCAGCTGCGGCAGGGTTGAAAGAATAAAAATAAAAGAATAAAAAAAATAAATAAAATAAAATAAAATAAAAAGAAAGGAGAACCGACAACTCAGTCGGGGCCGTATGAGGTACTGTGAGCAAGGGAGATTTCTCAGCATCCACTCTCAAGCGACAGCTGGAGCACATCATACGGCGTAACGTATGGGGGAGGAAACTCATACAACTAGATTATTCAAAAAGAGTGTGTCAGAGAAAACAGGTAACTAGATGAGCCCAAAAATTGCTTTACTGATACAAATACTGCATAGCGTACGACATTCACGATCGCTCGTCTACCCGCTTCGTGCTATCCGACATCGATTACCATGCAAGTGCTACTGTTATATATCCGAGCCCCATAACTACGTTGACATATGCTGCACAGAATGGTACATGTGTTTGTACCATAAAAAAGTATATATAGCAATGATTATCCCAATGATAACAACATTAAACGCAAACGCTGATTCTAGGTCCTACAGAAGTCTGACAGCTCCGAGAGAAGCTCGAATTTCCAGGCTTACGAGCACGCACAAACTTGGTGATATTAACCGGCACCGAGTTTCACTACCACCGACATTTCAATTTGACCCGGGACCGAGAAGGCGCTATATTGAGGAAGTAGCTAGAAAAATAGCACTTTTAATAATATGAACCTCTGAGTGGCAGGCCTACGCTATTTGCTACCCGTTTAAACCTCATTATCCGTCGCGCCGGCCGTCTCCTCTGCTTTCGGTATCTGAAACTCCCGAGTTTGAGCCAGGATCCCGTCGAGCTCTACAGTTGCCACTAAGATCACCAGTCCACTACAACCCGTCCAAGCCTAGAGAAATTGTGATCTAGGCTCCGTAACTCTTTAATATGCGCGTCAAGGAAACCCAGCGCTTGAGGGCTCGGTATTTTGAATTGAGATAGGGTTAGATAAAAGCAACACGTGACTAAAAACGACAATAACAACATCGTTTGATGTCGTTAAGCATGTTGGCATAGACGAAAATTCTGTCTGACAATATCTGACAACGATCGTATATATTGTACTGTACAGTCATACCAGAATACCACACAAAAGCCATTCAATTTACGGAGCCTGTCCGATATGCTTGCTTCTCTGTGAATGTTTGACAATGTGAAATATCAAGCTAATCAGAAAATTTCGAAGAAACGAAAACAACGATTTTCCAGCATACATTTACTTAACACCAGAATGAAACCAGAAAGGGCAAAAGGGATAATATCAGAAGTCAATGCAATATGCCATAACCTTAAGCCAGGTTATTCGACTTATTCCGTATGTTTTCGAGTGCAAACATTTTTATAAGCTCGATTGTAGTCGATACGAGCGGAAGGAAGAACGAGCTTACACAATGATTGACAATATGGAGGCTCGCCTGGGCCCAGAATTACCGTTTCGCGCAATTCACTTCACCTCTACCCTAGTATAACTGGGTCAATCCCTTACCTTCTTTCCGACAACTATGGCTTTATTTAGCATCCAAGCATAGTCGAAAGCCGGCGGCGTTGTTATAACAAGCTGCGATGCAGCTGTAGATCTCTGAATATTTTTTCTATGTCTAACTTTACGCTGTTTGCCCTGTTACGTCTAATGCAACAAGGTTCTGTATAATAGAGATCTGTGATACGAAAGCCAGCGCTTTTTTCTGCCAATCAAAACATTTCTGTCCCGTACGCTAAAGGTTCATATCAGCCGTGGTCTGCATATTTGGCTTAAAATTCGAAATTTCATTCGCCTTGGCGCAAACAGTACAAACGTGTATGCGCGTGTATATCTCCTTGTCTTTCCATCGTTTCCTTAATATTTTTTGTTTCCTACTTGTGGGCGACATCGGCGTTGACAAGTCGTCACTGATTTGTAGTCGCGTCAACGAGGTCGCTCACAATATCGCCGGTCTAGCGAAAAGTCTATCTAAATGTCTGAAGTTGAGACAACATCGGAAAACACACGTGACTTCGTATATTTATTAGTAAGCTAGAATTCGAGATCGAACTTTGGGCGGTTTTTCTCCACGACTGGGCCACTAGGCCAACGGAAGCTGCGGCAAAATATATGTCGGAGACGACATCTGAGCAAATGGTCAGACATTTGTACGGTGTGAGTAAGATGGACAAACGAGGACGTGCTTGATTGCCAAAAAGGTTCCGCTATAACTGTGAACGGTATCCAAAGAGGGCATCCACGAACACGAGATCTCCTCTCGCTCTTGCATTTTTGTACTAAGGTAGTTGCAGCGTCTTCAGCAATGGTTATCGCAGTTGCCTTTATCATTGTTTCCTATGAAAGAACTACCGTATTAGCTATCACCCTGAGGTCTACCGCAGAACGCCGTTCTCTTTACTTTTATTTTTTTTGGTAGCTCTTCGTGGCTAGGAAAATCGTACTAGTAGCATCCACCAGATGAATTAAGTCAGCACCTTGTTTCGTGTTTCTGCATGATTATCGCTACGGGTATGGAATACCTTTTATAGTAGCGACTGAGAAGGTTATCTAGACTTTCCATGATTCCAGCGGACTGCTAACTGCTGCCAGTCGTAAAATGAATCTGAACGGGAAAAGATTGCGGGACATGTGTCTGCGGCAACGTGCCACTATGTAAGATAAAAGCGCAACAATACAAAACAGGGGCACCCTCATACGGCGTGGACGCGAGATGCAATTTTGTCCGGGAGAGGAACAAACCGGGAAAGTAAGATTTTCCAGTTGCTCTCACCTGTATATAAGAACGATGGCGGAGACCGTAGGTAAATAGTGAAGGATATCTAGAGGTCGACAAGAACGAAGGCTGGAAGTCTATGTAGATACGAGCATTAGCTTATAAATGATGAGCAATAAAGAAGATTTGCGTGAATATGTTGGTTCATAATAGCCAATGCTCATGATGTCGACATTTCAATACATTATAAAAAAGCATTCGAAGCAATTTTCGCCGAAGGACATGGCCAACTAGTAGGCAGTCGTCTAGTTTCACCCGAAATGCATTGTATCACCCAGGGTCAACACCATACATTGTGGTTATGTTCCGCATCGTCTCCAGTCTATGTGGGTATCTTTTCTAATCTGCACCCTAATGATCTCACTTGGATTTTCATCAATAACAAATGTCTGCACAACGGCCGCCAAAAAGGATATTTTCGGTAAATAGCACAAAATGGAGTGACCGAAAAATGGCTCTCCCTTCTATGTTACTTAGAATATTTGTGAAACTGCATAATAAGTCAGCTATTGCATACATTTGCATAAATCCAAGTATTTCATCTACGAAACTGTACCTAAACCGCGATACACCCTATATACATAGCCATTGTGTACCAATTACCAATTATGATTTTTTTTTTTTTATCTAAGTAGAACCCTCTAACACTTGCTCATAATTTTCTTCTTTCTACGCTTGAATCTGATTAAAATTCTCTATATGTATATTTAACTGATTGTCCGATGAGAAAGATTATCTTAACATACATAAACGTATCCACAAACACACACCGCATTGAATCTCTCCTGCGCTCTGTCTACGTATGTATGGCATTGAATGAAATTTATTGCTTTAATCTGTTCTTCGCACGTACCGTGGGCGGCTCGGAGACATCTTCGACGGTTCCCTCGTCCCCTTCCTCATCTTCAGACGATGAGGGTTCCAACATGACGGCACCGACGGTGGCGCTGACGTTGCCTAGTTTTTCTCAGGCGGCAGCGTCGAACAGCCTCCTCACGGGCCTCTTCGGCCGCTACTCTCGCAATGACCAGCAACTAATTGAGTGAATAATGGCAACTGTGGCCGCGCTAGTGGTAGCGACACCGACGAAACTTTACTATGATGATTACTTGAAGAAGAAGCAGAAAGACGAACGAGGAACGACCTGCGCGATCAAAAACTTCGATTCGTAGCAGTAGAAATATGTAGTATCAGGATTCGTGGTAATGCTATGGCACGCGCACACCGCCACGCGGAAACAGTACGCAACCTAACCATACATTTTCGCGAACACTAAATAGGACAGTGTGTTTAGTTTATAGGATAGTGTGAATTAAAAACTTCTCTGAAGTGTTGCTTTTCGACGTCCTTATCAGTGTCGCCTGGTCGTACCTGTCCACTGTTTCTGTCGCCGGCGGTTTGGCTGTTTGAGCCTGCTCTTTTAGCTTGCCTTTGCTCTTGGGACTACTCGGTAGCGCGACGCGTAACAAAACGCACAGATCTCGCTTGATTTATTTGATTCTCTCAGCTCGTATGTGGCGCAGAAGCGTTCCTGTTTTCTGTCTAGGACAGCTAACAGCGTACTAATGGAATGGATACTAATACGGGAAGGGCCGTTAGGTTGGTGTGTTTGATTTGCAATTGACTATTTGCAGTTCCTGTTCCGGACCATGATATTTTTGAATTTGCGTTTATGCCCTTCGGAATACTGCTTTGCACGAGGAGTGGCTGACCAGATAATTGATCGCGGGAATAGCTAAAATTTTCTCTTTGAGGAAAGAGCCCTTTGCGGAGAAAAGTTTCCACCGCAACAGCGGAAAGGCACTTGAGGAAAACGAATGACCTCGCGTCAGTTTAATTAGTTATAGTCAACACGTTCTCCCGCAAAGTACCAAGTTCGTTCACCGCAATTAAGTTATACACAGTAAATAAGAAACAAGCAGACTGGAAATTTTTCGGTATGTCTGTATGTGCGTGATAGAAATTTTACGCTCCTGATTTCCTCTCCTTCTTGCGTCGTCGCTGTTATCTGTTACGAAAACACCACCTATTTGACGTTTTCGTTTTCTTCGATCTGCGTTTTTTTTTGTCTACTCCGCCGTTTGTCCTGCCCTTGCTATGACAAATGGTGGTTCAGCGTTACGGCCTACATATGCCTCGATTCGTAGTAGCGAAAATGCTCGCTGTCTCCTCTTTCCTTCATCGTCAGGGGGTCTAAATAACAATTACTCACTAGCCGAATTTTGTCCTGATATACCTTCGATTCTCACTAGCGATAGGTTGTCGATATTTCTATTGACATTGTAAGCATCCTTTTAATATGAGCTTGCCGCAAAGCGAACCACGGTCTCGGAATACGCCCACTACTATGTTGTTGTGATTGACTTGACGGTAGCTCAGCTTACAAGGCTCTATCTGGAAAAGAAATCAGAACGGATAAACCAGAAAAATAGATATTAGTCAGTTACGTGCTGATACAGATTCTAGAAATAGGTGTAAAAAAAACATCTGTCGGGAATTAGACAAGCTCGTTTTGAATAAAAACGAAACAACTGTTATGCGTTATATACATAGGTTAATAGGTTATGCGTTTATAAACGGTCTTAAGACTGTGACGATATTCAGTAAAATTTTATAAGAAGGAATGTTTGAACTATTTAACGTAATTTAATATTTGACAGATATATTAAAGATATATACATTAATTTCAATATCGTTCATGTTTATTTGTTTATTATACCATGTTTTCTTTTTTTTTGCTGGTGGTCCACAAGCCCCGGTCAACTATCTGTCTTATCTAACACTATTTCACTTAGTGTATTGTAGTGCTCTTAATCTCAGACTGAAGTAACTAAACGGCGGCGTGGTATTTGAAACTCAACTAGATCCTATCAGTATCTGAGCAGTTGTAAAACGCATCGCAAAATCCTAATCTAAGACCTTATCATGCTCCAACTCACTGGGATGAATTATGGAAATAGGCCAGGATACCGCTGGTCCTGAAGGTCTAATCAATTTTTTGCATCATATGTAAACAGAGATCATAATTTTTCATATGAATGTATTCAATAGCTCTGACTGCGACATGACACGTTTCCCCCGTTGTGTGACGCCAGGCTTCATCGATACAGATCTATTGTTGAAGTCATAGTATGTATTGCGGATTGTAAAATTGCGCTGGCTGACGTAATAACCCAGGATGAATAGGGGAGAACATGCAAAACTACCGAAACATATTAAATCCACTAATTCTACATTGTTGCACAATGTTTTTTTTGCACAATTTCGAAATCTCTATAAAGCCAGCTTCATTCGATTGTTTTCGTGGTAGTTCCCCCAGGTGTTTTTCAACATTACCGAAAACGCCACGTTTCGTAGCCCCCGTACGAGCAGGCAGCTGGGAATATGGTCGTATCAAAAAAAAATACCTACCGTCTAATTGACTATCGTTTCATAGGTAGCTTCTTTCCACTAGGTCTTACAGGCTTTTGGCCTATTTCATGTTGGTGGCAATAGTGGAATCTATAATATCATATGGGTTGTAATACTTTGGTATTGGTTTTCCCGCCGATCTTTACGTTGTGTTATTGTTGTCAACGTACCCTGTCAAGGTTTACATGGTTCGGCTAGTGTACAGCTCAAGCACAAAGCCAGCGCAACACGAGAGAAGGCGCTTTTTTTCACTGCTTCGGGGTTCCTTCCTGCTGTTTGGTAATCTCCTTTCTATAGGCATCTTATCGCCTTGTCTATAATTAGCTACGGACATTGTGCGAGACCAGGATGAGGTGTATCCTCTTGTTGACAGGTCAGAGCGTCCGTGACGGGCGAACTCTGAGGCTATAATTGCCAACGATTCTGCAACAGGAACATAATTTCTTTGAGGGACCGAGTGAGTCATCGAACGACTAGGGGTTACTCGCTCTTGTCGCATGGCCGCTCGCTTTCGCTCGGTCATTGGTTACGGGAGTTAACCAGGGCAGGAGCGGTGGAAAAGGCGGTAGCAGCAGCGGCGGAGTCAGCTACAAGCAAGCGTTCTTCTCGGCAAAACCCGTCGCTAGGAAAAAGCTATCTCTGCTGTCGATGCCCGAGTATATAGCTGTTCTTCAACGATTTTCGTACCAGTCACTCACGCGGTGGCACAATAGCTCAGTAGTCGGTTAGCCGACTAGTATCGAATCGTCGATCGGAAGGTTCAACAAAATTACTGGCAAAGCGTACCTCTCAGCCGCTAACTGATCAGCCGGATATCCCGGCACACCGATTTCGCTATATATCAGTTCTCCTCATTGATCGTAATCCTTCAACTTTAAATCGCTTTCTCTTTTTTTTGGCCTTTTAGCCCCATTTTGGAAGCAGACGGGTATAGCTCAGCAGGGGAAGGGGTTCTACGCCTGCTACCCGTAGATTTCTTATATATTTTTCTTGTCACGTCCTTGTCAACGAAAATTCTATACGCTCTATCATCGGGGTCCGCCCGATGTGTTGCTATGTAGAAAACGGCCGTGAAACTGTTTAGTGTAGTCCACAGTAGGCTTCGCCTGCGTCCAAGGAACCTCTTGCTCCTATCCACCTCATAACATTGATTTTGACGGCCACCCGGGAGCTTCGGTTCGACGGGGATCGGGCGCGGGATACAAAGACTGGCCATCGTGATGATGATCTGGATGCTCCATTGCCTAGTCTGCTGGGCTATTTCACACGGGTCGTCGTCGTTGGCTTTGGAGGTAGATGCCTAGCTAGCAACGATTTGCCCTCTTCGCAAGTACTTGCGCCGGCAAGAACAGTTGAGCAACGACCAATTTCCAGCAATGCCAACTAACGCGTTATCAACAGACTAATACAGGTGTATCGACTAATACACAAACACATGGATGCTCCATGTGTCCCCAAAGAGGAGGGTTCTCTACTCACTAAAATAGCAGACCTCGTAAACTAACAAGTTTGGTTTCCACTGTAGCTCGCTTGTCCTCCTTGTTGGTCCTGCGCACTGCTATCCACTCATTGTCTTATTTTATCGACTAAACAGGATGGCCAAGTGTACGTACGCGAACCGCTAGCGTGAACTCGTATTGTGACTACCGTATTGATAGTACTAACAGCTTTTTCCTTTCCTCTGTGTCATGTCACTTATTCGTGGAGATAGCCTCGTTAGAGTCATCCATTAGGCATACTCAGAATACTCGGGAGTAGAATCAGTGACCATGTTGGATACATTTGTGCATAGGTCTACTCAACCTCACCCCATTTCGTCCAAGGATTGCAGACGTTGCTTTATCGTCTCGGCAAAATCAGCTTTTCCCAATATTTCCGCCTACATAAAATAACCATTGGTTCCCCGCAGCGGGTCACAATCTCGCGGCGCCTCAAATCTCATTGCATTATTCTATATTGTCGGCTCGCCCTCGGCGTTGCTGTGGTTCCCGCTGATTCTGGGAACGCATGATTTGATAATATAATCGTATAACTAAGTGTGTTTCGTGACAGACGCGCTGCTTATTGACTTATGATTGACTGTACAGTATGACATCGAGGCAGGAAAACGGCGAATAGAATAGTAAGGGATGAATTTAGCCCGCGAACCCAGCTTCTATCGAATGATCTTTGCAGTTGGCAATGCTGGCTGAAACTCGCAGGACTTTAAGCAATCATAGAGCATCTTAGTACAGTCGTGGCTACCAATACCCGCCGTACACGTGGTAGTACCCGTGACCTGACATATACATATGTATCGTTCAGGGTTATGTGTGAGAGGTAAAACGCCTGACATGTTAACAACATCGGGGGTCCAGAGGAGACCGACGTAACGAGCCAATGCCAAACTACAGTGTATTAATCACTGTGTGTATAGACTCCATAAAGAATAACGGCATCGTGGAAAACAACTGCCTCAGTCCACTCTTCTGCTGCTCTCGTGTTTAGGCCGAAACACCCTCGATTTAGCTTGTCTTTGAATAGAACCCATAGCGTGACCTATTATTCTTTTTAGCAACAGGAGGGTTTACTGCGTCTAACTGGGCGCGAGTGGACGTATGTGTGTGAGCATTCCAAATGTAGCAGATGTATTCTGTGAGGCCGATCACGTCGAGCGGACGGTCTCTCGAGCTGGCTGGCAGTATGTACGGCCATACCCCCGCGTCTCTTCCTTCTTCAGAGTTACTGCTGCAATTCTTTCATTTGTGATCGACGAAGTCAGCACGAAATACGCAACAGTTGATTTTAGTATTGAGCTATTCAAGTCCTAGGACGTTCGGAGCGGGCAGCCTGCTTCCGCCTGTGTGCTGCTAGGGATCCAAAGGACAGCGGGACAGATTCGGCCAGCCACCTCTTTGCACTGTCTGTTTTATCCTACCACTGCGATGACAATAACTAAAATACATCAACTACTAGATCCCCATCTGGGTGGCCTGCATCCGACTAGGATCACCAACGCAGGCCGCCATATTGACGCAGCGGGTTTTCACAACAAACAAGCTGTTCAGCGTCGATTGTAGCCATTTTCGTCCATATATTGTGGATGCTCTTATTGTATGGATGCATGCAAGTTGATCCCAATGGCGAAGGCGAGAGGAAACAACCGGACAGGCGTGAAGTATAGCCTTCTCTGCGTAGTCAGAGCTGGTTGAGAGATACAATACGATTCCACGCTGCTATTTACACTTAGACTCGTAGATGCGCCCATGTTCACGGAGCAAGCCTATGTATAGATTAAAAAATATCTATCATAACGCCAATGTCAGTCAATCGGCCCATGGGAGTCGAGGTAAAATGTTATTCAGAACTCAATCGAGTAAACACCATCGGAGGGCAGCGTGAAATAAATTGAGTCACATGTTCTATTATTAAGAACGATTATCGCCATAACTTACTTAGTTTAAACAGAAATACATCATGTCGCGCACAAGTCAACTGAAACTCGCTTAGTGTGTATTATACTTTATGTAGAACGTAGACGCTCCCGACAATTCTATACATCGAATTTTGCAGATTTCAAGATTGATCTAAGATCTCTGGTTCATCTCTCATTTCTAAACCATATTATGAAATGCGCAGAAGTCGCTGCCCAAATAACGATAAGTACAAATCAAATATATCATGCTCAGGGTTTTTGTCTGTTTTTCTCGCTATATTTCTACAACGGAAACAGTTTCGTTATTTCGCTCTTGTGCTCGATGCGGAAAAACGGGACAGTAATTACACACAGCTTTCAACTGTACAATTTAAATTAAAGCACATCATCGAGCGTCCGGAAATGACAACGGGGCATCACGCATTAAATAGAACGTTTAGCGAAATGGACTTTACGACACTGCAAAGGGCAAATATTGGTGGCGGAATATTTTAGCCCAATGCAAACAAATGGCAGCGATATAATAAACACGCAACAATTAGGGAACGTACACTAGATTATATATGCGGCGTATTATTTAATCGATACAAACAAACTCTGGTTGATTGTTGCTTATTCATTGCTTGTAGTATCGACTCTTTATAACTTAATTTTTATTCTCCATCAAAATCAACAATTGTAGACCATCTCACCAGATGCATCAGCGTCTCACTCATAAGTACCTTATGTTAAGTAGCCTGTACTAGTGCTATTTGTAGCAGTATCAATAGTTCCTCCATGGCTGGCATCTTTGCCTAGTTAAAGCTGCTACTTCGCTTCGAAATTCCACGCTGTTCTACTTCAGTCCTTCAACTAGCAGACAATTTCACCATTTATATGACATTAAGCATTCCTCTTTTACAAAGTCCTTTTATACCCCATTCTGGGACACGTCGCCATGCTATCCTCAACACTTGTTGGATCCGCGTCTTGCTCACTTCCTTCTCAACCGCCTCTCCTAACCGACATCGCCCCTAGCGCTGCACGTTCTCTCGCTACAGACGATGAATATACATACATAGCTATAGCATTATATGCTTGTAGAGCAATTACGTACCGTCCCATTGTTGGAGCTAATCACCGTGTTCTATGGCTACCCTACGAACTGCCCCTGACACTGGTTCCGAGCGACAGTACAACACTACGCTATACGTAGAGAAATAATCCGAGGCAAACTCTAAGAACCCCTAAATGTTCCGAGTAGAGAAAAAGAATGATAAAACGGTAGAGTGTGCGGGTGTAAAAGAGAAAAGAGCCATAGGAAAGTCCGAGATCCGAATGTAAGTCTGTAATGATTCCAGTTTCGTTTGCACTCCGTTGCAGTCCGTAGCGAATTTTCGCACAGAGGGACAAACGCTGACGGAATATTAAGGCACGAATACTTTATATTTACTTTTCGTTTTGTTATCGAAATCCCTTTTAACCATAACGTTACGACTACAACCGGCGTAAGTTCTATGAAGATCAAAGAAATAGAAGGAACGAGAGAGAAGGTGGATTAGCGAAGCACAGATTCAACATCGTCGTATTACGTTCAGCGTATTCAGGTGACGTTCGGATGCGCTCGCGTTGTCGTATGCTTTCGGCGCTCATACCCCCAACCTTTCCCCATAGAAGAAGCCGATCTCCTGTCGCCGCCATCGCCGCTGACAACGACGAATCTACTGCCACTATCCCCCCTCCCCCATAAAATGAAATTGTCCTTCATTTCGATTAGGGTAGAACTCTATCGACATAGCTTGAGCCAGCCAGACTTACAGTTGTGTTCGTAGCTCGCTTCAGAAAGGTGTCTACAACGGTAAAATACAGGGGCAAAGCAGACATAATTAGAAAGAGGAGGGGAAAGGATGCGTTGGAAGAAGATGTAGACGCCATCTAGGAGAACAGAATGAGATGGAATTTGATTGAATTTGTGTATACGCTTCGCAGCGTTCCTGTGCAGTTCTGGCACCGCTATGAAAAATAATATTGTGAACGCTTTGTCAATAGGAGCCATGCTTGTTGAACTTATTGGCGTGCAAATATGCCATTCGTGATGCCCAAGGCAAGGTGTCGTAAAATATTTAGTGAGAAAATTCGGCGGCAGCGGTATGAAGCAAGCCAGAGGAAAGACACGAAGTAGTCGCGTGATCTTTGCATACATCATGTTTTTACAGAACCTAGGAAGCAAGATGTAGAGCATAAGATCATGTCAAAATAAACTAATTTTAAAGGATAGATGCGGCTAGAGAACACTCGTTACAGCGGAGGTACTTAGGTACAAGGTTGATATAGCTAACGGCTCCAACTGCATCAAGAAGCAGTCTTGGTGGAGGTTCAGCCCATCCGTCTATTTGAAGCCCATAAAATGGTCTGCTTTCTTCCCAGAGAGGGGGTCCCACTTGATCAGTAAACGCATACATTATATTAATATATTTGTCAATTTAGTTCTTGAATTTTCGCTTAGAAAGGGATGCCTTCGGTAGCTTCTTTCATAGCTGTAGAAGCGTACTATTCTCGCGCTTCTTTCGGGCCTTGGCTTTTAACGTGTTGACAATAGTAGTGGAATAAATAACGGGGGCTAACAATCCGACAAAAACAGGGGCATTTCGAATACATTCGTTCTGCCGTCAAATACCTTTGCTTTGACCTGATGTAAAAGACCTAAGAACTTTTATAGTCTCAGTTTTTTTCACTTATCACACAAATGGCAAGGTTAAAACAACAACCGACATAATTTATAGTTGAGCCTATTTGCAGAGTTGAATTTGTGTAACTGCTACTTTTTTTAAGACACCGATACCTCTTTTGCAACAGAAATGGTGTTTCAGCTTATCTTATTCAATCTTTCAATTACAAACAAAGGTGTTTCCTCACTTGTTTTTACGTAATTTTTTTAGAAAATTATTAGTTTTCCTGTTGGATAAGATGTCTCGTTTTTATTTTGGCGTTTGCTTTATTATAACTATTTTGACCGAGAAACCACGACCCATTTATGCTTATCTGCATTTCAAAATACATATTGACAAAAAATCAATTTAAATGAACCAAGTTGAAATAGTGTATTTTTTATGTTTAATATTAACATCTATATGCTATCTGTTCCGAAAGCTTTAGTCCTATTGTGAGTCCCTAACTAATAGATTGAATAACACGCCAATTAAGCCATTCTGTAATTATCACAGCAATATGAGCAGAGATCAGTAAATTTGCCCATAATCTATGGCAGTGTTACGTATTCTGGGCATTGGAACTGATATACTGATAACAACAGTTGCTCACGACACTACGCCGCCGCGTTAGCAATTTGGGTTCTGAAAATTATGGACACTTTATGGGTCACCACCCATTCCGCATCCTAATAATTGTTCAATATTCGTTTTAGAAGTTAAATGGTTCACCAGCCTAAAAAATAACCTTATTTGAAGAAATCATTATGTAGATATATATATATATATATATATATATAAGAAGTAACAGAATGTTAGCAGAACTCTCCAGTATGATTAAAAATCTCACAGAAATAGATAAGCAAAGAGCAACGAATTGTACGTATTTATTTCTTTAGCCTCGTTTCCGTACAATAACTGACAGAGCAAAACATTGGATTAATAGGTTCCACGGTCATTATCTTGCCTTAGAGCCTATCTAAAAACAATAACCTGGCAGATCTTCTGCAAACAGCCCTCCCCAACGCGGCCCGTTTTCAAACAACGAAAGCTGCGTCGTTTTTGCAGTGCTATCTGCCGGCCTGCCTTGATCGGTGCTGAAACTCTGTGACGGATAACCTTTCACTCATCCAAACGGAGACGAAGAAGAACACTGAACAGGCCATGGGCCGATAGTGCTCCTCAATCGATAAGGCAGCTGAACGAGTATGGCACGGATGATCATTCCGTTCGCTGACCAACAGCCTCTGATCAGTAAGCACGAGGGTAAGAGCGCTGAGAAGCATGCACGGCGCCCGAAGCAGATAGGCCTCAAGGCGTCCACGATGTACGACTTAGACAGACGGTCGATTGGGGCGGACAACCCAGTGCGCGTATTCGTTCGTTTCGAGATAATGAACTTCGCAAGCATATGTTTAGTAACAGCGTCACAGTATTGACATTGTACAAGTAAGACATTCGCCTTTACGCACATATATTTCAACAAATACCTCTGCCGATAAACATACTCTTCTGCGGACAATGTAGAAGCCGAATAGAATAAGCCCAATTTCAGCTTCGTTAGGCTATGTTAGCACTATGCTAGCCCTAACCACATTTCGTATTGAGTATATATATATATATGTTATGTTTACGTTTTATTCAAGTTTATTCTTACCTGGGGTTTACGAGCGGTTAATGAAAGAAAGGCTACACCATTCTTGTTATTCGATGTTGTATAAGAGCCAGATCTGTTATAGTCTGCATGTAGAAGTATCCAATATTTGGCTGTATAATTAGTACACAATCTGCTGACTAATATAAACGTACGCGTAGACAAAAGCGGCCATGCTTTACAGGAGACAGGCCACCCACAATAGGGAGGTACTCGTACACTACATAATTACCACTGGCCAAACGCTCGTGAGGGTGTGACTGATGCTGGGCAATGTCGAATAGCTTATTACGTTCGTTCCAGCTGCTGCGCTCATAGCCTGACGCGTACCACGCTAGTTCCCATACGGAAATAGACCCAGAACACCGAGTGTATCTATAACACGAAAACTCGGATAAACTATCCTTCTTAGTACACGAATGGTCGTATCTTAGCATCCTGTAATACAATGATCATTGATTCATTTCATTTCATAATCAGTGTACATACAGTCCCTTGCTTTTGGAAGGTGGCTGCTCCGGTCTTGGACAACCTATTTTATCTGCAAGTTTAATTAGATCATATATTAGGAATAACCTCAAACAAATGGAAAAGCTAATACGGCAATGAAAACAACATGTGCTTTGTCTCAGAGTCAAAAATATCCATTCGGAGCTGAATTTAGTTATACCCATCTTCACTGTTGTAGGCTGTTATTTGTAAAGTACAGTTAAGTACTGGTAAAGTAAAGGTAAAATTTACAAATAAATAAACTCTATCGTGTATCTAATAAAGCTATTCCAATCGAACCAATTGTACATCTCCAATTGTACAGGCCTCAAGTAAAAAGTCTTCATTTAAATTATTCATAAAAGCGACTTCTTGCTAATGATTTAGAGCTTGAAATCGTGGTAGCGGCGTTGCTACAAGCGATATTATACTCCACGTTTGATCGGACTCAGTCAACATACTAACTCATATGAAGCGCATTGCTTCGATCGTTCCTATCCTCATAAAAATTATGAACCTCATTATAATGGGTGTATATATATATATATAGCAAAACAACGATATGTCGTTGTTTTCGTTATTCTTCAAAATAGATAATAAAGGAACATTCGCTTATATCTAGGGGAAATCGCTTAGGGAAATCCAAGGTTTTATTAGAACAACACCTATTTCGTGTAGCTGCTGATGTACGCTACTACCCGTTTCGTTTGAAGCATGGCTATTTTTTCATGATTGTCTACCTAAAGCCCGTCGAAGCTAACTGATCAGATAGAACTTTTAATCGCTAATGTGACTCACGCCCCTCCTCTTTGTTTTCAAAGTCAGAATGACTCTGCCTTCTCTCATTACTAAGTACAGCGACTTCCAAGACAGGATGATCGTGCCATGGAGGGTACTGTACGAAAGCTGTATGAAAGTTTTGCTGACCGAAGATCCTTAATAAGTACTGTCGAAGAATCATCAAATTTATTACAACAAAAAAGAAAAAGTTGACAGATATTGCCTAATCCTGCCTGATATGGTAAGTATTACTTAATTGTACAAACAGGTGAATCTTGTCAAAAAGGAAAATCGACTAAAAGTAATACCACCATAGATTACGGTCCAGGTTCGAATCCGGGCATAGACATATTTCGCGCTGAAATCCTGGACGTCTAACGACGATACTACGCGTAAAACTGGAAACACTAATGTTGTATTCATCTGAATGTTTCGTGTAATTCCTTCTAAGGAAATATCGATTCTTTACGATTTACGAGACAGCTCCCATAGCTTAAATGCATAGAACAATGGATCTGACAAGACCTGGCGGAACTTCTCGCGACTGACTAAAGACGTGGAACGACCATAACACGATCGCGTGTTCATTTAAAGAGTTCGCGCTATCCGCACCAATCTGCCTTTGCGCGAATTGTTGTATTTACTAGCACTTACGTACGATCTGCGGTCAACTGAAAATGTTCACATGAGGCATAGAAAGGCGTCACCATACTCGAAAATCGGTCGCAACATGACGCACAACGGTCTTCGTTGCATAGAAGAACAATTATAATTGTCTTCATACGGAGATGCCGTGGGAAAAGGACCTAACTTTGAAGGAGGATCGGAAGAGAGGAGAGGAATGTCTAAGGCGCGACACTTTTGAATATACATAAGTACATACAACGTTTGGCGAATAACGAAGAAAAATTGGTAGGCGAGAAGGCATTACTGGTGCTCGGCTGGGTTTTTTTCCTGTTGGAGTGCGGTAGTTACGTTTCAATTAGAAAAAAAAAATGGATCAAACAACAGGAGAGCAAATGCACTGCACTGCACTGCACTCAAAACAGTCGCCTTTGGAAAGGGTAAAAAAAATGAATGATTCTACCAAACGATCATGAGCTACCCGAAACAAAGCGTTGAAAGAAGCCGGATGCTATTTGCGAGGACACAAAATTGTACAGTTGAGTCATTTTGAAGTTATTTAACAGTTCAATATTGGACGCATTATACAAGACGAGCATCCCATACACCGCGGACACCCGAAAACATTCGAAGCCGGTGAGCAGCATAAGCGGGCTCGTAGATATATATGCTAATCAATACCTTTTGATAAGCTTACGTTGGTCTCTAATGATGATATCGAACGACATAGTGGACTGCATGAGGGTGTCGTCTTCCATTTGTAAATAGCAGACTTTTTACTTCAAATACGCGGGCACTCTGTCCTAAACGACCATAGTAGTAATGTCCCGTGGATTAGGATAATTTCTTTTCTTCGGTCAGGCCTAGTCAGACTAAATGGCTAAAAAAATAAGTAATTAGACCTGAAAGTAATGCAAATACACCACCAAAGTATCATGCACCAGAGGCAGCCTTAACACATACACGAGAAGCCTCCTCGGTATAAAAACGTATATCTTCTTACATCTCGTACCGTGTTCATCTATTGCATAGGGCCTTATTAGCGTACAAACTAATCGTCGCAATAGTTCTTTTTATGCTACATTAAAAATGTATATAAAATATGACTCTTCACGCTAAAATACGTAGAACGCTTAGCATACTCCCAGATAAACGAGCTATATTAGATTTACGCTTATGTCTGCCAAACGAAGGTTGGCGTTAAATGTGGGTCCACGATATAGAGAGTCGATGGTAGGCAGTTTAGTTCTGTACCTGTAGGACAAGATCAGGGTATCGCTGGCTCAAGTTTGGATGCATATACACACACATCTTATGCTACGACCTTCAGATCGAGGTATGTACAGATTTGAGGCAAGACGTACACAAAAAAAAAAGTCCATGCGCTTCGATAAACGAATTGGCCAAAGGTGAGATTTCACGAATGTAGTATTAGTGCTTTTGAGAGACTCATCGTTCAGGCCTGATTAACATCATCACCCCGTCAACCTTTCCCGCTTTTTATCTCTGGGAGCTCCTGTGTCGTTTATAAATAGATTGTTAGTTTATGAGATCATGATCATTGTATAATGTTTATGGTCTTGTTTGTGTGACAGAGACGCCTTAGGACCTAAAAATCTACTATGGAAATTTATATATGTTTATATTTTACTTTGGTTGCTTTTCTATGACCATGATCTTAACTGTGGGTGCATTAGAGCCCTATCATTACCGATCGACTTACTTCCTGTCCAGAAGAGAGTGACGACTCTAAATAGATCATCTGTATGATTTGAAGGTGTGACGATTTGGCAGAGCCATTACCGAGGGCTTAACTGCTCAGTCCACAAAAATGCGTATAAAGCAAAAGCCATATTTCAACCGCACAAAGTCATCTATTTTATAACAGGTTTTTGATCAATATATTCTACCTACACAGAGAGGCGGAGCGCAAATATAAAAAATGTTGCTCGATATATGGCCAGAAAAAAGAACATAGCTTTGTTTTGTCGGCCAATACATATAAACGTTTGAATAAAACGGACAGTCAAAGCTCAAGTTCTACTAAAAATCTCACCAACTTGTCCTATAAACGTCCTGATTCGTCTTTTAGCCTTCCTCAATGAAATTCGGTCCAAGTCGTCATTCTTTATTGAACAATTCTGCGATTCCATATCCAACCTATTTCCATGTATTTGCTACTGACGAAAACAGCAAGTCTAGGGTATGGCGAACCGCTTCCGTTTTTCGTTCGATCGATAAAATGTGTGAAACTACCTGCCTGAAAGAGCGTGACGGCCTCAAGCCTATTGTACGCAGGTTTGCAAGACTCTTCTATTCAGCCCGTCGTCACATCAGCACCCCTTATTACTTGGATGAGCGTAAACATCATCGTTTCATTCAACTGATGGGAACTTGAGTGGAACTACAGTTGAAACTTCTGACAAACCCCACAAAAAAAGTCGACTCACCTCTGGCTAACCATCTAATAGCGGAAAAAATTTTTTGCTACGATTTTCCACAAACTGGACCAGTGTGGGCGCTGACTGATAGATTGATTTGTTTCTGTACCGGATTTGTATCTGTATATAGATAAACCTACAATATTGAACAAGACAATTCGCTAGGAACAACTTCACTCGTTTATTGGCAATGAGGCAACGGCCTATACACCCTCCGATTGAAATACTGATCAGTCTTCTTCACGTATCCTCCAATCAATAACAGTCTTCAACCGCAAGGCATTCTTTAAATTCAGTGCACTGCTTAAGTGAATTGCCTTCAACTTATAAACATATTATAAGACGATGCTGAAGCTGAAAACTATATAGCACACGCACTCGAAATCGTCTATGCTGGTGCGTCATCATCCTGACGCCCCTTTAGAGGGAACTGACGCGCTTCCCATATTTTCACTATGGCCCTTGAAGCCATCCGAATGATGGCGACGGTGATGCAACCAAAACAAGCAGGGTAACGTTTCTATACACATCGCATATATTCACTCCATGGGGTGACATGATTCACAACATTATGCAGCAGTAGCTACCAGCGAGAAGCAATTATAGCGGGCAAGAAAATATCAAAGTGCAAAAGAGTAGCACTACGTATACAGTTTCGTAAAGCCTTCCGAGAGGTACGCCCGCTCTGCAGTGTAGCGTCAGTTGCTGCTGCACTACGCGTCTGCATCAAGGGGGTGAAGTGGGGCCGGGAAGGTCTATCGATGTAAATGAAAGACGACCCAAGGCCGGCATGAGTTCTTTAGGCCATTGGCTTCAAGATAGGCTAACTTGAATCTGCTTAAGATCACCGAAGCGTTACGGCTCGAGTATGATGCTGTTACAGCTATCTGGATCCGCGTATCTGCGCAGGAGCGAGATGTCGGCCAGTAGCGTAGCTTACTCCAGCCTTCGCCATTACTCCATTCCTTTACCGCTGCCTTAACCTTAACCTTAGCAGGAAGCGCTGCATACTGCAATTTGCCGGGGGGCACCGGCGATTCGGCATGTGCTTTATAGATCATAATAAGAGATCGCCGCAGCGCCCCCAATGTCAAAAGGTTTTGTATGCACTAAAGCGCATCACTTCGGACCAACGCGTTCAACGTGGCAGCGATACATATCACCAGTCCTTGTATCTCACTTCCTTCTTCAATAACGAGGTCCAAGCAACAGACAGCGAGCGGACGGCGTTTGCATTACCTACAGGCTGTATTACTCTTTCACGGACTTCACGGGTGGATATCCTTTGAAAAGAGCGGCTTACATAGCAACGCGGAACAATGCTATTTTGATAAAAGCGAAAAAGAACATCAAGAGGAAGATTAAGGCGGGTGGTGAAGGAAGTTGATGATAATGGAAATGAAATGATTGCACGGCATGCAGTGCACACATCGTGCTATATATGCATATAATACCGTGGGCGTGATTCAGTTTTTATCGGGGTATGAGATCACAGACAAAGAACAAGTATAGCTTGGAATTAACTGACATTAAAAATGAGAAGTGATGGCGAGTTATTAGTTCGAGATCAGATACGATTCAGCAGATTCGGCCCAGCAATACTGTATAGCAGCTTTTTTGACGAATTTGTTTGGAATATTACGATATATATATTAGAGGGGTCTGGGGTCGGTGATCAGTGCGCTTCGTTTTGCTTGGCCCCAGTTCACGAGGAAAAATTAGATGACGCATTTTTAAGAAGAAGACTACCATCTGTGGTCCAGGAAAATCAGCTGTGGTACGTTCGGGGCAAATTGGGATATTTCAGCATGATTCGCTGACGACAGCGAGCCGACTGCCTGTCCGTATCTACATATGACACCCAACTATGATCATTCATGGTGTAAAGCTTGCGGCCAATGAAACAGTGGTTTAGTGGCTACTTTCCTCTTTGAATCTTTGATATGAGCCTGCTTAGGTCAGGTCAAGGAAGTTCGCGGCGAGAAAGAAGCGGGCATACCCAAGACGAAAGGCGATCTCGTCAAGCTGAATCAATGTGTCGACAATAGCTGTTCAATCACACAAGTACAAGCTATGCAAAAGAGAATTGTGATCATCCTCGACTTAATTGTTTAACTGAATAGTTATAATGGTTATAAATGGCTTTTTTAATAATACGTATTAACTCTGTGTTGGGAAGATTAAGCTAAAACAAACAATGGCGTATTATCGGTAAAGCCGTTGCAGCAGGATATTAGCAGGAACATATATATATAACGAACCTTTTATCTACAACCCTTTCAGTGTTATTTCAGCTTTAAATAAGACTAATACGACAGATAGTATCCCAACTTTCTCGATGGGTCGTTACAGCAGTGGTGGCTTTTTTGCTTGACCCATACAGTGGGCGTAGTTGAAGTGCAACTGGCCCACATTTATTAGAAAACCAACAAGGTGGTTTAGCATTTGATGACTATGTACTCTTCCGAATTAATTAGTGTAAGAACGTTTTCCGAACGGGTGGACTGAGCTCCCTCTTTCGTTAAGCCAGCTACGGGTCTTCGCAGGTGGTAAGGGAAAGTACTAAATAAACTGTAAATGTGTGTTGCTTACGACTGACTTTAATAGATTAACTGCATCTTCCTCCAAGAGATAGTTGTATGTAATGTTCCTCTAGGTTCGACAAGAAAAGCCGGCAGAACAGGGTTACAAGCACCGTTCCCCGCAATTCCTATAAAGGTCCATCATATACCTGGCGTTATTTGTATAGTACGAAATCAGTGACTGAACAACTTGCTATGACTAGACGTTAGAGATGATCTCTGTCAGTCAGCGCCTTGTGTCAATGATACGACCCAGTTGCTCACCTGTGTCTAGGCGGATTCGCTGGCAAAACTACATCGTCATAGCCGACTTTAATGTGAGTTCAGCACTGTATAATGTGAGGACCAGGCTATTCAGGAAGGCAGTAGCTACGAAAAGGGGTCCTTGGTAAAAACCAGTTCTAAAAGCATTCTGAAGTATCTATCCTATTTATCAATTGAAGGGTCTTGTAAATAAAAACCCAGGTAGATGAACGATTGTTTAAAAATCTACTACTTCACCTCAGCTAATACCCTAACGAACTACTTCTAAGTCTATGCATGTCGCCTCCTACGGCCACCATGCCATCAGTAAGCAACTAAAAGGTCCGTAGCTGTAGTACCCTCCAGCAGTACTCGATGAAAAAAAAAGTCGGCGAACAAGATTCGCCTTTCAAAGAGCTTTTTGAAAGAGGCCACGAACGACGACGGTGAGGGTTGCGCACCCCAAGAGAGGTCCCACAAAGGGACGACCGAGAGAGAAAGAAGAACAGCTATATGTCGACAAATGAGAAAAACCGGCAAAGTACGCTAGAGATACGTATCATGTTTCGATCAAAGTACCCATCGATGACTGGAACGCGCTCGATCCGTTAACGCACAAGGTGTTCTCGTCAGCATGTAAACGACCGTCCCCGTTCTGCTTCGGTGTGGAACTGGCCGACGGTTGGGTGATGTAACCGTAACGCAGGGTACCATAAACACATCCGGTAGGAAAGACAGCAGATAGCTGTGGCTGGCACGTGTCTGCAATAATACGCGACTCGATACAACGAGAAAGCGAGCAAGGTACAAGAATTTTAAATGAACGACTATGTAAATTTGCAGCATTCTTCTATATATATAGGGGAATTATTGAAAACATTGTATGATAAGGTATTTCAAGTTGCAACGAGCTACAAGGGCACCTAGAAGAAGAACTGCATAAGAAGTTTCGCCTTGACATGTTGTTTTATTCCAACTCTCTTGTTTTAACTTTTTAACGGCCGCCTCTTGCGCATTCTGCGATCTTCAATGTCACCGCGATCGTCGTGTATTATCTTGTATAGAAGCGTGTCGTATCGTTTTCTCGATTAAACATCATTGTAGCATCAGTCTTGCGTCTTTAGGAGACTGTAGAGAAAGCGGATGAGACTGGTCGCAGATATAATGCAATCTATTATTCTAGATACGGTAACGCACCCTCTGTTGTGCCGCCATACGATGTCTGGTTCCCTTGTTGTTTGATAATTTATCACCTACCAACTAACTTATGCTGCCCGCTAAGTTGCAATATATCACTGCGTTTGCAGCGGAATAAGTTAATTTTCCGTAAACCTACGGAAATAGAGATTAACCGAACAATCCGCTCCTGCTTCGCTTGGGCTATTCCGCGCAATGTCTCACTGGACCGTCTCGTTGAATCTTTGCAGGATAATTGTAGCTAAGCTAATAGTCCAGTCAGAAAGTGTTGCGATGGTTTACTTACGGTGACACCAGTTGGCTATCGAAATTTTCGATTCGTATCCCCTAAAATTGGCATGAGTGTTAGTTAAGCGTTCGAGAGTATGCCCTCGAGTGCTCTCGGTCCAGTTACTAACTGTCCATTGTGTGCCACAAACGGACCAAAAATTGAAATCATAACCGAACCAATGACGTCGTCCCACCGGGCGCTACGACAAAGTCGACCATTATGCTCATCAGCAGGCTATGGCTATGGGCATGCGATGAGGGTAAGATGTCGCAAGCTATCGAGTTAGCAAGCTACATTTAAGATTGCCATGGCAATGAACGTGCAGCTGCCTCCCAGTGTTATACTTCACTGCCTGATAGCTTTAAATATTCGTTCGGATATAAATTTTGCTATAGAATGTCTACATAGCGACTGGATTGTGTAAGTCACCATCATTTTGTCGCGTTATTTCGTAATCGGCCTATAAGCAAGTTCTGTCATTGCAGCCACACTTACTCAGGATAATATTTTGATAAACACATTGAATACAAGATCGGGTAGACTGGCACGGCAGCTGCGGGCGGACAAAAACAGCTGACACAGGCAGCTGGCTTTTCAACGTCAAGAACAGCGAGTGATCGCCGCCATCAATATGGCTACATTGGATAGTACCACTACTCCAAACGCCCACACCCATGTTCTTTAAATGAAAAAAAAATCGTCTGCACACAAACTGGAACAAGGACTCTTTGCTCAGGTGCGGGCAGCCAACAATGATAATTCGGCCATGAAGGTTGATGGGGATGACAATGTTGATGTTGACGACTCGCTTCCCGTGATGCGGAAGCTACCATCGGGATCGTTAACGACCACACAGCTTGGCTCATTGGTAAATTGCGACTCGAAACCATCGAAAGATCAGCTAACACGGCGTAGTGAGAACAACTACGCTGACAGGGATGCTGGCTGTGGCAGTGGCTGCGCGGGGTCCGATGCGGCCAACCCAGTAACGTGCGCCGTATAATTGAGCCAAAAAAAATAGTTCGGATCTGCACATGCTGGTAGGCAGGAGACTGTCTCATTTGCTACACGAGTTAGGAGACAGGAGCTACGGAAAAAGCGTGTCGGTGGGAACAAAGCCAGCCCTATATAGTCAATGGTATAGCGCCGCCAGGGTCGAAAATAGACGGCGGAGATGATAATGAACATTAACTGAGGGTCCCCTGGCCAGCAATCAACAAAACGAACCCACTAAATGTTAACAAGGTGAAACTAGTACCTTGCGTAGAAGTCAATGCATAGTGGACTGGATTAGGCTAATTCGAATCCGCGATGATTCGCGAGAATACCCGATCTCTGGGCACGCTCACACACATGCACACGTACGCCACCGCTGCTGCTGTTTTAAGCATTCCTCTTTTGTAGTTTGCCGGATACACTAACCACAAAAAGTTATTACCGAATCATCATTCAGAAGTGTTCTGTTTAGCTTTAGAAAGGTCGCCAAATTCAAATTTATCGTTCTTGTCCCGTCGAATGATACGAGGAAGTGAGGAACGGTTAATGCTTTCGATATAATGCCGTTCCTAGATGCACCGAAATCGAAAATGAATAATGTAAAATATACTACATAGCTTGACCTAGCGATAGAAATATTGTCGCGAATGGCCTTACGTATCTAGATGCTAAGAAGAATAGGTGCATGCCTACAGCTAGAGACCTATTTAATCATCAGAAAAAAGCACATATTTTTTTTCAGGCATTTCTGTTCAATAAAAATGCTGAATCCCAGTATCTTTTTAGAGCTTTGAGCCGTAATATGCAGATTAATCACGTGTCACCGTTGACGTAGGAGCAATAAATAAAAATCTAGACATTCGGCCAAAATAGAGGTTGAACTTTAGAATCCCACTCGGCAAACGTCAGTATTTTTTCGAGTTCCTGTTATAATATCAGAGTCCAAAAACGACCCCTTGAGAGACTCTATCCAAGTCTAGTTTTTTTAACTAGTTATTAGGCCTTATCGGAAAAACTCTTTCCTCAGTGTACTGCCACATGCATATGCTATGACAGGTCTTGTTACTGCCGTTTAGCGTTACAAGGCTAGCGAACTCAATACGAGCAACCTAAAAAGGCCAGCTAGGAGAAGGATTACCAAATTCATTGTCACTCCTATTACTTGGGTGTCTACCAGAAGGTCAGAGTGCGCTTACATCCGTATCACGTAGCCGAAAGTACTCAAACATGTCAGCGTTGCGCAGTCATGGGATTAGTAGCAAGCAACTAGATTACAAACGCAAACTAGTTTTCAAAAAACAGTGGACCGTTAATTCTCTGACCGCTTGACGTTTCGCTCACTGGGAAATTTACGTAAAAATCTCTTCAAAAACTTTAGATATACGAATCAACAATACAATATTTCAATATCTGGGTAAGTGCACAGGGCCATTCAAAATCATTTAAAACACTTTGCATCATATGGATTATACGAGTCCTGCTAAGCTTGAAAACTAACTTTAGACATGCCCTAAAAATTGTCCTAAAAATGATAGTAGGAGCCGACGAGCGGCGCGATATCTATTACAATTTATCCCGCTATCTAGGGCACCTAGATGTGTCATCAGGCTTGTGGAAATACGATGTTCTGTAAAGTCTATAGTGGAACCTACGCATAGCTTGCCGAATATCGTGACCAAGCATATGTACTTCATTTAATTATCAGGGTTCAGGGGCTCTCTGGCAGATTGTCTGGAACAACCACCTTGATTTTAAATAGCTTTGCCGGATCAGTCAAACTGATTGGTAATCTAGGAATAATTTAAAAGGAGGACAATGTTTGTAGTCCGGCTCAATACGCCTCAGAGTGAAGAACTTGTTTCACGGGGAAACCTAAATTGAGAAGCAACTGCGACAATTTACTGATGTGCAGAACGACGCAACTGAAATAATTTCATATAGTACACGTAGGGCTGGGAAGTCAAAGGGGAATCCCTTTGACTTCCCAGCCCTAGTTGGATACGGCATCATCTGAAGGTGAGACGCGGGATGTTCATCATAAGACAGGCTTGCCGTCGATAGCAGGATACGATTTGCTTTAAAGAAAACCAATCTAATGCACATCTGTATTATGAATGTCACTCATGAGCGTATACATTATTAGCTCGTTTACGCGCGTTTCAGCTCTGTAAACTTAGGGTAAACAAACAAACTTATTGACCCGAGTTACGTATTTTTCTATTTTCTCCGCTGATCTGTTACGTAGCTGAATCGTCAGCTGTTGCATCAGTTTACGTTGCCGCTAACATCCGCCAGTAGTAGTTCGTTGCCAAACAATCAAACGATTTGACATTATATCGGCCGCAAAAGACCGATGTGCACGTATACTTTGATTTGACGGGTGTATATATTTCCAATACGTATTTTTATCATGCAAGTGATCAAAACTGGTTTTTCGTTACAGCTCTATATTTTTTAATGTTATTACTGGATTTTATACTCCCTTCCTTTACAATCGCTTAATGTGTCCAGCCAGTTCTATGATTAACAAGAGAATTAAAAAAAATTTCCTTTACCATGCGTTAAAGGCATTTATACTAACTCCCTAACTAAGGGTTATTCCGGACGCACTCGAACCTAGACCACAACGTGTCTCTAGTAGTCTGCACCTCGTCGGATCCCTGCGATATTTTCCACAATGTTCTAGCGACATTATGCTATTGTTGTCCCTAGAAGCTGTGGCGTACGACAAGCGATAACGAATACGGTCGATACTAATAATAGCACGCCACCTTAGTGTCCTGCCGAGCCAGATGTCTGAGAAATTCTACGAGACAGCGATCGGACCTACGCACCATTAAATAAATAGCCGATACGTTATAGGAAGGAACTTGTGTATGCCATCAGACGATTAACAAACCTTAACCTTAAACAAAAAACATACTAACAGCGACAACAATTTCATTAGCGCATTCGCGAATGGTTTTGTCTAGTACTGGTTTACACGCATCCTTCGGCACACCTCAGCGCACCGAAGGTGAAACAGTTCAACCACGCCCGCTTCATTTCGGTTGCGCCATGTAGGCGGCTCCAAGGTCCTTACTCCAAATATGCTGCCACGGTAAGTCGTTGCGTGACCCGACTTCCTCCCGTCTCTATACATATACATAAGTATTGTCTATAACTTGCACAAACAACTGAGCACCATCGTTTATGCTTTGCAAGATATTGCCAGATGTGTGTACGGCCGCGTGGACCGCAATACATGAAGAAGATCATTTACTCATGAAGATGCCTCTTGCTCCTTCTTTCATAGGGGAAATCCCGTAATATCTAAGTAGTCGGCGCAGCGTCAAATCGCTACTACATTAGAAGGTCCGCCGTATGATACCTCCCATTCATATTTTATAATAATTCGTCAGTAGAACGAACAATCACGTTTCTATTGAACGGAGATGGTTTGGTGGGCCTCCAGACGGACGCTGCTGGGCTTCCAATAGTTTTCTAGGTCTCTGACCAGAAGGAGCGCCTTATCTTTTTCAGCGTTGAGAAGTTGTTCAGAAAAAATAAACTTGAGTTGCCACGTTTATGGCTTAGACAGTGCTAATAACAATGATAATTATGGCTGTCCTTCGCCTAGACTACTGAATACACTGTCCGTACTGAAGGCGTGTACGAAAGTTCTGCGTTGTATAATATTTAAATTAAAGTAGTTTTTCGTCTACATGAATATTCATTGACACAGGTTGTGTACGACGTGTCGCTGAGGGGTCTTCAAGCCGCGATCGAAATCCCGCTAGTAACGAGAGGCTCAACCCTCTGAACTACCATAAATATTTATAGGGGGCGCATTAGCAACTTCTGTAATGGCCTGATGGGATAATATTCCATCGGGCTGAAAACCATCCGTGGGTGTTTTGTGCTGGCTGTTTTATGAGTATATTTATAATATATAAAACCTGACCCATAGCATGGTTTGTGCCTATAAACATGCTGTATCTAATTAGGCCTTCATATATTTTATCCCTCTCTGTTGAGTAAGCACTGAAAACACGAGGTTCAGCGTATACTGTGACATAATATGGACGACTGCCAAATCTATTTATTTAAAAATATTTCAAACTTATACGACCATGCGAAAAAGGTATATTCGTAATCATTTATCTATCCGTAATCATTTATCTATCTGCTTTATTACGGTAACTTATATATATATGTCTCAAGTTTATGCTACTGCATTCACGTAGATGTTCTCGAACAGTAGGTCAGAGAAGGACTGAATCTTTCGAATTCGAACGGAGTGTATGGAGAAAATAGCAGGGTTCACTATAGGATTGCTTCGTTCATTAGCATAGTGATCCGTGTCGAAATGTGTACCGGATACTGACTTTGACAAGATCCCTATTTAGAAGCATACAATCATCGCATAGTATTAACAAATGACCTGTGAAAACTCCGGACTACTAGACTACTAAACTATGGTAGAAGCGACGATTTGCTCTTCGTATAACGAAGCGGCATGTTGTTGGAATTGAAAAGTGGTTCTCATCAACGCGATGATCTTTTTTGGCCTTCTATTTCTTTGGACGCGTTATTCAGCAATCCACATTCATGTCCGTGTAGGCTTATTTACCTACGTGTCAAGTTTACTATTTCATCTCAGGAAAGGTAGAGCGTCAGGGCTTCCAGCCTCGACTCCTTGGGACCCAGTTCAGCCGCACCCTGTTGACTCATCAGAAGCGATTTTAGCAGGGCTAACTTTTAGGGTTTGAAATCTCTTAATTTGTAAAAATACTGCGCTATCTCTGAAATTAGCTTTAGCTGTGGGACAGGTTACTATTTACCTCTCTATTTTAGAGAGCCAATAAGCTCTTGTCTTTTCAAGCATCTGGCCGACTTGCGAAGCTGGTTCGACTTCGTTCGGTTGAGTAAAGCCTCATGACGGATTCAAGTATCTATTTACGGAAGGTATTTAGCCATTTTGCGATTAGTCCACTGGCAGGGGTCTAATTATACGAAAGAATTGCCCACGCGCACTTTTCTGTTCTATTTATATATCTATCATTGGCTTATTGATCGACTAATGTGATTTAAGTGTACTAAACATTAAAAAATATGGAAGTGCCAAGCTGCATGGTATTGCACCATTCTGAACAAGTCGATACACACTGAACATGGGCTATAAGAGGCAGAATAATAAACAATGAAAAATTAGGCATTGCTGATTACGTGTCCATGATGAGGATTTATTCAAGTTAATGTTTTTTTTGTTTCCGTTGTGACATCGGGAATGCTGCTTGTTATGGTGTGGAAAAATACTGATGGTAGCACTACATTCGACCCATCGAATCATGTCACGTAAAGCAATTAATAAATTAGTCACAAACGGGTGGACTTCGAATCATTGATCAGCTCAGATACTTAATCAGATTTAATGATATGAGTTATTGGCCTTGGGAATAGGTGTCTAGATTTTCGCCAATTCAATCCCCTAATTGGAATTTGCAGACATTCGTATCTAGCCTATAACTAGCGAGGTGTCGTCCTGATGTTCAATAACCCGTTCTTTTCGTTGGTGTCTGTAGGCGTTAAATTGTACAAGAAAACACTGCCTCATAGTGTCTTGCTTGTCTGACTCGTTTCGGTTTTGGGGGCCTATTAGGTAGGACTAGAATGCGCTGTGTTGCACATCTCGAGAGGCGATCTACATATAATATTGCCAGAAAAAATCGAGAACAAATAGGACCCGTACAGTTTCATGTGTCTTTGAAAAAGACGTCACTATTTTTTTGATAATTTTCAAACTATATCTGTCAAAAATGATTTCACAACGGGGTGTTTTTGCTTATGTCATATCCTGTGTATAACGTCTACCTAAAATTGCAGTGCATAGGCGGTTCAAGGACGTCACTATGTTAAACGTTAATTAAGTGGTACTCTTGTTCCAGCGCTCTCCATTGGTGTCTGTGTATGTGATGGCGCCATCTGGCAGGACACGCAAGGTAGAAATGGTTATGATAAATACTATAAGCCGTTAGCAATTACTGCTTCTAGAAGTTTTCCTGGTGAAACATATAAACATAAAAATAATCGTATCCATAATAAGATAAAGATTAAATATAGAAAAAAAATCGATGCTTATATATGTTTATGCTTCGCCCTAAGAACAACTACAATATAGCTATTATGTATGAATGTTATTTAATAGTGCAGAACGACATCTTTCTAACTACCAGTAACCATGGCTTAAGTTAGGGTATACAAGTAAAGGCAAATCGATAATGTATTAGTTTTTTCCTTACTGAACTGTTCGAGATGAGGTGCTATGCTTCAGAGACGCAATCTCCAATGTGTGGGCGAGCTGACGCCTGCGAGTTTTGTTCCATCGTCTCTTTCGACAGCCGCTTGAACTAGTTTGAGTTAATCCAACACGGTCGGATGCGGCCATAAGAATATGCGTCCTTCGTCGTATATAGGCCCCTTATTAAAGGCGTCAGGGTCCCATGTGCCAGGTCCCCGTATCTAGCCCTGCCCCTTTTACTCCGTGTGGCACTTGATGGACTTTCCTGCCCCGCATAATTTTAGGAGCTTTTCCGAAGTCCTAAACTGTGGAACGTGACAGGAAGACGCGAAACACGCGTATAAAGAGTTGTGAATATGCAAGGTATTTTTATACATTCATTAAGTATTCCTCATAGATCTGAGCGAGATCAAAGGCCACAAAGACATTATAGTATTATAAACAAAAGTGAACCCAGCGTTTCGTCCAACTCTGATTATGTATACTCATAGAGATGGCTGTTGCTATGTGGATGAACTCTTGGTGATTATTTAGATACATCTATTTACTATTATACTTCAGCACTTCGAAGGAGTATAACAGCGTCGCCGTGATGCGGTATAGTGGTCAGTGTTCTATTGGTCTATGAGCATTCTTGTGAACACTCCCATGCCCCAGTTTGCCAATATAGCATGCACTTATAATATTTAAAGATCATTATTATCGCATCTGCATCTGTAGCGAGGGTTATATCTCTTGCGCAGGATACATATGCAGTATTCAGTTGATGCTAATCGCGTCCCTCTGAAAAGATCAGAGGTTATCTGGGCTCGAGATTGGCTGTATGTATTGTTATCGGATATCCGGCCAAGAATTGCTGTCAAGCCAGGCACGTCTAATGGATAACCATCGATGATACAAAAAGTGCTCGAAATCATATCCTGACACTCGCCATTGCTATGAGTACCGCCTTGAAGCATCACTCGAAAGTTGTATTTGCCACAGGCTCAATTTTATCTAGAAGCTTATCAGGCGAATACTAGCAGATAACCTGCAAAAATTCATTCTATCGAATACAGCATTTTTTTTATTTTCCTATTACTTTGCCCACATTTGTTAATATATTAGTATGGCAGAAACACAACCTATGTAAAAAGGTATGGATCACTGAGTTTGCTTAACCTGGACGCCGACGTTATAAAAACAAAAAAAATAATCTCAATTTGCCCCGTATATGCCATGAATTACTGTGAATTTTTTATTTCGACAGACGAAAATTCGAAAACAACTAATATTCATTATTTAGTAGCTCGCGCACTACATCGTATAGACGAGGGCTTCGGATGTGTTCCTAATTTGAGCACCTGCTTGTCCTCTCCAACACGAAAAGATTTGCAAGCATATCTGGAATTTTTCGATAGCCGCTAAAGCCAGTCGTGTATGCAGGAATACAGTACCCCTGCGCTTAGCCGATTTAACCCTGCCCGGATTAATTAAGCAGGATTAAGCCTAGTTCGCATTCGCAAATAACATAGTCTTGTTTCACGAATCCAGGCAGCTTGATGAAAAGGGACCTGGTCGACTCACACAAACTCCTCAAGCAGTAGGACCTTCTGATGATGACGATTGCTGGATAAAAATATTAAGATGAACTATTAAAAACTTGAAATACGTGAGTCGGAGTAAAAAGGCCTACATAAAAGATCATGTAATCATTGTCCAGACCCAAAATTCTCATCATAACCCCCTGATGTATCACGTTGTATGTTTTTACTTGCCTTTTTCGTATATATGATCCACAATGATGTACAATGGCAACAGTTCTGACAGTAAGGTGATATAAGAAAAGGGGCATCTCAATTGATTTTGGCTGGGTAACTCGGATTACCAGTTGCCGACAAGTTCGACTGCTACCTCTACTTCTCTATTTGTCGGTAGGTTAGGATAGGTTTAAACGAAATTAGTAAACTACTCTTTAAGACAACATTAATTAAACACCTGGAACAGTAATCCAACGCCTGAGGCGAAGACAAGCAGAGGATTCATCTAATGTATACAGCGATTTAAGCAGCCGATTCGAAAAGCCTCGGCAACAGACGACTATTTTTGAACCTATAGAATGACCTGCCTTTCACCAAACGACTCGAGGCGTACAACCAAAATCTGAAGGTAACTCTCCTAGTAATGCTCACGTATATTACTGATAAAGAACTTTCGCAGAACAAAGAGACTCCACACAACTTAGTGGATATGCGTATGTATGAAAAACCTTCGATAGGCTTTCAAGCCGGCATCAGTAGGCGAGTGGCAATTATCGTGCCAGCCGGGCATGAACCTCAAGCTCTTTGCTACATACTGTAGCAGCAATAACGTGTCACCATAATATGGCATATAATGGCGTTAACCCTGTGCCTAACGATTTCTTTCAGGTTGCAACTAAAAGCAGCCTTTTAGGTTGTTCTGACTTCCACCTTGCGGTCGATTTGGACGAATACAAATTACTCTGACAACACTGAGTTTCGCCTTGCTAATTTTTGCGGGAGTTATTCAGCGCAGTACTGTTAATATACACTGGCCGTAGCAATGCCTTATAACTGAAGTCAAGAACTGGCCATATTAGAGAGTAACTTGTTGTATTATGTTTACCCCATTTAATTTTAGGTTTGGATCTCATGGCCAAATAAATAGAGATCATCAACAATGTTCTTTTAGATCAGTTATACGGTGGTAAAGTTGCATTGACAGCAACTTCCATTAAGGGAAAAAAATTTGGCTTAGACGTTATTTTTTTAGGGAGAACTCCGTTCTAAAGCGGTGATTCAGCGTCAAAAGCTTCCTGGGAGCATTTGCTATTCATCGAAGGCTGCTGCAGTAAAAGAAACTTAAGGTCAAGGTACAATTTCCGTCCTATGTTCATACTGTAACATTGGATAAAAGGTGCATTCTACGGCATTTTTATGATAAATATGTATGCCAAGAGCACAATGCCAGTGCCATGAATCAGTTCCCTAAAATCTTTTTTAAGCATTTTGACAGTATAATATTTTGTGATTTATACCAGTTTTTTTATGCCATTCGGCGGTCATCATTAGCTCCAGGCAGAAAAGCATGTCCCAGATAATGCCGAATTCTGCCACGACTCATGTTGTTCCTTGCAACGGAGGCCGCACGGGTATTTTAATCAGTCAGATAAGTGTGTCGACTTTCGCGTGGTGTTATTGTTATTAAACATCGATTGAGATGGCCGAACGTTTCTTCTAATACGGACAGAAGGGTGTGTACTCTGATCTCCAACTCAGATTTCGTATGCCTACTAACTTTAGTAGGCAAATACGTTACCATTGACGGGACGTTCTACCTACCTATGACCACTGGATCCTGCATAATTTTCAACTTTTTTAATAATCAACACTTTGTTAAGTGTAGGATTAGTACGATTGCTATTTCATAGTGGAGTCGGCTCTCCAATGCGCCTTGCAGCCATACCCGCCGCTGTTGTATGACACCATTAATTACTCATCGAATGAAAATGTTTATGGCGTCGTTCATGGAGCCAGCTACGCCCTTTTTTTTTTTGTTTCGCTTTAGCTTTCTTCCATGCGCCGTTTGCTGGCCCAGTTTGTGTCTGTCAGTATCTCCGAGAAGATCAATAACGAATTATTCAACCTTAAACTCATTGGACACGTACGATTCGGTCTTCTCTCCTTAGTTGCTACGGCACAGCACACAAACAGAGCGGCAGAACACACAAACCTTCATATGCACGGAGGCATTCACAACGCCGACAGAAACAGTAAATTACGTTCTCTTCTTACGAAGGCTCGTTTTTCTCGTCTTCTTTATCTTATTTTCTTTATAGTTTTAACTTCTTATCTGTCGATCTTACGTCGCGTACATGGACGCTGTTATTTACTCATCTGTCACTAGATGGCAGTTGTTTCCACCCCTCCGGAGCAAAATACAGGAACTACAATCCCTCCGGAGGTCGCTGGTTTTGTTTTGAGGCGTCGCGATCGTCGGACAGTTTCCTCGACCCGCCTACACGGGATAGAGTTCGACCGTGTCAGCGCGTATATTCTAACCTCTAACTCGGATATGTTCGTTCGTTTAGCAGAATGTATCCGCGTCCGGTCACCGAACGAGCGTGTCAAAAAGTATGACGTGTATTGACAATGGCACAGGGTATCCGGCTGGGCAAGGTGTCTCAGGCCATGTAGCAGAAATAGAGCCTTTTCAAGTTCGCGACCCGAACAAATTATTAGCGACAATAGTAACAGAAAAACGTCGATTTGTTTGCTTTCACCCATGTCGGCTTCCTAGTACCCTCTTAATCGCTGTTGGAATTATGCTCTACAGAATTTGGCATACTCATTAGATGCTTTTGCTTGAGAAAACAGTTCGCGCACCCCCAAAGCGCTTGTGTATAATGAATGATGTTAAGTTCTGTTATTTTCTATTGTAAGCTGTTGCTTATATTTCTCAGCTTGATTCAGCCCGTATGGGGAGCGTGGGGTGATGACCGGCTCATATAGCCATCTTGCGAATCAAAAATGGTCCGAACAAACAAAAATATTACTACTTTTTCGTTCACGATCAATGTGTTCCTTAGAAGTTTGAGGTCACCGTCGTTGCGCTACCGTCGCAGGGAGCCTTTTTGTGCTGTTAAATTGAATATTTTTTGCGTGGATTTGCCGCCGTCACAAGAAAACCTGTTTCTCAGGGTCCTTATAGCACACCGTTCCTATTCGGACTTGGCGAAAGGGTTTCAGTAAGACCCTTACCGCTATACTCAACAGTCTTTATTCAACGTTTCCTAACGGTCGTCAACGATCCGACTCAATCGACCCAATCCGGATTCGAATATAGTTAGCAACGCTTTTTTCCGACCTAGTAGAACTGGGTAGGTGTTCGAACATTACTTATTCGGGAAGAGTACGGGGCTCCCCTTGTAAAATTCTACTCGTTGTTTCTAGCATGAGATTCATACTCAAGTATTATCCATTGTTATTGTTCGTATTGTTGTCGTTGTAATTTTTTGACTCACCTATAAGGTCCTGCGCTGTCCTGGAACGCGTGTTAGGTCGAAACATTAACACTCCACTGACACCGTGTGGAAAATCATAAGCCCAAATGCTACACGTTTGCAGTCCTCAAAATGCAAATCTAACTCGACGAAATCACTATGCTTCCTTCGTTATTGCCTTGGTCTAGAAGTGTCTTTTCTATAGTTCGTTTATTCCGTTGTCGACCTCTGGCTGCTGATAGATTACTTGATTTAACTAAATCAACTTCGAAGTAGTGGCCCTTCGTTGATGATGGCTGGGCATACCCAGCGCACGTGGCATAAATTCTTTCTCCATTGTGTTTTCTAGCTCTGGTCTATGACTTAAAAAGGGCGAAAAAGCTACTACGCTTTGACGGAATGAACACGATTTCATACGAACAATCGCCACGCGATTGACAGCAGATTGCACTCTCTGAGCAGCGGAACGATGGCACAGACAGCGTAAGCCCCGTCGCGTGCAGAATCTGAAACACGGGACTAATCAGCGTTGCCGTGTTTGTCCTATTGAGCGATGACAGAGTTGATAGTAGTCTCTCCTTTCATTCGGGTACGTAGGCAAACAGCAGCAAATTGAGAAAGAGATTTTCGCCCAAGGGCAATCTTGGGTACTGAGCCGCTGTCCAGGGATGCCGCCTTTTAAATGCTCAGGGTCGTCACCTTAACGGTCTGACACTGCGCTAGGACTCTACTGCACTGCCGTTCTACTGCACTGCCGTATTGGCTAACTAACATCGCTTCTAACACTGTTACTGCATCGGCTACCTAAATATTTACTTAGCAGCGTACGAAGCGCGCCGTTGCCTCATGCGGTACTAGATGTCGTTGTCATTGCCACTACTTGCGACTGTGTGATACGAAACTTTGGATTAGACCGGGCACGCAGGCTAAGACGACCAGCGTCACTTGGGGCACTTTGTTGACGTATTGTATAATTATAGATTTTTATGAGTGTGAAAATTTACTTAGTAACTTATTTTATCTTCGTGAACCAGCAGATATTTGACGCCACTACCGATAGCCAGCCACGTTTTTTTCACTGCTAGTTCTACTCATAACATTACTACTATTTATCTAGCTTACTAGCGCCTGCCGACAGCCGCCGCTTCTTCTAAGTTTATTTTCGTTGCAGCGGTCGCGGGTCGTTTGTTGCTTCTGGATAGGCCAACATGTGATGCTGTCTGTCCTCACTCCTGGCGACCGTACCTAGTTTATCAGCGTTGCGATTTTTATTGTTATTTCTGTTTTGCCATTGTCCAGCATCCCGAGCGGGCTACAGGTGGCTACAATTATTGCTAAAGCGCTACCCATGTTCATGTTGTAAGTGGTGATTTGGCAACGCTTAGCGTCAGGTAGCTCGAAACTCTACTTTACTGTGACTGTTATTGGCTACGAGAGAACTGTGGCGCGATCAGCGGAGGGGGTGGCGAGAAACCATCTCACTGCTGTTTGTTGTCGTGACAAACCTGATAATGGAGCTATTATTCTGCCGGTAACGGAAGTAACGGTACAGTTATAATAGGGCGCTATTCATTAACGTAAACTACCATTGGATTTATCGCAGCTTATCACCGCAGTTCATGTTCCGTTCTTCTTCTTCTTCTTCTTCTTCTCCTCCTCCCCGCTGATAGCAATCGATATTATGTATTCTAATTGACTTTTTAAGAAAAACTCCACTCCAGAAAGACCACTATCTCGACGTTACGCATGAGATCTAACTTGTACTCGACATGGGGAGGATAACATGATTTCGCGCATAGACGGGTTGATTCCGCAAGCCGGCTTCTACTCGTCGAACAGTAGAAATCTCTTATTTTATCTCCTGCTGATCGTTGGAATTGTCGACGATCCGTCTCGTAAGTGTGGCATTCGTTCGGCAGCTAAAGGAGTGACTTTTGTGTCTTGTTCCTTCTCCACACTGAAAGCACTGCACTGGAAAAATATTGATTGTAATAGCCGTACGAATCGGGCACGTCGTCCCACTTCCCTCGAGCTCGGAACGTCGTCGAGTGTACAATTGAATCGTGATCGTAGTGACGAAGCAGCACCCAGCGTAACGTCAATGACGCGTCTGCTGATGCTGATATACTGGTCGGTAATAGCAGTCTAAATTAGAGCACTCAGTAGTAGCAATTGTAACGGCAACAGGCGACGGCTGCTGAAGGAAATCGAAATAGAGTAAGCGTTTCCTGTGTCTAATCCAGAGACACGGCAAAAGCGGTGTTCGCTACGCGAAACAGTCTACTTACAATGACTTAAAACGCTTTCCAACAATTTCGAGGCGTCGATTTGAGGTTAAATGAACCCGCCTGCAACAACCCTCTCAGGTTTTCGGTCACCCAACCTATTAGGATAACTATGTTCAATATAATACAGTTTACCGACCCTAGCTTGATACCAATAAACAATACAATACAATACAGACAACGCGCTAAGGTGGTAGTGTTCCCACGAACCCAGGTTTACGTTGTGCTTGGCGTTCACCTACAGAAATAACAAAAGAGATACGTGTCCTACACACAAGCACAGATGCGTGAATACACGTCGTAGCACAGTACTACCACAGATGATTTCCACAGCCAGCCACCAGCAAACAAGAAAGCACTAACATACAATATAGTGAACCTATCACTGGGGCGGGTTGCGTTCGTTGCTTTGGAGATATATCTCTTTCACACGATTAATCCAGTTGGAACGTATCATTCACTAACGAATTAAGCGATTCCACTTGCTTGATTGTTTGTTGTTATTGTGGCAGTTTTCCTGCTGCTGTTGTATACGTAGGGCGAACGTTGTTACGTGCTTCGCTTTCCAGTTCGACGATGCTGGCACTGACTGTGTTGGTAGCCCCACTCCTTTTTGCTGCCTCTATAAGGCCCTAGTCGATGTTGGACAAAAAGGCCGTGATGACCGTTTCGCTGGCGATGGCCACAGTGGTAGAGTTTATTGTTACGGCATCAGCATCAGAAGCAACAGCTACTGTACCTGTATGTGTTTTTCACTTTTACAGGCGCCGCTTGCCATTATCGGCATCATCAAGTACGTTCGGCTGATGCCGCCAAACTATTCGTTCTTCTTCATTGAACGAATCGTAGACAAAGTAAAATGTTGCTCAGGAAAAACGACGTGTGGAATAAAACAGCTGAAGCCAGAGCTGGTGAATCATCAGTGGTAGATTATTAAATCATTAGCACCTGTTGTTACATCAGTGCTTCCATTAGTTGTACTCATCCTCGACATAGAAGAACTCCATTGATAATGCTAGTAATGGCATGAACACAGTAGTAATAAGGATAACGACAATAGCGGCTATATTTGTGGAACATTGGAGCTATGGGACAGGTCGGCGGTTTCTGTCTCAGTGATGGACCTAAACGGCAACAGCGACAACTAGCTTGGCCAGCTCGGCTTTAGATGGCAGCTCAGCGCGGCCTGCGACCTACTACTGACTGGGCCGTCGTTGTTTAGGCGAACGAACTTACTTGCGTTTGCGGACACTCGTTGCTCCGTCCGTAAGTCCGTCCCCTCGTCCGTCGCCGCTCACTCAGTAGGAAGCCGCGGTCTTCCCTTCGTTGTCGTCGGCTAGTTGCAGCCGCCTGTTTGCTAGCTGCCGCTGTTCCTCGTTGGTTCTGCCGTTCGTTGGGCCTCCTTGTTCGGACACGACGACAGCAAGGCCTGGCAGACAGCAGAGAGTCAGGCACAAGGACCTAGCCAGTAGCAGTGAAGAGGTGCGCGCCTTTACCCTCGCCCACCTCTCCATTGTTCGCTCCGAATTGATCCTCTGAGGCTACCCTTTCCCCCGCTACTGCAAAAACGTTGACGACGACGATGTCGCTGGTCGCCGTTGCTAACGACGACGATGCGATGATAGAAAGAGGTCGCAAAAGGAGGCTGAGAGCTGAATGCAGAACGTGAAGAACCGTGCGCTGCGAGCGCCAAGGTCCGTGTTCCACGTTCGATAATGAGTTGGCGGCAAGCAGGAGCCAGAGGGGCAACTAGGCTGAGCTCAACCGGCTAGCGAGCTGCACGCAGCTAGGATGTGGCCTGGCAGACCGCTCCAACGACGGGTTTCGTTATTCAAAGGACGGGAGCGAGCGGATCTGCAAGCCAGCTAACGACAGACACAGAAAAAGGAAAAAGTACAAAATGCGCAATAGTGAAAAGCTAGGGGGGAAAGAGAAACAATTAAAAAAATAATGGAGAGGAGAAAGGGGTAAGAGGAATAGCTAGTGGGTGGGTGGTTACGGTCAAACTACAGAAGGCAAACGTAGAAGAGAGCGGATGTAGTGAGGAAACGAAAAAGGAGAGACCTGGACCCCCGACCCGATAATCTGTACATAAAAAGAGGAGCGCCAGAACGCGCAGCTAGAAGCTTTTCTTTCAACTGGCCAGACGACGGTGGCATAACACAGCCGCGCCAGCAAGCCGTCGATTGTGAGCTGACGGCAGTGGCCTGTTTGACAACGCGTCATTGACTCTAGCACGCAGCGGGCCTACTATGCCCTCCTCTAGCCTCAGCGGCGTTCTGACAACAAGACTATAGAATACCATAGCAGGCCAAGAAAGCAACCGATCTAAGATAACACCCATCATTAAAGAAACAGTCAGCTAGTCATCTGAACGACTAGTCAGTGATCGCTAATGAGTTTCGATAGCGGTCCTCATGTGTGCTCAACAGAGGGCGACACCTTCGTAAGTAACGCAGGCTATGGCCCGAACTAAAGGGGCTTACTATAGGGTTTTAAAGAGGGAAGGCAGGAATACTATCTGTAGGTTTGGGGGAATAGCAAAGCAGGAGCAGCTCTACTGGACGGGTTGGGACTGCGTAGAGACCAAAGTCCTATCCGTTAGCAGCGATGCAGGCTTATTTAGCTAGGACAAGTGAGCCTGAACCAGCCAGCACATAGCACTGCCCATGTTCATTCGCTAGTAAACGAGTAGGTCAAGCGAGTGCGCAACTGAGGAGCAACGCAAGACGGAATAGTTACCAGAGGGCAAATGGGCCCCTTTTTAGCTACCCAAACCGGTGACATTGACTCATACCCGGCCACTACGGCCCCTGCTTAACCCACTTACATCCGGCTGTACTTCCTTTGAGACCACCTAGCGACTCAACTAGCACCGGTTACCCATGCCCTACCCGCGCTTCTCGCAACCTGAGTCGTCTCAAAGCGATAAAACCTCGTAGAGCCGGATAATATAACCAGCATTCGAAGTATAACTCACCCCCTCCCCCCCCCAAAAAAATTGAGACACTCTGATAGTACAAAAAAATCAGGTTATTTGCTTCTCTGTGCATCTGGCCTTCACGCGCGGGTTTGGTTTGTCAAGCAGGAGGGAGTTCGGTCGGCCAATAGTGATAGTGTTGGGTTACAAACTCGAGTTCCTTGTAGATGTAGGTGGTGGTAGTAATAATCATGGAAGTCAATTGTCCTTACTCGATCTCGCTCCGGAAATTGGATAACATTCAACGAACTGCTTGTCGCACAATATATTCTACGATAGTTTTCTGTTTAGCAGAAAATAATTGTGGTAGAAAGGCGTACGGGCCAGCGACAGATGCTAGTGGAATGACAGCAAGAAAAGCTTGAAAGAGAATGTACATTTCGCCGTGCAGTGGGTTACGAACGAGGAAGTTATACGTATACATAACACGATTTATATATATTTTGTAGATAGATAGCTCTTAGCTAATCAAGACATTAGGAAAACAGGAGCGCATTTTCTATTGAAATTCAATTTACTCCATTACTATTTCTTTATTCTGTTCAGCAACTTCTTACCAAACAGTACTTAAGCTCGCTTTTGCGGCAGATGACTTCGGGACAGCGGAAAAGACTGGCTGATGTAGTGCTTGATGAGATGTCAAGCTATACAGCTCAAGTTCGAGCTCCTTTTGTCCGCGTTCTCAGTGTGCACTTAGACGCTGTCATTTTGTACAGCCAGGTGTCTATGGACATATGGGAAAGCCAAACAGTGGCCTCTGTATATATATATAGATCGGTAGGAGTGTGCGAATGGACACACATGGGTCACGTGTATACTATGAGGTTGAGCAAGTTTCGGCTGTCTTTGGGTAGCCAATGAGTACACGGATACGCGGTATTACTTGTAGTACGAAATCGCTGAGTAGTAATACAGCCCGGTTTATTGACAGACGGTTGGCAATGCCTAGAGGCTAGTTCCAATCTTGTAGATGGTTTGGATCAGGGTTCCACGGTACGATTGGGTCCATTGGCAATATCATCTTTATGCATTTAATAGCCAAACGTCAGCGCTAATTTTTGACTAGTTTTCATGAGGCGTAGCGTCTGTTGACTTCACGATCTATCATGTTTCGTCTACACTTTCTCAACTTGCTAGTACCCTACTCATCCCCACGATTTAAGACACCAAAGAAAAGCTGTTAATAAATGCTCTGAAGTGAAATGGATTATCAGGTTACGTCGAACTTTACTCTACTGAGATATAGCTCTTCAGCGGTTGCATTGTTAAAATAATTTAATGTAGTCTATATTATATTTAAATAACCAAGAAAATCTGACCTCATATCGAACGCGATTGTTGCCTGCCCCCTTGGAAAAACCCACGTAGTACTATGAAATAATGGAAATGAATGTATGCCGCGTGTCATGTCCCTCCCCCGAAAAAGGTCATCGCGTTTAGAAAGGTGGCAAGACACTATCCTATTATGTGCCTACGTCGTCCCAAGGGATCGTACCTTACATACAAGGTAGGAAAGAACAGAGGCGAAAATCGTACTGTACGTATCTGCTTGCGATAGATATTTTTGGTATGATATATCCACTGCCGGCTGGTTCGTACGATGGAATACAATACACCGTCCGATCGTGTCCGTGCTTTGTGCTAGATTTTTTGCTAGGGGGTTATGAATACATCGGGGATAAGCAAACCCGTCAGGTTCGTGTGATTCTTCCCCATTCATTGCCTTTTTTGCCGTAAGGCATTGTTATGTAGAAAGGCCTGAAGGAATCAGATGACTGACCGCTTGACATCGCCTACGGAAAAGCAAGCAGTTCCATTCCTGTTGTTCTATCGTCATGGATATCGCTCGGTGAAGGTACAATCCTACAGTATCAGTGGCTGTAGCACAAGAGTTTATAAGAAGGACAGGCACGGGTAAGTTGAATAAGCATTAATGTTGGTTGCTCAATAGACCATATTATACATGAAAGGTGTAGGCATGATGTCCTACTATCGCACCATGGCTATATAGGCACGGTATGTGTGATAGCTGGCATGTGTACTTCGTCATTTTTCTAACGCTTCCTTCATAACGAGCATCGCATGGTGTACTGTGCGCGTGAGCAGGTAGACGAATAGGTGAATTGAAATGGATATTCAGGCCGATTTGTTGACATTGTTCCCGTGCTGATAAAATTAAAAAACAGAAAAAAACTATTAACGAAGCGGTAACTGCTGCTGGCAGCCAAGAACGATCAGTGGACGGATAATCGACTTGCGTACGGCCGTAGTTGCAGGGCAACAAACTTGGCTTACTAGGAACGGTGAGTCAATGGAAAAAAGTCATGCTGGGTAGAATTAGTTGGCTGATTTGGCCCCTAACCATCTGATGGTCTCGAGGGAGATACTGAAGATAGGGGATAGGTGGGTTCCCTCACTTTTTGCCTCTCTCACACGTGTTTTTGCTCTACCTATTTACGTATCTTGAGTAGAACTATTTTTTATCTGTTGGCGAAGATCACATAGCCCTCTAATTCAGCTCGGCCGATACTTCAGTGGAATAATGGCGAAGTGATATGAAAACTGAAGGGGTAGCAGGGATGTGCTTCAAATAGGTTATTTGAATGAAGCCATCGATTAGGTTTTGCTACTTCGTTGATGAGTTTCTTTTTTGTGATACAAACTAGCGTCCGTTTAAGTTCCTTTCTTTTCTCGATGAAAGAAAGCAAAATGTCGGTGCGTCTCGTTGACGCATTAAACCTCAACGAGAAAAACACAGATTTCCAATTGAGAGTAAAAAGCAACGTACTTGGTACATTCGATCTAATTTGAAAAAATCCATAGCGATGTATCTACTTGAGATATAAGATTCTATCGGAGATTAGCATAGCGTATTGTTCCAGCTGCCTTCTGTTTATAGTTCCCTATTTGTTTTTCTATTTATTGATAACATTGGCTCGTCGGAGAAGAATCGATCGTTTTCAAGTCAACAGCGAAGCAAACATCCTTTATAGTTTAAGATAATACTCATAAACTAAATATGCACCACTTTGATAAATGATGTTCTGCAGTTAACCATAATCCCATCCTCTGGGTTTCTAGCCCAAAAAGTGCGACAAGTGATTTCTACCTCTTTCCGTTGGAACTAAATTAAAACCATTTTTTGCAGAGAGCGAAACAGATGGCAGTATGGGGGGTGCGTTATGGGACGGGCACATTAAGATTCTCCATTCGAGTTCTCCAAACTTTTGTTCGATAGCTAAAAACATATGTGGACATCGTCATGGTAAAAAAACAATGTATATTCTGTTCGCTTGTTCTGACCGATTTCTTCAATAGATTGTTGCAATTTTCTGGTTGTTGATAGTAGAGGTCTGAACCGATCGCTTGTTAAGTGCTAACAACTCCTAATGCACAGCTTCTTGCCAATTCCACCCACAGACATAGTATTATCTTTGGCGTCAACTTGCTTTCCCACAAATAGTGATATTTATATTTTACTGCTACTTTTTCAGATGACTTCAAACTGTTTAATTGTTTCTATTTTGGCTTCTAGCGTGTCGTTATGGTTCAACTTTCCCGTGATTCGACGACCATTACGAGCAGTACTATTCATCGCGAAACAGAATCATGTTTCGTTTCTTCCGTTAACGCATCCTGACCCTAAACAGTACAATCTTTTTATGGGCCTGAGCACTGTTTGTGCCTTCACTGTAATTCTAAAATTAAATTAAAAAATCACAAAGTCATTTCAATAATTAGCCTTAATTAGCCTTCTAATTAGCCTTCAGGTGACACTAGCGCCAACCTAACGCAAGTTATATTACCTGAGACATGTGAGTTTACAGCAAGAAAAACGCTAATATTTTTCGACCACTCGATATACTATAGATTTTTTATGCTTGAGAACAAAGGACCCACAATTCATCAACAGTGGCCTTTGTATTTACGTAGGTTAACGTTATGATGCGACACATCGACCTTGTCAGCGGTTTTCACGAAATTTTCCATACATTCGATTTTCGTATGTACACAGAGCGTCACGACATGCTGATCTCATGCTGATACCAGTTCACCTTTATCTAATTAAAGTGACTATGAGTATTAATATTTATTCAAGGACTGTCAAGAAGACTTCTAACCCTGAAAAACCTTTGTTGACGAGTGGGGCCAGCAGCGCCAATCGGCTTATGGTATTTATTAGTAACTAAAAACAGATATCATGTATTTATGCGTTTAGCCTGTTGCTGCGGGACTGTTTGGGGCTCTTTCGAGAATTACGTAACGATTGAACCGAACTACAGCGGTCAAGCGTACGTAGCCGGTTCCTGTTTACAGTACTCCGGTACTGTTTATAGCACTAGAAACACTCCGCTGTAGCTAGTGTCGTGAACATAACAACTGATTGTTGTCCTCGATCGACTACACTATTTATTGTTGCTTCTGCCACATGTCTACCTACATGCCTTAAAAGCCAGAACAGTGGGTATGCTTTGCTTTTAGTATTCTAACATGACGTATACTTTTGTTCGATGTATCAATCAAAATCAACGGGTAGGTTCAAAGGCGATTAGCTCCAAAAAAAAAAAAAAAAAAAAAAACAAAAAGCTCTTGTTAGTGTATTGGAACCCAGCCTTCTGTGACGTTCAGTACATTGTCCCAGAACGCTACAGCCGATGCCCTCTCACATATCGCTCTGTGTACGTGTCGCCTTCGATCGCAGCATATTAACGTATCAAGTTCGTCTTGTTTGATCATTCCTCAAAAACAAATAGATTCGCAATAGGCACGCAAAGTTCCATGGCTGTACTTCTCGCAAGTACGGACGCGGTCGATAGATCTTTATAGAGTAAACCGGTGCGATTGGTAAGAGGCAGTCTGGTGAACCTGGCCGTTAATCAGGTACGTGTTTAATATCAAGAAACAATATTATCAATTAGAAGGTAAACATTAACGAATAAACGAAATGCAAACCCGGCACAGCAAAATCAAACGACACTACATTTATTTGATATAGTGCACCGGTAATCTAATCCATAACAGCTCCCCGTACCTTGTAGCACGATTAGGATAACTTGTACTTCCATTTCTACCATTTTAGATACTAAGTAGTAGAAAGCAAGGAATTCTTTTCTGTAATGTTTGTTGCTGTTTAATATACGGAGGAATGGCTGTGTTTGATTTTCGGTGTAGAAGAAAACATGGGTTACAAACTCAAATTGTTTACTGGAAAGCAAAATTTCCGTTTGGCTTGAAAAGTATCCTTTTAACTTTTAACGATTTCGTCTCGGATACCAAAGTGTGCATTTCACGTATAAAAAAATCAGCCTTTATGACGCTTCGTATGTCATTCATGTTGCGCCGCTTTGAATTCTGTCAGTTACCGTTTTTCCTGGTTTGTTTTCCGGCACAGACGGCGTCTGCAAGAGGCTTAGCAAAAGTAATGTTGTTTGTTATACACACACGTCTATGGACATGTTTATATTCTTATTTGTGCTAACTTTTCAGCGCTACCACGCACGTCATATCATATCCCTCCATTTTATGGCGCTTGGATGTCGTTCATTCAATTGAGTTCTTTTGTCTTGTATCATATGTAATGCTTCCTTTGTTTCTCTGGCTGTGAGTTAAAAAAGACGATGTACAATACTAAGCTATCAAAGAAAGGCCTGACAACTTGCGCGCGAAATATTACGGTCGTTTCTATTTTCATGGCGCTGAAGTTGGCTTAGCTAGTAGGATCTTTGCCTTCAGATTCTACCCGCGATGGAGGTAGCTGTCGTCGTGGTCGACGCTGCGGTCATCAAGACAGAGAAGCAAGCACAACATATATTATGAACATGGATTGTGGACGGGGAATGTATGCAGTTCGGATTAGAGAAAATCCGGTCATGGCTTTTGGCTACGTAGCCATGAAGGACATGAGTTCGTGCAGGCATACCGCTCACTATGATTTATTCCGCGGAGCATTTTTCATCCTACCAAACTTCTCTGTTCGAAGTGCTTAAAGCCGACATAAAGGTAAATTGTGTTAAGTGGTATGAACCACGGACGCGGTATGAATCCGGAATCCCGCTTGATCACGCGCTATCGTGCACGTATCCGTGACACGTTTTACCGTGTGAAAACTCCTGTACCGCTAGTCCATCCAGTTAGATCACGTATCCACACAGACATACCACACAAAACCACCGTTTCCCGTTATGAAGGCCAATGGTCAAGTCTAATCAGCGCATGAGTGAAATGCCACCGCATGACGCATCGTGTCACCATCGCTGATACCAGCATTCAGGATTGTGAGGGTGAGAACTTAAATATATTCGTACAGCGGCATGGGCCGCGAAAAAAGATCTCTATAGGGGCAAACGCAGAACGGGAAGTAAAAAGCCCGAGTCCCGAAATTACCTCCGAGCTATCGTAAGGCAAGACTTTAGCGGTACGGCCGCTAGTTGGGCTATTAGCTGTTTTTGCTATGAATATAATTTTGTATCTAATCCTTCATGTCGCTAATACTGTGTTGACTACGGATTTCGTAAAAAATATTGCTATCATGTAGGATTTGGTATGACTTGACATTTTCCTGCTCTTTTAACAGTTATAACAGCGGGTCTAGTGTGATAATCCTGATGGGGCTAAGGAAGGTGGCAGCCTTGATGACTACTTTGAGCGGTCTAGACAGAGTACAAAAAAGCAAAGCAAAGAAATGAAACTGTGATCTGTAAAGCCGCCAAGAGATACATCCCTTTTTATAGTGTAGTCTCCTTCTAGTACCTAACCGCTTTTTTTTCGCAGTATAATGCCAACCGCTGCGGGCTCTCCGGAGTCTCCTGAGAGGCATCCATGCCATTCGTTTCTGCGAAATTGAAGTCACTGTTAGTCTCAATATTTAGATACTTCGATTGTGCGTGCTTCTACACCTCTACTGAGGGGCATACCTACTAGGAACTAGAGTGGCACTTTAGTTGGGCTTCGACTTGCTTAGTCTGCGTTCGATCACCGCGCAGCTGACCGGTTACCAGTTCTGCCTGTGTGCCCCTTCTTCTTTGTTTCGTATCGTCGGTGTCGTGACACATGTGACGAAATATCGTGCTGCAAATTCTGATCGCCCTCTGATGCTATAGCGGATGTAGGCTAGGTCAAGTTTTAAAAAAATCCTCTAAAAATTACCGTAGCCATCGCAGCCTGGCAACAGTCATACGCAGCCCTGAATCTCCTTAGTTCTTTAACAATTTGAGAAAGAGAATGATTTCATTGTTCTTCGCCAGATGCTTTAAGCCAAAGATCTGTCTCGAGGTGAGAAAGCCGGTGGCAGAAGAAAGTTGCGAAATGCCTCATTTCCGTGTTATAGCTTGTACTGGCTAGCTGGCTTGCCATTCTTCTTCTGCCCGCACTAGGCGAGCCGAGCTGGGCCTGACGCTTTTTTCTCAGGCCCACCTATATTGCGTCGCCTCCATCCAAGACGGACGTAGAGACATGTGTATTCCCTGGGGGAAAATTTTGCCATTTTCCCGGTGCGTGGGGCAAGTGACTCGTCCTACTCAACTTTTCCCGCAACCTTTTCTATTACTCGGCTAAGCGTATCATCCGCGGCTTCACTGACGCCAACTCGCTTCCAGCGTAAGGCGAGTTAACCTCTTGCGCATTGGGGGTCATACGGACAGACCCATATCCACGCCCGCACGCTAACATTGACGAGTAAGTACAAGTGAAAATGAACCTGTCTTGCGTTTAGGTTCTACTTGGAATTATATGCACCGTAGGATGACTGGAACAGCCTGATTACTATGAGCACTGGGAAGGTAGAACAAGTACTACAGACCTAGAAATCTGGTATTTGAGCTATCCAGTATAATTCCTTTCCTCCCGTTTCCCCCGTGAATTCGGGTAATATAGTGCATGGCCAGCTCACAGGAGGGAGAATGTTGTTACAACAGACTGTTGATAAGACGGGATACCATAACCATTCAAATCATACGAAGGGCTTCGGCGTCCTACTGGGTCGGTCAGGTTGATTTTCACTTATCCGTCAGGCACTCAGAGAAATGATGATGTAAACCATCGAAACGTAAACAAGCAAAACCCCTCCCTACCGCACTATCTCGATTTTACTGTCTAGTTTTATCTAGATTGTTACCGAATCTACTGAATGCGACCTGTAGAAGCTGATCGAGCGCGTATTCCAAAACCGAGCTATGATATGGACGGACCGATGTGAGGAACTGTTTTGAATTTGAAACTAATGTAATCTTGTTATGATGCAAAACAGTGCCCTCACTTAAACTAACAGAGACGAAGAGGGTACTACCGTAAGCAAGAAAGCTGCGCAAGAAGCTTTTATATTATTATTATTATTATTATGCAGATTCTGGAAAAGGTCAAAGAGCTAGAAAGATAGAAACATAGAATCTTCGATTTTTCATAGAGCAGAAAATTGTAAGGCATAGCGAGTGGTTGCTGTTACTATCTACACTGAATGCTAGTGAATACTGTGATATTATAGGTGGTGCAGAGGAATTCCCACCGCGTGCCACTGAACACCGACAGGTTCAAAAGCGTCAACTGTCAAAAGTAATAGGAAATTTCTCAGGAAAATTTGATCATTTAAAATGAGTCTCGCTGGTGCAGAAATCCTTTTAGATTGTTATAACTGCTCGATTCGATTATATATATATATATATATATATATATATATATATATATGGAACAAAAAATTCAGACAATTGGAAAATACTAGTACAATATAAATGATTACTTCAAATGACAAGGCGAAATTTGTTTGCTGATAGAACGAAAAGCACCCCAAATCGGCTATTGATGAATATCTACATTAACTCTACTATGATAGCTCACTAAAACAATATTCATCATTGATTTTAATTTTTTTCTTTTTGTCAAGCAACATGTTCCACTTTCATTCCGTTATCTACTGCCTAATGATCCTGATTAAAAACAAATTCTCACTTTAAACCGAACACACACACACACACACATTTCAATGACCTTGTATGATTTTGCATGCACGATGCCATTTGGATGTCTCTGTTTTCATTCGGAACACAACTGCCCCGCCGATATGACCGCTGTAGTTGAGGCAATGTAGTGAATAAATAACTGGGTGAAGGTCGTGCAAACTTCTTCTCATAGCCGATCTAGTTTAGGTACATTAGAATGCTACCGTTTGTACGTTTCCGACAATGAAGGGGTAATCCTGATGGCATTGGAAGATTGATGTTTATATAGATGGAATTTACGTGTTCGGTATGCGCGTTAGAATCCTCACCGTTACTTGGAACCGTCTGCTAATGGCAATAACTAATTAGTTTCGTGTCTTTCTTACCTCAGTTGACCAAGCAACATCGGCTTGGGTAACTCTGTGAATCAACACCTCGCTCGGAAACGCCGCCGGGTTGATTAAGCACGATAACGTTCGACTCAGTCACAGCATTTACGTAGATTTCTGTATGCTTCATGTAGATTTTTTGCGTCTTTGTCATACACATACGTGTATATGTGCGTGAGTGGAAGGATCAAGCTATGCTGCATTAAGGACAGGAATCACGTCTAACTTTATATAAGCATGGTAGACATAAGGTTCTATAAGCTCGACCTTTTTGGCTTCTCGCCTGCTTTGAAAGTTCAAACCTGTCACAAGTGAAGCAAAGATCAGCTCGATAGAGAGGAACACAGGACACATAGAGAAAAAAGGAGAAAAAAGCAATAAGGCCGAATTTAACAAGAGCTTGTCCATGATAGCATGGACAAGACTTTCAATTAGTATGAGATTCAATTTCAGCGTAATAGTTTTTCAGGAAATTTTTGAAACCGCTGTTTGCCCCGTACCGGAAGCAAAAACGATACGCGTAAACTTCGATCCATGTACCGGAAATTCCCAGAAAAGCCAATAAATAGAAATATGTACATATAATGCTATTATGTTTGACAAGTGCAATTCATACCATTTTTATATCGTAATATTATTACACAGATAATAATATACTTTCAAAGTCCGCATGCGCGCAACATAGCGACTATATAATATATGCCTTTTTTTAAGCGCACCTCCTTGAGTACTAAACTGAAATCCAAGTCCGAGTCTAAACTTTGTCACACAGGCTTCAACTGAAACTCGTATTTCACTCGTTAATCGGCCTTTCAGCTGTGTACCAATGCTAGCCGCCATTAAAGTGTAGTAAAGGCTTTTATTTGTGTAAACCGAAGAAAATAGGGACCATTATTACAATGTGTGCTGTCGCTCAAGCACGAAGTCGATCTTCGCAATAAACAGTCAATGAGCGGGGTCACAGAGGTAGCCAGAAGAAGCGGAAAAGACTATAATATTAACATTTGTGTAATTCTTTCATCTTGGAAGTTTACCCGTGTCTGAATATGCAAACACAAAAAAGGGCTTCATACTCGATCGGAGCCCTATTCCCTGAGGCTAGTAATTGTCTATAGTAAACCCTGCACCTCTAACTCTACCGTTGGTTACCCTTCAGGGCGACAACGGTAAATAATTTTGAAGTGGATGGAACGCCGCTTTCTCTGCAATTTATTATTGGGAGATGACCACAAGTTTGCAAATGGGTAGTAGCTGTTAGTCACAGTGCCAGCCGCTGGCTGATCCAGGACTTGAAGACAGTCCATGCTTCATGACCTGCCTTTGGCAAATATGTCCATAAAAATCGCCCGACGTCTTCCCGCTTGTCGCGGTCTATGTATGCCTATTCATAAGACAGAAAAGATCATAAGAACTACTTGCGATACCACGTATGGAATACGAGCAATAAGATGGCTTTAAATCAAGTAACTTGTGTTGTATGCTGTAAAATAAGTGCTCCTTGTTCTGCCAGATTGAGAAGCAGAACCAAAAGGAAACGCACCAAATCCTTATATGTGAGTCAGGCAAAGATATGGGCGATCTTCTATATTGTTCTAGTGGCTGATGCCGAAACATTTTAATGATCATACAGACGAAACGATCGTCAAACAGAAAGCAGCCATCTTAGATACCAATGAGTTGCAGGTTCTCAGAGTGGAATCATACACCGCCTATGAGGGTCGTACTAGGATTGCATATCATGCATGGATCACACATGTTGCTAATGTGATTCAGCATCATATAAAGCAGACTGAAGTGGTAATATACTGAGTGTGTTTATCAAACCATCAGTCTCGAAGATCGGTTATCTTGATAATCGTCACTACTATCCAATACAAGGGAAATCATTTGCAATTTGATTGAGCTAAAGGTTTTTTAGACTAGACATTTATCATAGATGTACTGAATTTATCGATAATCAATCTGATTAGAAATCGGAAATTCTGCAACGGATATGTAACAGATAGTCTGTGCATAACGCTTATTTTATATTGTCCTCAATAATGTTATGCAACGAGTCTAACGTTAATTTATAGAAAATAGTTACTCGTCATCGAAGTTATGAAAACAAACATTCATGACACGGAACAGAGTGCGCATTTACATGATCGTAAAAATCGCACACAAAAGACGTTACACGTAGACACGCAAGCATGCGCGGAATCAGACTATCACTTCCACATATGTATCCTTCATATATAGTATAGCCTTCGTAAGCTCACTAAAATGTCCATGCAACCGGCTTCGAACTTCCGCTTATATTAACAGGGGGGCCAAAGAGTCACGTAGAATAAGAAGCACTCGCTTCTTTGCCTACATCATCTGGTTAGCGGTTAAGCGAAGATCTCGACTAGCATAGGCTGCGCCACTGGGGATTGTTTAATAGTCACTCGAAAGATCAGACGGCGTTTATCGGAATACCGAAATATTTGTAAGTAAACCTGCAACAATTCTTTGGAATTTCGAAACAGTTCTACGCCAATATGGCTTTTTCCTCGTTGTTTGTGACAATATTAGAACAGTATGAAGTGCAATACTTCTACAGTGGTTACGAATGCCCCTACAAATTTCGATAATCGTTTTGTTCTGTATGAGTGATTATATAACAGCATTATATTATCGAAACATTGTGTTATAAAAAAAGGAGCCCAAGGTTGCTTATTATTGCTATTTCGTATGTGAATTTCATGAGTGGTACAGGCAGCCGCTTTTTTTGCCTAGCCGTTGTGCTCAGTGAGTTTCTGATTGATAATATTCATTTAGTATAGAAAAAAAACCCGTTGGACATATAACAACGTCACAAGAACGAGAGTTCCAGAGCAACGGACCTGTTCTCCAACTATTCTTTCTGAGAAATATTCTTCTAACAAAATAAGAATATTTCTCAGAAAATAGCAGTTGTATATAGCCGTCTACAGATGTTGTTTTTGCGTCCTTCTCACATTAGAAGACCTGTTTTCGGTATCTAAAACATGTTGTCGCTTCAGGGACCAGGTCTGGCATGTGAGCGTCTTGGAACAACTTAATCACAATACTTCGCTTTGCAAAAATACTTAATAATAACTTCACGCCATCGTGTTTCAGATGGTGATATAGCTGGTAGCTTTTCAAAGCGGTTGCTTTGGATTCACTGACTGCCTTTGCTTAGGTTGCATCCAAATGCCTTGGCCTAGAGTAGAGGGTCATTTTAACAGTTTATTGGAAATAGTTCTGACCGTCTATTGTCAATTGTTGTATGAGATTGTTTTGCGTGTCATTCGAAGCGGAGGTCAGTAGCAAATTCCATTAACTCGTACGCAAGATTACCTGATTTTCAAGAACTGCAGCAGGAAAAAATACGAAGTTTCAGAACTGAGTCGGAAGAAAAATCAAAACTAAGTAAAAGCTTAGAGGAATAGAAAATTAGCCTCTAGAAAATTAGGTCTGCATAACTTTTGAATATATCTAACAATAATGATGATGATAATTTAGAGTAGAAAAATCGCATTTTGATGAAGATAAATACTAAAACATTCTAATCTGATCTATTCGCTATGACTGAATACGTTCTATAAATCAAAAATTCGCGGCGAAAAAATTGATCTACGTTGAAATAACGGATTGTCAGTAATCAACTTATAGGTTGTGTTGCCAGCTGTCGGATTCAACCGGATAACATTATGTAATCATACCTTAAGTCCTCCGTTCCAGTTATCATTGTGTGTGGAAGCATGGAGCGTTAACTTCATGATATGTATTAATTACTCGTCGCGATACATGCAGTTAGCCCGGGTTATTTTCTTCTTTTCTTCGGTGGTGATTGTGAGTGCACGTGCCAATGTGCACAACATGTGAAAGGTGTGCTGATTGACCATTAGCCTCGTATTTAAACATTTTCTGTTTTCGACTTTTCCGAACGCATCATAAGCTAGAAGCACGTATGGGTAACATGATGGGTTGGGAGTCTACTCGGACACAGCGAATACTCGCACGACCCGAACTAAAAGATGCATTTGTTGGCGCAAAATCGAGCTTTACGAAATGATGCCGACGATAATGGACTGCAGAGCAAGATAATTAAACCACCGGAAGGACTCGTATTCTACATTGTAAGGTGTCTATTGTAGGTGGGCGAAGGGTTTGCGCTCTCGGCCGTTCTCCCTAGCCGAGTCGTATGCGTTTAAGAACGTCCTCCAATGGCAGCGTCCGGCGTAAAACGAGGCGTCCGATTTGGTTACAACGTCGACAAAATGAGTTATCAAAACAATTTCAGCCAAAGGCTACAGAATTCTCGAAACGCTGTAAGTGCGACCTGACCTTCAATAGTGACCTTTTCTTTTACAAAAGCGAAACAAGCACGGCACATGTAGTCGGCCTTTTATTTTTTCACAGTTTTTAGCGTACAGACGGAAAATGTATCCTAGAGATTTTGTGTGCATATTAAACTTTAATACTATATGCTAAATGTCGCTATTTTCTATTCAAATGGGAACGTTATTACGACTAGTTGTTAGTAGTTACAGTAAATATCATCAGAGGGAAGGAGGGAGCGAAAATTTTTTTACAAACATAGATTTATTTCCGTTTGTTCTTCGACAAAATACATACGTGACAAAGAACAGTTCCGGTCGAGACTCTATCTTGTCGTTCTGGTTTTATATGCTATTCCTGCGATTTAGGCGGTCTGATCTCTCGACAAGGTAATTTTTCCTTGTTTTTTTAGACTCCTATTAACGACAGTGTATCGCGTGTTGTATTTTCTACCACATGGAACTTACGGGAATGCGCCCATGTTTAGTCATTAACTTTTAAGGCATATCACTGAACTGAACTCTCAGCGAAAAATTCGACTATAAATAAAAGCGTTCCTCAAATATTGTGCTATTAGTACATTTGTCAACTTTATCCTAATACCCTAACACGCATACTTTAGATATGGCTATCATAGGCTAAAAGCTGCGGATCCATCAGCAATGAGCCAGGCATACCGGGCCACTCCGGTTGTTCGGCAAAAAGTTCTTTTAGCTCTGAAGTATTTCTTCAAACCTGCACTAAGAATGTCGCACTAATATCTATTTCCTATTAGGAAATTTGCAAAGAAAGATAACCAGACGTCTATACGGAGAACGGATCATTGAGGGGCAAAAAGGATTACTACGTTGAGTTGAGCTTTCAGTGATTCTTTTTTCTGCTAGCGTAAGTTGGTGTGGAATTGGCCTGGAATACCAGTGCGTCTTGAGTACTCCATATATACTATACCAGTACGTCCCATCCAAGTTAAGCATGACCAAATTTAACGTTTATATATCCTCATATCAGGTAAGTTCAGTCTTACGCATTCGAATGCGACTGTCCATCAAGTAACCATCAAGACCTCATAGTTTGTATCGTTAACGTATTAAGCATGGTTAGTTTGGCAGAACAGGGAAGCAGTGTTTCGTAATAGAATATAAGCGAAATAATATTAAGCTGGGCCAGATTTCTGCATTCTTTTTTTTCGTCTCACCTTTATAGTGCTTGCGCGACCATTGACACCATTTGCCATCGAATTCTTTGGCAGCTTGACAATAGGCTCGGCTTAAGGGCTTAGCAACTATAGTCAGAGACTCTTATACAAACATACACACGTCCATCAATAAATTACTCCATCAATAGATTACTTCGACACCGCTGCCAAGTGACCAAGTGAAGAGACCAATAGATATACACAAACAATATATCTTCGATCATGTTTAAATCGCTGCGATCGGACCTCGGTATGGGTTGTACAAGTTGTCGACGATGAGCGACTTTTAAATATTTCCAGTTCATCGTAGATAGTTTTCTTCCTTCATTAGTTGTCGATCGATTCGAGTTAGGATTCCGTGCGGTGGGAAGCTGCGCGAAAGAGCACTTCACGTTTGAGCTGCGTCGTATTATGGAGATCTTGGCTTGTTACACACAAGTTGGATTTGAATAAGCCGATAACGTGATCCAGGAGAGCTACAGCTGATGACCACTCTTTGCTGTTAACCCTGCTCCCAGCCGATCAGCTGGAATCAGCTAACAAACAACCACTAGAAGGCAGAAGTCGTCTACGCAGAACGAGGAAAGGGGCTATCTCGATTATCTGTAGGTAGTCGGCCGGCCCAGGTCTTGCTCTGGACGCGAAGGCCTGAGCCACAGACTCCCGAAGTAGAAAGCAACAGCCCGTATTGCTTGCAACGGCTCTAGAGCTAGCACGCATGCAGTCGAACGAAACAACGTGTACCTGGCTTTTATATTCCATCCTACACGTGGCCATTCTTTTTTTTTGTTCAGTTATCTAAATGGCAGGTTGTATTATCGCTGCACTTTAACCAAGACTTCCAATCACGGCAATGCTTCGTGCGTACACGTGTAGTAGCCTCCTGCCGTAACGCCCCCATCAATCCCCTATGAAATGACCAAACAGGACTAAACCGTGTCAAGTGACGAGTAGTTGTCAGCTACGACCACATGAAATATAGTTAGAACTATTTTTAGATAGAATCTTCATGACGTGGTAGGTCTACACTTAGCGGTTTTCGTTAACGGTAAGTAGGAGTTTTTTAGGATTAAGATAGCACTAGTTAGTAGCTGCTATGCACAGTGAACACAAAAAGCATCAACCTAAAACAGTCCTAACATCCTCCAAGACTATTCCGAACCCACACCCTCCAGTTAGTGCTATTTCACGCAATAATACTTTTTAAAAAGGGGGTATCAGTTCCCCTGTGTGCCTAATCCGAGGTAGGTAGGCATGTGAGAGTAGATTTGTTGGGCAGCCTTATCTAGCTTGTATCAGCGAAGGTATGAACGATGACGCACGCTGTCCATATTTACCTCGAACGAATCCCGTGACAGTAGCGTTCAAAGGTTGCCTTGGACTTTTAGTCAGTAAAAAGCTCACACTCCGGAGTCTCGGTAAAATTATCTATACAATGGATAGAGAAGTTTGCTAGACAAGGGTATGCAACGTCCAAAATACAAAGCTGGCTTACATAATGTCAAACGACGATTGGCTAGATACACTGACTGTACACAGTTATAATAGGGTGTATATTATATGACTACATGAATTCAGCAGTGTCAAACTTGTGTAACAGCACGCATTATGTAGATTGGCTAGTTGATCGCCGAGTCTATAAAACAAGAGAAGTATCTTATAAGGAGGTAGCAGAATGTTAATTGCCTCACGATGTCAGTGGACCCCGGTACCCATTGACCTCTGGATATAGTACGATTTCGGGTAGTGCTTCATTTACTTGCAACGGACATCAGTCGACGCTAGTTAAATCCAACTAAACTACTTCCACCACGTCGACTTGAGGTAGTTAACCGCCTAATCTTCTGCAACAAATTCTCTACTGGCGTTCCCGATCCGAATGACTAGAATGATTGGTGCCGCGGGCGATTTTAAATGGCTGTCTTTTCTAGTTCCAGTGCCTTCGTGCCTCTGTCATTATGGTGGTTGGTCTGGCCTCATGACCTCGATGGCGCTTATAATCAGATTCCGGAAATAGTGACATTAAGAGGATACGAGAAGAGGAACAGAATAAACGCACGCAGGCTGGCCCGTATATGTTCGTCGATGAATGTATACACCCACCACGCAACCCAAACGCGGTAGCATCCACACCTAAGTCGGCGTTAGCCAACAAGCTCCTTCATTTTTCCTGTTGACCCCAGAGTTGGCAAACAGTCTATGTCGGATTGGCGTTAGCATTAGAAGATGTAGAAGCGAGGCTAGTTCAAGCAGCGGAAGAACGGGGTCCTGGAACTGACATAAAAATAGGAACGGGGTTTCGAAGTTTCGTGCCGAAATTCTGCACGATTTAGAGAGGCCAGTCGTCGAAACGCTGGACGTAGTGCTGAAGAACGACAGTAGCCGAGATAGTTTGCACTTGATCATAAATGCTACCGCTGTCACTGTAACCATAGTTTCATAATGTTCTGTGAATATAGGTAAGATCCAAAAATCAGAGTCGCATTGAGGGATCTAAGTGTGCTAGAGAGATAGTTGATTCCAGACAGATTCCAGAGTTGATTCCGACAACCTCATCTGAATCCAAAAGAAAAGCGAAGCATCTGCAAAAGGGCGCTAAAAAAGCAGAGTTTGTCAGGCTTAGCAGTAAGGCGAAGGAAAATGGGGAGATTCGTACGTAGCAGTATTACGCCAGGACATTAGCTGTAGAGCGCAATGAGTCGACGGAGACAGGCAAACCACAGCCCTAACCAAAAAAGCCTTTTTCCTACCAAGGAAATACGGTTATCATCTCTGTGATGATAGGTCGATCCTAGATACTGTCAGAGGTGTGGCGAACTCGCTTTCCCGAAGAGATTTGTTTGCGGCATGCTATTGGAAGTTCGGGAACTAATTACAGGATATTGCGTCGTCAGCGTCTTCCTTACGGGACGTTACCATAAAGACGGTGTTCCGGCTCAGCTGAAAATAAAGTTGGACTAGGACTTCTATTCGAGCTATAGAGGGTTCTAATCGAACGGATCATTAGAAGAACCTAGTATACCAGGGCTGTATGCAGTGGCATATCACGGCAAATGTAGTAAAAATGGGAGAAGCGAAATATGTACGAAATATACGAAAAAAGGGTTGGTGACAACGAGCAAGTGGAGGACCCATTTCATTTCTGCCATTTACAAAAGTGACACGCTTAGAAAAAGTATTGTTGGTGGTCGTAAAAGTTAGAGTTGATTGTGCAGGGATGCAGTTTTATAAGTTTTTCTGTTTGATACGAATCAACTTCAAGGCATACCCACAAAAATGATTTCATAATACCATTTGTACGCTACTGATAAACTAGGAAATATGCATTTCATTTTACTTTGACGTCGAATACGACTTGGAGCCAATGATTTTTTTTTTTTGTTTTTTTTGAAAGTCAGCCTCGTACTGGACGCGTTAAGGTGTACACAGTCAAACGAAGGCCAAACCTGTTGTCCTCCTCCTTTTCATTTCCGCCTTCACTAAAATAGTGCTCCCGACTTTAGGAGCTTATAGTCGAGGCAGGGCACGCGCACCTAGATTTGTTGAAACCTAATTAAAACAAAACATAATAGCTTAATAATTACATAAAAAACTTATGATCATAAGATAAAAGCATGGAATATAAACAATTGGGCTACCGTTAGCATTTGCCTTTTTTGTCAGTATCAAATAATACCCACAACGTAGCACAGATTTACGCTCTGCATTCAGATAAATTTGAAATCTATTGCTTGTTGCATGGGATTGTTGTCTGACCCTGGTTTGTTACATCTCAACCGTTGAGATGAACGGACACGTTCTTCCCCGCAGTACTGGATTGTTAAACAACCTTGACAACGCTTGGTGAGTTATGCCTATGACTGCTCGACCAATGGCGGAGCTGGTATTCTTTGCGTCTGCCCTGCTCGAAGCCTTCTGTAAAAGTGCCTGTTTTCATGAAGTTCTGCACTCCTCCGCTAGTAGAGCTGCTGTTCGACCGTGAATCGACTGAGGCGCCGCGGAGTGGCTGCGAACTAACCAACCTGTTCAGCGCCCACTTGTCAGTTTATAGGGGATTTTGTTTATGATTTTACTGATTACGGTACCATGGCTCAGAATGTTAGCGCCCACTTTGCAGTTTATAGGGGATTTTGTTTATGATTTTACTGATTGCAGTGCCATGGCTCAGAATGTTAAGTTTTTCTGCTGGCTTCTATAGAATTCTATCTAGACACGATGTTTACTATTGTCAGCGGCGACGATTTATGAGTATTAAAGCTCGCTTGACGTATGACGCGACTGCGCCTGTCTTGGAGCTAACCTTTCTAAAACAAGTGCACTGTTGGGAACTGATAGGCACCAACAGCCTTACAAGAAACAGAAAGAAGAAACAGAAATCCTCACAAGTATTCTCTAGCTTACAAAGAGATCAGGAATCCAATGATAGGGCAATAAATATATTAAGCAATAAGGTGGACCTGTCAGAACTGTTAGGCAGGGACACCGGTAGGGAGCGGCAGACAAGCAAAAGACAGCTACGCAGAAAGGAGGTCGAAGCGTGACCGAAGAGTACGAAAAATGGGCCGAACAGCCAAAGGAGCGAAAGCCTGAGCAGATAAGAGGGAACTAATGTAGAAGGAACGGATGAAGTTGTTATGGAATACAATGATGAATATAATGAATGAAGGGAAAGAAAACCTTACTGGAGACAAAAAGGATGGAGGCTTTAGGAAAGAAAACAGATGAAAGACATAAAAAAAAGACAGTGTGGCATAGAGATAGAGAAAAGAACAAAAGAAATAGGAAATCAGAAGCAGATAAAGGAAACAGACAAATCTCTTTTGGAAGCTTAGAAAAAGGGTAACGTAGCAGCTGTAATTGCCATAAAACAGGCAGAAAGCGCGCTTGGATGCATAGGCGTGGCTTTGAAGACCATTCTTGCGGCTAAGCAAGTCAGACCCACAATGATCGTGAAAAACTCGAGCCAAGACTAAAGTCTTCTGCAGAGGTCAGCCCGTAGCTTTTCTTAACCTTCTACTATGGTCATGTTGGCCCCTGGACGGGTAGCCACGATGACTAGCACTGAGGCGAAGAAGAAAAAAAAAGAAGAACAATGTTGTGTAAGTACTACGATGTGAATAACGATTGGAATATAGGATTAAAATGCAGGCGTTGTTGGTCTCATTAGGGTACGATCTTCACTAAAAGTGAGGAACTCAGGAAAGAAGGACTGATGCTACACATCGGAGACATGGACGGGCTGCGATGGGCAAAAAGCCCTGGAGGCACAGGTTTCACAAGCAGCAACTGGGAACTTATCGTCGACGGAAAGACAAAACAGGTTGAGAAAGATGAGAAGGAAGAGAAGGGAACGCCAAAGAACACAAACTGAATACTCAAAATCAAAACCGTAGTTCAAGACAGTGGAAGAAGCCCATTAGGAGGTAAGAGACTATGGAAAACCAGAAAAGGCAGATAAAAATTAATAAAATTAGCAAGTAGCGCGAAGGAGCTACTCTAATTAGAATTAATGAAGCAAAACAGGGAGGTATATCTAGCAAAACAGGGGAGGGATATATATATATATATATATAGAAAGTCGAAACGGGGGGCAAGCGTACTCACTGAGGCACATGATGCCGAGTACGTTTATACTGCTTAAGGAGATTGATCCCCTCTTAGATGCCGGATAAACCCAAGCCAGACTCACATCACCATTCAATATATCCACAGAAATAACAATAAAGTCAGAGGTTCCTAGTATCACTAATGCTGTATGTTTGAGTATAACAATTCTCCTACTGCTTACTCTAAAGAAAATCAATATCTACCACTGTCCAGCAGAATGGATCCAGTTCCTAACGTGCTTTAACCGCCAGAAGGTCGGACACATTTTAAATGACGGCAAAAAAGCAAGGCATCGAGCAAAACAAGAAACGGTAGACGATCACTGGCTTCGTCACATCAGAATCAATCCGTGCTGCAAATAAAAAAAAACAGGAATAGAAACATAAGACGTCTCAAGTGAATCTTAATAGCTATAAAGACACTTGTGATACGTTAGGGGGACAGCAGATAGGCACAAGCTAGAGCAAGATTTTTGTAATAAGCCAAACAACGCTATGGCAAAATGCTCTTCCTGGTGCTTGCTAGATTATAGAACATACACGACAATATGGCAGACAGGCGGGAGTAACAGGCCGAAGAAAAGACAGGAGCACTCGTGGACAGACATCAATTCAGAAGCAATAATTTCCACTCCACTTTTCATCTAACAGACCTGACAAGAAATCTGCATAGTTGTTTTTGGATCCTGAAAGCAATGTGCAAACCTATGTTGAGCACAGGGGATTTTATCAATTGGCTGTTTTGATGTGGCACCAACCCAAAGAGGCAGCCGGTGCTCGTCTATAAAGAACACCATCTTATGATACCAAATGGCGAAAAGAGACCGGATAGAAGGAGTATGTCATAAATATGAAACTTTTCAGTCAGGAAGCGTTCATAGAAGAACAGAAAAGAAATATCGAATTGGCGAGTGGCAGAAGAATTTAGCAAAAGTAGATTTTTTTAAGATGCGCGGAAATGCTTCAAGAAAGCCACATAATTCGCGATGGTGGTGACGACGTAAACGTCGAAAATGGACCATCCTGAAGTCCTGATTCAAGACACTGATTGTAGGAGGCCACAAAGCGGTTTTACATTAATATACTTAGATGCGTACTGACACAGGCCTATAAGAAATCCTCCTCAGACGATAGTCATCATCTTAGCGCGAAGAGACCAGTATACTGGTGCAAGGAAAATATCGCCGCGGCATGTCTTATATGCATACGGCTGAAATTGGTTTTAGGAGGATGAGGGCCTAGCAAATAAGACGAAGCTATGAAGAAAAGGATGTAAAAAGTAAAAACGGGACGAACTAATAGATGCGATGAAAAAAATAAGTTTAGCCTTCCCTATCAGATCGTCATGAATAGAATCACAGAAATGCTCCGAACCTCTCAGGGGATATAAAGAAGAGATTAGACAGTCTTTTTCCTAGACAGGCAGACAGAGGAACAATGCACATAGCAAAAGTCTAACACGTATTACCTGAGGCAGTTTAAAAAAAACCAGAAAACTGCTATCAGCAATTAACACCCTGAAATCCGATTAGATCTTATTGGGGGGCTGTAAAGCTACTACTAGAAGGCCGGAACAATTTAGGGTTCCTATTTGCTAATTTATTCGGGCGAAACGATTCCCGAAAAATAAAAGAACACGGTCGTTGTCTTGATTCTAACACAGGGAAAAACGGGCACACTGGCATATAGGCCCAATTACTCATTTGGTACGGCTGCCAAAATAATAGAGTACATTTTGAGAAGGAAGTTCGAATAGGAAATAGAGGCTACTTCGTGTAACTCATACTATGGCTGGCGTAGGCGTAAGTCAACTCTCATAGCCATTGAGAGAGTACAAGAACGCAGAAGGAGAAGGACAGCACGCTCAAGATCCAAAGCTACGTTATCCTGATACTACTAGATATTACGAATGCGTTAAACAGTACGAAATGCAGCATAATCATATAAACCATGGCTAAAAACGCATTCAAAAAGCCAATGCTTAGAAGAATGATATTTTCATTCATAGAAAGATTTTCTGAGAAATAAGATCACAACGGGAGCCTTACAGGAGTTGGACCGGCCCTGTAAAAACTCGCTTATATCGAGGCGTTTAATATGTCGTATACGGAGCCGTTACGGTGAATTGCATAGAAGATTTTTTTCAAGTACCGACAAGGAAAATAGCACGCAGATCAGCTGACAGGTGAAGTATTTATGGGTCGCTTTGGATACAAGTCTGATAGGAAGAGCAGATGTCCAATACTCTGCAGGAAAAACACTCGAAAAGGAGGAGGAAAGTTTAACACGACCTATGTTTTGAATGACAAACCTTTTGGAAAAAGCTTTCTAGCCTTGGTGGCAGAATCCTTAGCACTGTATCAGGCCCCGATCAGGGCGAATACTGCTCTAGATAAATAGAGGAATAGGAAGACCCCGCTAACGGCACAAATAGCAAGACCAATCAGGGTAGCTAAATTATATAGGATTGCCTACACTAAAACATATTTTCGTGCTTGCCAATATCTTATCCTGGAATCTTCCAGAAAAAACGGAATGATATTTGTAGGAGGATATAAACCCCTTGACAGCCAGACAAATAACGACCTGGAAATCGCGAAAGCAATAGTCACAACTAGAAATGACAGATAGACTGAAAAAGCGGACGAAGTCCCTTACCGAATCGGATTTGCGAATGGGGCATGGCAATAAAAATAACAACCTCATCTAACCTACCACGCATTGAATCAACATGGTCAGCACCAGTCCTACATAGTAAAAACAGGGAAAACGTATAAGGACATATGTGTATTATGCGCTGGGCATATCGTACTACAGTTGACTATAAAGCTTTCCCATCGGAGCGCAGAGAAATGCCTTGAGGTATACTTAGAACCATATTTAGGGACGGGATTGGTCATATGCTTTGATCTATAAAGAAGCGCAGTAGCGGAGTGACCTTTTTTAGGACCATTATTTACAAAAAAAAAGGATAATTTTAAAATGCAAGGAGGAAAAGGCTTAAAGAGGAACGTTTTGAAGTATAACGCATGACAGAAAAGTAAATAAAATAAAGCAACTGCACTCCCCTCCCCCACACCAAAAAAAAGCATCTTAGGTAACGTTTTAAGTGGTTACAGGCCTAAAAGGAGTAACAAAGAAGGTACTTTTTTTAGTAAGTAATATAGTGCTCTACACTGTCGGCTACGGGCCGATCAAATAGGCTATAAACGAAGAGAAATCTAAATGTCCCAGTCGTATCTAAGTGCATCAACCTATACCTCCATAATAAAAACTAGTATCTTTGTTCTTATGCTATTCGAGTCTCTGGCCTGAGAGCGACCAGGCGAGAAAAAAAAGAAAGAAAAAAAAATCGTACTGAAAAGAAATCTTGTTCGATGACAGTCTCGAATGCGTGCATATGTAACGTGATAGTAATATTTGAATTGGATCTGCTATTGAGCTACTCGTCACAAGTGAAACAATGAATGGAGTAGTTTGCTATCTCGAGCTCTTTAAGAGACTTATGCACCGCTGGCATGGCAATCGAAAGCACGTGGTCTGGTTACTTGTCGGTAACACTAGACCTAATCCTCAAGCCTTCAGTACCTCCTGGATTAAGCAAAAATGTATTCAACATTGGTTTCAATCTGTTTATCCTGTTGATTCAGGTCCACGTGAATACGAGGCTTTCCATACCTTAAAGAAGGCAACTGGTGGGCAAGCATATCCCGCTATAGATTTACTTCGAGAAGCCATAAACAGGTAAATTACATATAAGAACGCGACTGGTGCATATATAACTCTCTTAAGGCGCATGTAGAAGATCTGTATGGACAAAAATTTGAAGAAAATATTAAAAATCCAAAATTCTAATACGAATAATTCAAAGGCTACTCCATAAAGCCGCTTGTAATATCCACAGTCCTCATGTTTATGACCCGACAACGTGCTAGTAAACACAAGGCGAGCTGGAAGTCTTCAAAGTATATACTATATTCAAATATACATATATATCCTAACGAATGAGAGATACTCAATTTTTGTTAAGTTTGACCTACATAAACATGTGCAGCGTAAAGCTCTGCGCTATTTTCTCAAGAATGAGTCATCTGGCTACTAGCATTTTCAATATTTGACACCATTTTGACGTGCATTCTTTGAGAAACTAGTCTGCTAAATCAACCAGTACTTTCTTGTATGGTGCCAAATGCTGAATCATCGAAGTGGCGATACGACGTCGTTTCTCCAGTGGTATCCCACATTCAACGCGAACAAGCGTCTAATCTTGGACGTCGAAGTACCCGGAGTACTCATGCTGATCGACAAGGCTCACTCGCAAGAATACCTCCATCCTCCCTATGCCGTTCGGCACGCTTACTTCCCCTTCGTCAGGTCGAGTATGTATCCTGTAAGTAAATCGGCCAGACAAACGCCTCTCTCTTTTTCATCCAATGAGTGCTTACGATCAATAGACTACTAATCGATTTGGCGACAAATTTGGCCTAAAATATGTTAACGACGATTTATCTATTTTTGAAAAAGGTGTCAGTGAATAGCACTTTCGTTTGGTCCCCACAGACTGAGATAGAATCTTACCTAAATATCTGGCTTACAGAATAAGCCAGAGGTGCTAATTTTTGTGTAAAAAAATCGGAAATTTGTGAAGCTGTATAATATATATAATATAATGTATAATATATATATCAGTAAGCCCAATATTGTTTACCTACATGCATATCGAAAACGTTCGAAGTGTGATCACGTTTCTTTTTTAAAGTGTTATCATCTCCTATTTAAAAGTAAAACACATCATTTTCATTTTGTTTTTCAAGTCTTTACTTCATTTAACCTAAGGGATGCCAGCATCCCCTAAATCAGCAACTCGATTTCTTGTCATAATTCGTGTCTTCAGCATCACCAAATTATAAACGCAATCATATCTATATATTTCGACCGCAGCTATATAAAGTGTTCATTACTGTTGTTACATTTTTTTGACACAATCCGTGTTTTGTTATGTATACATTCGGTACTATACTGTAGCACAATCTTTTCTTCGTCGTTGGTCGAAAGGGGCCACCCGGCGATGAATAAGAGTCAATAAATACAAATCTCTCATTTATTTATCTCCATTCTATGCAAAGATCTGTACAAGAAGCAACGACCTGTTGTATAATAGAAAGCTAATTACCTTAGGCTCAATGTCTGAAGCTAACACAAAGTGTTTTCGGCTGGATTTCGCACCACACCTATTTGGATAAATGTCGTTGTCCATTAGAGCTGACATCGTTACTACTAATATTACATATACAACTAACTTGTTGTGTGCTTAACGTAAAAGCTACTTTGATCATCGCGCACAAGTGTCAAAGCCGTTAGTGTAAAACTTCCGTAGGGCCTACTTTCCGTTCAGCCAAAAGTATGTCCTCTATAGTTTGTCATCACTTAGACGAAAAACAATATAAATAACTTCTTAATAAGAACTTCCAAATTTGTGTGATAAATTTTTCATGATAAAATTATATATCAATAAAAGACTATACCTAATTAGTTACATAACGCATGCTTAAATAGGCAACCGTGACCGCTAAAAAACACGTTATCATTGAATGACACACTGCCAACAAATACAAATCCGGGTCTACATCGAGCGCAGTCCGATCTTGGCGCACGGTGTCCCGTACAAAATCTCAGCAGGAAGATTGTCGCTCTCACTGTGCAACTCTCGTTTTAGCCTTGTAACGAGGTGGATCACAACAAGTCATCTATCACCCAATATACAAGCCTTTTGAACGGCCTTAATTTTTCGTGTAGAATCTGGCACATACCCCTGCTACAAACCACTCCTGCCATTATCAACGCGGATAGGAACAATAAGGCAATGTTGATGATTCATCGGGAAATGCTATAGGAGACAAAGGGTTGAAATAAGCGGTGGCTGGGGACGCTTATAAAGGCAAGCGAGGTCTATTCTGAGCGGCTGATATCCACCCTCAACAACTTTTTGACATCGTTTCTACTATTCGGTGATAGGCTACATTTTCTAGGAAATACGGATGCGTACTTGCATACTCGCACATGAATGTGCGAGAGCAGTGCATCCTGGTGTAGAAAATGACCCTTCAAGTCGCGGGATCTACTGTTGTGTTGATCTTTGTGGCTAAGTTTTACTGTCAGTTAGCAGATCAATTGCATCAACAGTGAAAATTGTCGGCGTCACATCTTCCCGATAGTTGGTTAGGGAAATACACGCGACTGATTAGGAAGTTACAGCAATTGATCATTACATAAAAGGTGTTTGGCACTTCAGTGCAGTGAATGGGTATGTAAACGTGATATTTTTATGACACCGAAATACCCATGCGCAGAAACAGGCCGTAATTCAACTAGCTATTGATAATCTCACTAAGGCATCTTCATTCTGTTATCATGGGAAGAATTAGACGGAGCGACCACCACTAAATATCAGATATGAAATTCCAATCGACATCGTTATTCACGGCAAAGCCCTATCGCACAGCGACTGACAACAAACCCTGAAGGTTTTTTTACAGTACCTTTTCCCGGCTAAGTAAAACTATGAAATCTGACAACTCGAACGCCATAGACGGTATGTTGTTGACACCCGAAGACCGTAGTCCTGCTTAGCAGCTTACGTATGGCACATACAATTCTACTACTTTGGCCACGTTCGCGGAATCTTAAAAACTCTGACCTATATATAACCCAAATGTTGCACCTCCTCAGTTCTGATTTACGATCCCTTGAAGCAATGAGGCCTTGAATGCTTCCTTAATGCGCAGTGATACCCCAGAGCGGTTCAATACCCGTACAGCCATGATATCTTAATGCTCGTTGCTAGAATAATAAGTATTTAAGAAACGTGGCGGCTACCTGATGGCTGAAAGTCGTACGAATTCGAACCACGTTTTCTTATTCGGTGGCACTTGATTAAGTGCTTCTTGACTCAGACGCACCACACCTTCACTGTACCACCGTCTCCGTCACCCTGATTTCCATCAATGCCATTCTGTTCGAGTGAAGCTGCAGAGATGCTTAGCTTGCTGGCGGGCACTTCAATCGGCGAGATGAGATTCGAGGTCGATTTTGAGTTGGATGAAGCAAGCTGAAGCGACGATTGTGTCGATGAACTTCCTGCGACTGCCGAACCGCACTGCATATTGCCCAGAAGACTTGCCTAGAAAGTACGCGAACATAAACATTGATAATCATGGTTAAATTTGTTTTTATGATAACTATATCTGACTACGATGCAACTAATCAATGCTGACTACTAGTAATGAACGCACAAAACATCGGAACGGTAGAATATCCACGCTGAATATTGCCTTTGACTGCCGCGACAAGAAACTGCACCCGAGACCAATTGTGACCTGTTAGTTGCGAGGTAACGCAGAGAGTATCCTAGCCCCTGACCGACATAGTAAAGGAACATTCCCTATACGACTGGAGTCATCCAAACATCGAGAAAACAACAACAGACAGTATGTGTGGTTTCCGCCACGCTCCTGGATGACTGTCATAGCAGATTACCAACTAGCAAGGCGTTTTAGTCACACGCAATGTCTCGTCAAGCTTTTGATGTTAAACATTGAGAATTTTTTTTATTGGAGTATATGACAAAAGCCGTCTCGCTGATTTTTTGTTCAAGCAAATAAACTTAATCTCGATATGCTGTGTGCTATTACCCAATCACAATGAATTAACCGGATAGTGACGACACTGGTATCTCGAAGGTCACCCTTTATTCTAATTTCATTCTAAAGTTAGTTCCTCTTCACGTTTAATTTAGTTTTCAGCAATATTTACAGTTGGGGAGTCGTTGCAGTAATTCTATCTGCTTCTTGTTTAAACGCAGAGACACACGAGAACAGCGTTAAAATACCGATTGATAACTGCTGTTTTCTTGCTGGCAGGTACGTCACATGAACGCTGATGGAAAAAAGACCAGCGAGTTCGTAGACGCCAAGTCGACCAAATAAGAGGATTAGTCATGGATTTTGATTACGGAGATGAGCGAAGACTTAAGGGAACCCGGTTGCAAGAGTAGTTAATCGTGTTTCAGGTACCCTTCCTAGAACTACATAAGAGCCAAATGAAAGCTGTTGCCAAGTTATTTGATTTCGTTCGGTGAATACACGGTTTCACCAAGGAGGTGTTACGCACCTGCCCAGACAAATAGACATCCATATTGTACTCGACACGTATGAAGCGGCCTTGTCACCCACTGAAAACTACAGCGCCCTTAGCCTTAGCTTGTAGATCTCTCGCGGCAATTTTTTTAGGCGGTCTCTAGATCTCTTTTAATATGCCCCATCCTTACCAACGAAATAATCATTCGCCTATATTAAACGACAGCTTGAAGTAACGTACGTGCACACATAGCAAATACGCAACCGTTCGCTTATTTACTTAGTAAACGGAGAAATGCGTTTGCTCATCGCACACTCTTATACTGGTAGAAACAAGAAATACCATAAAATAATATTGAGACACTGGTTAGTTTAATGAATAACTTTGTGCATCTGAACAATAACAAACTTGGATGCAGGTTATTATTAGTCGATTGTAGCCGGTGGAAAAAGCGTGCACAGACAGGCAAACCGTACTACAGCCAAAACAGATATAAGCAAGAGGCCGTCCATTATCATTATTGGACGTGCGTCAAATTCGACCGAAAAGAAGTATCAATAGGTGACCGCCAGATTTCGTGTCACGGCCTTCACAAGTGGCTCAATATCAAACCAATGTCAAAAATAAACGAATTTCGATTTTTAATTTTAGTTCTAATCATGCACGATCGGAGACGTTTACTTTTCTCATTATCACAGGAATACTAAGCTAACGCTAATGCTACACCCTATCATATACCCATGAAAGCTAAAGGCACAGCTAATTACACGATAAAACGGATCAAATCAATCAACTGGACTGATTATTCGGTGAGCACACAAAACATAGACAAACAGGTTCAGATGTTTGCACACGGAGATACCTCAAATAACGCAAAGCGTTAGGATTCGGGTGAATTTTGAACGGTAGAAGCTTTAAACTATCGTTTGTTGTGCTAAACGCCGCTAAAGATGGAGGTGGGTAAATTGGATCCCTCCCGCGCTCTCTATTTGCAGACGGTTCTACAGGATCAGAAGAAGAACTGAAATGCGAATGTTGATACTGTAATAGTACTTTTTATATGATGTATTTGTCACGAGAGCCAGAAATACATTGTTACCACATTAATAATATCTAAACAATGCACCGCGCCGTAAATACGAATCTTCGGTATATCATTACTACAATTTTTCTATGTTTATATAATTTTATTTACAGTAGGCCACGTAGCCTTGATATGCTGTATCTACTGGGCAAGCGAGGGGAAACCTCAGCTTTTCAGCGCCCGGGCTTGCCACTTCATTGTGCTTTGTGACTGCGAACTGCAATCAGTCTGATACCCAATACTGAACACATACACACTACTCGGCTACCTTGTTCGTTAGCGAGCACAATGTCACTACCGAAAGATTGTTTATCAAATCTCTATAAACATAAAAACGAGGTATTCCGGGCATAGGCATTACCAAATGTGATCAGATCAATCTCGCCAAGATTAGTACCGTATATATATATATATATATATATATATATATATATATATATATATTTTTTTTTTTTTTTATTTAGGTATATTTATATATAAATAAATATATACCCATGAATCCAACCAGTCTCGTACTCATCCCACATGTAACGATGTATAGTGCGTCATGGATTAAAAACGGTAATAGCATTATAGAGTAAGAAACAAGCGTTTTTGATGAAGCTACACACTACGGATTTCTGCTGTTTCGATCTAAAGTAACATATTTGCACAGGTCAAAGAATAGGTGCTTTTAAGGTGGGCCCTATTTTTCATTTCCGGTTAAAATCCTGCTTAACTTGATTAATGGCCTATTTCTCCTTCTGACTAACTAATCAGGTTGAGAACGCATGTTGCCAACCTTCTAAAGCCATAAAAATGGCTTTCGTTCAATCAACATGTACACCTTTCGATTAAATGAATCCCCTTCCACCATTTACTCCGATCCTTTCTCGCAAAAAAGTACTATCTCTGCGTAAGCCATGTCTATGACCAACGTAGCAGCTACACAAGATTGGTATACCTTATTTGCCAAACGAGATCCAAACTCCTTAAGAGATTCATCCATGGCCGCACGATCAGGTATCGTCTCATCCTTGCTACCCGTCCTGAAATATCGCCCCAAGTAACGAAATATTATTATTTATGCTGCATCATACAGAATACTTCATATACTTGCACTACGATAAATTGGAGTAGATTTTTCATTTTTTTTGCATTCTACGTATATCCAGCCGAAGCATGAGTGCTACACCGAAAAGTACATAATTTTACTATTACTTATTATCATAAATAATTGCTTCAGAGGAGTGGCACTGAATCAAAAAGCATTCAATTTTCTCCCGCTGTTATTGGTATTCAAGGAAGCAAGGACAGAATGTCATGAGGATCAGACCTTCCTCTGAAGGAAGAGTATCGCCGGCGCCTGAATGACTGTCCGACAATTATAAATATGACTAAATGAAAGAACACTCTTCACTATCTGCTTTGGACTACGCATATCAAACATGTGTTGAATAGAAGAGCCATTCAAAACGGATCAATACAATAATACTGACCTTCTGTGGTGGTGAGTAAGCGCTACAGAACTAGCGGCTCGCGCATGAATCGAGCTTCGTTGTTGGAGCACCCGAATCATGGCGTCACGCTCAGCCAGTTTGCTCTCCATGTCCTTCAGACGGCTCTCGAGCTCGGCGCCCCTACGGTGTGCCGCATGTAGTTCATCCATTTGGCGAAGTTTCTCACTTCGCACTTGTGAAATGAGTCGTTCCGTCTCGACCGAATTTCGCTCAAGAGCTGCAATGCGAGCGTCCTTGGGTACTGATGCAGCGTCCACGGCCATCTGACGAAGTGCGCTTTCCTCCAAGTATTTCTGTTCCCAACGCGCCACCTCTCCTTCCAAAGAGACGACCTTTTCTTCATAATCCCTTCAAAAAGAAAAATTTGAAAAACATCAGCGTCTTCCCGTCATTGTTAGTAGCCACAGCATACGTCATGATCGAGCGCAAGGCGTGTTTAAAATCAAAGCAACTCTACTGAAGTGGACTACTAGCATGCGTCTTTTTTTACGGAAACGTAAAACAATCTGATGAAGGAACGGTATGCCTGGAGCAGTATATATTTGGTAATGACATTTCCAAGATTTCATTCACATAAATCTGTTTATGCCCTTATCCATTAACGTAAGAGAATGACGCTTGCATCTATGATCGTCTGCTTGACTGCTAACGTCATTAGCAAGATATAGGCTACATTCAATCTGCGTCTGAATGAATTGCCTAGCCTATAATGATAGAAAAAATATTCCGCCCTTTTACGTAAGTCTTATAGGAGCACCCGTAACCCTAAATCAAGCGTCTATAACATAGTCTCATATGATCGTACTAGCAGTAGATGCGTTCGTACCTAATTGTCTTGCGAAGGTCTTCAACGTCACCTCCTGAGTTTGCTAAATTTCTTCCAAGGCTCTGAACATCTTTCTCAAGCTCAGTTCGCATGCGTTTTTCCATTTCGAGTCGTCTTTCGCTGGCTGCCTGCATCTGTTGAAGAGCTCGCTGAAGTTCGTGGACCCGCTCTACATAGAACTCCTTCTTGCGGGCCTCCTCTTCAAGCCGGACGATGTTGGCTTGCGCGTTCGTCAATGCGTGGTCTAGAATCTCGATATGCTTCCGTTGCTCTGCTAGTGTCGCTGTTTGGGCGGCAATCTCCACGTCCTTACGTTCCTTTTCGCACAATAGTTCTTTATCTGCAGTAGATAGATACAGCGAAAAACAAACGGCAACTCGTGAACTCTCGTCTTAACCGTTCTCTTTTCAATGGATACAAAATTTCTGCCTATGTAGATGGTATAAATTCGATAACAACAGATACTTTTATTTTATTTATTTTTAATGCTTTCTTATTTAGTCGTACTTGTAGATTACGTAAACTATAAATAGATATTTGTATACCACAGTTTGTATACCAAAAATTAGTCAAACAGCAAATAATATTGGAATTATTCATGCGCCAAGCTATTATAGCGTCTGATGAATTAATTATTAATAGAATAGTAAAGTAAACGGAACATGTCACAGCTGCGATGCAGATGATCCTTTGAGCTCTCAAACAAATCACAATACTGCTGGAAACCCATGGTCAGGATCGTATTATCGATGTGATCTTATCCCAGGTAGGTATTGGATTGCTTGAGAAAGGCAAATTAGTAACATGCCTAATGTCACAATTGGTGATTAGTTACTGTAATTATTGGGTAGTCCAATAAGTCTGAGCTCTACCTGTGACCACCTGCTAGACACTGGAAATTCTATGTAGCGCAATAGTATTACTGTCGATCGTTTCTAAGATAACTCACTTTGTCCAAGCAGCTGTGCAATAAGTAGATCTCTGCGGGATAGCTCTTGCTGCATTTCGACAAAGTTGGCATCAGCATGGGCCGGACTAGCAGCTAGACCTCGACGTAACCGCTGAATCTCCTGTTCCATTCGCGTGCGTAATGCCGTTTCAAGACGTTCGCGCTTTTCATTAGCCACTACGATTTCTTCTTGGGCTTCGTGGAGGTGCTGCAGTTCGATCTCCATTCTTTCCAAGCGCGAGATCTGGGAAATAGCATAGGATAATACAGATGCATGTTATTACTATTCTCATTATTGTTTATCAATTATGCGCAATATCTGAATTTTTTGTCGACATATATTTTTTTCTGAATGTACCTAAGAGAGGGGGGTGGAGATTTCTCTGAGGACCAGCGGTCCGCCGTTATAGTTAGCGGCTCTCAAATCTCCTAGCCCAATATCCCACAGACATTTCCAAATCGAATCTCCTTTCCTTTCTTTCGAAGTCAAGGAGAGGGGCTGGCTAAAACACACCGCAGACAACCTACGATCGTTGCAAGTGTTATCAAAATCATCTCTCGTACTAAAACGCTGCAAAATCCAGGTCACAATTTCCAGAACTGTCCGAGGAACCAAACACACCAAATTTCCTACTGGCAGGCCTCTCTTGACGAACTGTGTATATAATGGCTAATTTCAGACGAACTCGAATGCTAACGGTTGAATGACTTGCACTTATGTCGACTCGGCGATACATCGGCATATTGAATTTAGTTCATAGTATAAATACGATACAGTTGGAAATTTTGTAGAACCATGGAAAACAAGCGACCAGATAGAAAAAATTACCCTCATTTTCGTCCCCTTTCTTCTTCCTTTGGTTTTAAAGCCCAATGAAAAAAAATTCACACCATGCACATCTACATTAACAGTAACAACACCTTTGCAGGAACAGTTGTGGCTACTCTGAAAATATCTACCTAGCAGTAACAAAAAATACCTACATATATATTTGTTAATATATAAACTTTACACACCTATTCTAGTTAGTCATAGGATATATTGTTAATTACACTATTATTCTATCATTAGAGGTAGCATCAATCATATTTCCGTTCATTTACCTTCGTATGGCAGAGATCAAGCTCGGCTTTGAGGGCCTGATTCTCCTGGGAAAGAAGCGATATAATTTTGTTGCCGTTATCGTCCTGGGGGACAGTGATATCTCCGAGCTGTGACATGTTCACGAGCGTACCCTGACCAGCAGGGGCCATTGGAAGACTACCATTGACGACGGACATTTGCAAAACGGACAACTGGTGGTTGGCCTGAATTGGCTGGATCCCTTGCAAAGTCTGCAAGTTAGTGATCCCGACTGGCATGGCCTGTGGGGTCATTGATACGCCTGAAGGACTTGGTAAGTCAGCTGCGGCTGGAGAACCGTTTGAAGACGTCGGTTGAATTTGGATCTCTTTCGCTGAAAACAAAGTAATACAAAATGCCAACACGTAAAATGCATGAATAAAAAAGTACCGGCAATTATTCTAACTATTTTTATCTTCAACATCGTAATAATAGTATGACTACCATTAATAAAAAAACACGGTAAATGAATCAATGTGAAGTTAGCTAATGAACAAGTTTCTCTGAATGAGATACTTCAGTCTCACTTACGACGCATAAAAACAACTTACTGCCATTTTTTGGACCCCGAAATGATATCAAACAAAAGCCGTGTACTGAGGCTTCGATTCAAATTTTTTTGTTTGCAATTCTCGCTATAGGTTCAACTAACGTGCGTGATAATGAACTCTATCATATTGCCGCAGTATATTACAACGAACTTATGACAGTACCTCATAATGTAGACGATTAAATATGGTAAAACGATAAAATATGGCAAGAAAGCTGTCACGGGTTTTTGCCATATCGAACTGTGTCGCCACCAAGCGGCTTTTTTTTTTGAACTCATTCGAAGTCTTAAAAAAACTTCGTTTAATATCATTGTATTTTTCATGAGGAAAAAACGCGTGCATATTGTGTATACGTGTTGGTAAACGGGCGCATCACGTGACAACAGCGTGTTACAGTACCTCCAATACAGCTAAAAACAATTTCGAGAGTCGCTCCTCAAAAAAATAGTCTACTTCAAAAATGTGAATCAATTCGTTCAGTCCATCGTCTACGAGTGACGTCGCACTTCACAATTTTTAACTTTTTTTGACTAAATCCTTTTTAGTGCAAATGTTACTACTACAGTTGCACTTTGTTCATTAACTCATTTCAGCAATTCATCAATTTGAATTGAGTAATGTTAATAGCCTCGTGGAGTCTCTCTATTTAGGTCAGCAACAGTGATTTGAATGTAGTCTTCGAATAAACTTGGGTGTGACAATAATGCCATACCATTTACGCGTTCCAAAGGACGATCAAATGAAAAAGCCAGAATTCACCATGAGACTTACCCGTCCTTACGTTCCTCTCCACTGTCTTGTCTAGAGGAATAACCATTGACCTTTGAATGCTAATAGTTCACGAACATACACTCAAACAGCGTTTCACAAACACATCCTTGTCAGTCGTACAATGTCGTAGCAGGTCGGCATGGCTTGCAACTTGTCTGCGCTGAGAATTAAATCGAATTTCTAGTAAAATAAAAGTAAACTCCTTCAGTAGTTACCGCACAACTCACTTTTTACGATTTATATCATAGTATAACAGAGAAATGGTACTAAGCTAAAGACTGTGCGATGTCTGTCTCGAAATTCGTTAACGATGAGGAAACGATGTGCTAGAACAACCTTAAAATTGTTAGCGGTTTTGCACTTGCCGATTTGTAAACGAAGCAGTTATTTTTTCTATTTGCCTTAGCCTACCTTCCGCTTAAAGTGCCTCATAACAACCAGCTCTGAAGTCTCTTTGGATTGGAATACCTAAAATTGTGTCACTCGTCTTGTGGCTAACACTAATCTTGCAGAAATGATACATTTGGGAAACTGTGTAATAAGGTCGATCAGTTATACGCGTCCTGGTTGGAATCAATGTATTAGGCTCTTAGAAGCGAGTCCGGCGGACTTTAAAACTGAATAACTTTTGAGCCACGCACTGCTAGCAGACAAAATTTGGCAGGAAAATACTCTAGCCTTTTAAAAACTTGTGAGTGAAGACTCGCCGAGCTTATTAAAAAAATAGTTCAGAAGGGAAAACATTTTTTAGCCTCGAAAATGAATGCTTAGTGGTCAATTTTTTGTTCCCTAAAGACCATAGAGATCCGACAAATCATCAAAGATTGGCAAAGATATCACGTAAAAAGGCTTTAAGCGAAAGCTTAATACGCGAATGATACAAACGTTTCAAGAAGCAAGACTAGAGTATTGAAAACCAACGAGAAGATGACTAGATGTCTTGATCCGAGGTACAAGAACGCATTGCTGTAATCGAAAATGCTGTTTACGGAATCAGAGTTTGGAATCTACAGTCTCTGTTAGCCAAAACTTGCATTTCATATGTAGCGTTCACATATAACTGAAAATTGAGAGACTGATTCTTAATCAGTCTCTTTTTCTTAAAAGTCCCCCGTGAGTTGATTTTAAGTCAGTTAAAAACGCGTGTAATGCATTTAACGCACCATATGTGGAACTTGAATTATTGAAAAACCCGCCTGAATCATACAGTCTCTATAGAGGAAGGGCGGTTGAATCTCTACCAGGCCCAAGTTTAGCGTCGACCTAAAAAGATATCGAATTTGGTAGCAGTGCCAAGTAAGTTCGAACGGTACTACTAGCAACGGACAGCACAGCGAGCGAAAACATGCAGTCTGTTTGTTCCAATCCATTAAACCTGATCCCAATGCCTCAATTGATGCCTGAATTAAGCAAAAAAATGCCTAACGTTGATTTCAACGCACCTATTCTATCAAAATCCGAGTGATTACGGGGCTTCTCATTCCTTGAAAGAAGCAGCTGGTAAGCAAACATATTCAAATTCTGATTTACTACTATTCACACATTCAAGTTTCTCCGTGCACTTCTCTGGCTGGCAGAGAAAGAACAGCAACGTGAAAATACAACACAGTAAATGACGTAGATCGTAGCGTATCGAAAAGAGATTAGCCAGTCGGCCGTTTGTCTGACTTCCGTGGGTACTACGAAGAGGCCCTGCTGTGGCCGGTGCCCACGGGGTGGTATCGGGCCTTCGCAGCCGACTTCTTCCTCCTTATTTGCCCCCGCGTCGTCAGTCAAATGGAGGCATTACGTATGGAAACGCAAATGGTGAGTATATGACTGTACAGAGGCTACCACAAACGTAAAAAATACCTTTAATACATTAAAAAATCATCATTCTAGCCCAACTACTTTTAAACGTTATTCAACTTTGAAGTCCGCCTGACATTTTACTATTTCGCACGATACCGAGTTAAATTTTTTTCCATTGATGAAAAAACTGCATGCAATTTCATCAGTATTAATAGGATGCGATAATTAATACTACCGATTAGCTTGACAACTACAAAATAATTACCTAGCATAAAATTTCAGCAAACAATAAAATTTGCATGTTACGTTATACTTCAAGTCTCAATATTGAGCAAACTATAGTTTAAGTAGACACAGACAAGCCACGCAAAAATCGATGACGTATTAATTTGAGTAGATTATATATATACATAGTCAAAGTTGCGAAATCAATGCTGTACAACCTTACTGTAAATGTTCAAAAAAGAAATATTTATACAAACGTTTATTCTGACCTTGCGCAATTACAAATATTAATGCGACATGCTTCGATCAATTCCAAACACTTAGGAACGCGTTATAAGACCGAATATATACCTCAATATTCATTCAAATGTATCAGATGTTAGCTAAAGGGGCTACAACACTGCCTGCTATTCTAATGAAGACTGACATTAAAACTGCCACAGTGGCAATTATGACGAAACTGCATCAACAGGAGCGCCGCGCTAGAATATCTTACGCTACATTCTCCCATCTTTGCTTTGCCCCAGCTGCTGAATTTGACTGGGGATATTTCAACCGGCGTTTTCGATACAGAGCCGTCTTCCATTATAGCCTAATTAAATCATACTGTCAAACTATCATAATTACTCACTGTAAAATCTAGCATTACTCACCTAGATGTTTAAGCATAGGACTGTTGTCGAGGTAATGCTTCGGTATTTCCGTGATTTCCTGAACTTCTCTAGCGGCTTGACTTCCAACTCCTTGGGTACTGGCTTTGTGATTATTAATCATTGGTGTGCTTTGTGCTCCCATAAGACCAGGGTACGGGGGAGCTTTACCGTAGAATGGCGATGAATAGCCATCAATGGACGCGTTATTCCTTATGACAAGAGTGTTATTGAGCTCATCTGCAATCAGAGTCTCTTCACCCTGCGGTTCCTGACGTTCACCGTGAGGTGGAATACCTTGTGGTGCAAGTCTGTTATTCTGGCTATTTGGACTATTGACGCCACTACCTCCATTGGCGTTGGTTCCATTTCCAACAACGCCATCAGCAGCCGCGAGGTTCTCTTGTGAGGCCGACAAACGACCGTCCAGCTCAGGATCGGATGCGCCCGACGCACCTGACGAATACGACGCAGAAAACGATGGCACGGTAATAACCGCCGTTGAGCTGGGGTACGCAGCGGCCGTTGAAGGGGTCGTACGGACACTCATCCTGTGGAAATAAGATACGGCACAAATCAAGTCAATGCAAACGATGCTAAAACACTGGACATTCAAATTGGATGGTTGACTTATACGCAAAAGTCGTATATGCTGGAATGGATGTATACGTTAATATTGAGCTTAAGCTTTACCGATTTACCATTTGAACAGGCATGTTGGAAGCACATTCGATACCTTTGAACTGACTTCGAGTATCTCCAATTTGTCTGGGCCGATCTTAAAGACAGACATCAATTAATTTGCGTGTGGCTGATTAAAAGTATAGGTGTTAAAAAAGGAGCAGGCGATGACGAGCAACCGCAATTAAAAAAAAGAACCTTGTGTAGCCCTTTCTCGTTGTTACCACAAAATACTAGTTTAGTTCAAAGTGTTGTTGGCTAAAATTCAAAATACTTCAAATTCAAAATACACTAATTCAAACTAACATTTAACTGTATCAGCTTTCTTCATGGCAGAGTTTTGCCATTATACAGTTTGGCCATGTGATCCGCCTGCCTATACCCGAATAGTTGATGGTTTTTACCACACATAACTATTAGCCACAACTATGTAGACAGGAGCGAATCTAACCTAGCGGTCACCACAAACTATCGCAGTTGGTGGATAGTAGAAGATTCTAGAAACTCAATAATAGATTCGTGCATTTTATAAAACTTTCATTGCATGTACAATTCAGGCTAAATCATATCCTAGCTAGTTAATCTAATGACATCGCCAACGATTATTGCTACGAACGCAACATTCTATCGATGACGACCGTCGAATAACCTAAACCCGTCTTACGGCGATGTTTAATAGACATTATTTCCTGTACAAGTGCCCAGACCTAGATTATTCACTCGTCAGCTTTCAGCCGATAGATAGTAGGAAGGGCTTTTTTTTTCTCTGTTTGACAACTACGCCATATAAACGGCGTCCCCGAGGCATAGTTTGTACCTTTACGTGGTATGCATTATAAGATATGCTATTGAAGAGGACAAATATCGTTTGAAAGCTTGTCAAGTACACGTCTTCTGTTAAAACATTAGGTGCTTCTGTATAGCTGAGTTTAGCTGATCCACACCGACCACCACTACTGGAACCGTTGAGATGTTTGTCTGTCCTGTGAGGAAGTATCTGTCAACGTGTGATGCCGCTGCCGGCGTCAGGACTGTCTATTCAAAGTTACCAATCGATTATATATATACATACAATCAATGAAAAGTGGATCAAAAGCTCGTCTACTACATTAATAATAATAATTTATTGACGCGTGCAAATCATTTCAAAGAAGCTGCTAAATTTTAAAAAGATATAAGTATCATATGGATATGCGTTGTAGGCTAGTTTCCTTCAAAAACCACGTGTCCAAAAACCCTGCTTATAATACGCGGCTACTAGCAGGTGCGCAATTATCCCCTTCATATGAGCTATACAGGCATTGCAGATTACGTATACATGGAAATAAATACGGATCAAAAATAGCTAGCAACTAAGTTAATAGCGGACGTCAAAATATCATAAGAGACTATTTCGGAATACTTCATAATATCAAATAATATTGCATAAAAAAACGATTTTCGGAGTTATAAACAACCAGTACAGGCACCGATTTATATTCGATAGATCTGTATGAATTGATAACATATTCGTACATACAAGCTGATGTCATGATAACAGCACAGTCCCATAGTCCTAGACGAACCCAGCCACACACGTACGCATATTTGCCAGCGTAATCTTATTCTTTTGATTTCATTTGTAAAACTGCTACGGCCAGTCGTCGCCTCCTCATTCATAATTGATACTCAGCTTAAAAGCGGCGCAGGATCTGTAATCGTAGTAGCTTCACCATAGAGCTCTTTACAAATATCGCACCTGAAATCGCATACCTGAATCTGGTCTTCGTGTCCAACCAATTACGATGGACCAATTCTTAGAGCAAGCCGTGTCTGCGCGTGGTTACGTGGCAGCATAACCGTTTCTTTGCCTTCCGCTTTCCATCTTCCATAAGGCCAAAAGCGGTGTCTAGCAGAGAGTTGGCGTATTGTATTTACTAGGGAGCGAAAAAGATTATTACGATATATTCATACTACTAATAATACACATTTGTGGACACGAAAGCGTTCGTCATTTATGGTTAGGACCAGTTAGGTCAAATATTTGAGCGCGGACAGTTAAACAAGCAAGTCAACAGAGAGGGACAAAAAGATAAAAAAAAAAAAAAAAAACGAGATAAACTAGATGAAGCGGCATCGATACTATTTGTGCATAATTCAGCGAGCTGGACCATAGACAACAACGGTGCGACTTTACGCAGCAGTTATCCAGTTTTGCCTGGATCAATCAGTAGTACTAGACAGTGTTGGTAGCAGCGGTGGTTTCCAGTTGCATCATCAAAATATAAAATGGGCATACCGAACGGCCGCTAAAGACGTCATGCCACAGACTCGACCCCACGGCACACATAACTAAGTAAAAACCTGGAAGTCGAAATGTGAAACTCAATATAGCTACAGTTACTGAGCGAAGTTGCGACCGAAAGTATGGCCTCAGCTCAACAACGAAGTCCTTTGGCATTAGCGGTCTTGATCTAATTCACTGAAGGGGAATATTTACAGATGAAAAACGGTGCAGAGAGAGAAAGAAAAACCCTTTTGGATACAGCGCTGTGTTGCTTAATACACGTAACTCTAGCAAAAAGGATAACGATGGCGGCTGTAACGCCGGCCACGAAAGTGGAACAACAATAGCAGTAGTAGACTTAGCAGCTGTTGTCTGTTGGCAATCGTGGGCGGTAGACGGCGGTACCATCGAGATCAAATGAACCATACGCTAGAAACACCATAGAGGCCATGCGCTCTCTATCAAGAACTACTACTACCATTTAATCGGAGAAGTCTCCTTGAGTCAGCATTCCTTGGCGAGTCTACGCCGGACAGGCGGATGGACGGAGTGACGGGCGTGCGGTCGGTCGTACAGGCAGTCGGATATCAAGGCGAACAAGAAACGAGCACAGAGTCAAATAGAGGAAGAAAAAATAAAGAACGAGAGAACCACTCGGTTCCAGTCCAAGCAGCATCAACAGCGACCGTATCGTCGCAGTCAGCGGAAACTGAGATACCCTTAGTTGCCGTACAGCGAGCATCCCTCGTTGTGGCACAGAACCATGCGCTTGACGCTGACCGCCCCAATCGCGATGGCAATGGCGACGGCGACGACGCGTGCAACACCATCGACAACAGCAATAGAAGCGGAGTCCGCTTTTGAGAAAGTACCGACGAGCCCTGCTGACGATGGCCATAATGCATTCTGCCTTACGTGTGCTGTCTGGCGGGTTACTGCCGTTTTGCGACTGCACTGCTACGAGCATTCTATGAGCCTTTGTGCAACGACGCATCAGTGAGGAACTATTTAACGTATTAACAATAATAAAAAGAACAAGAATAACTATAATGATAAAAATAGCAATAATAACGCCAAGCTACAATGTGGGAAAACAAATTGGAGCGGAGGAAGTCTTCCCTCGAAGTGAATGTCGTGTATTAGAGGAACATATGTCGTTGCATCCTCAAATACACGCAACCACAGTTACGGGAGATTCGCCTATAAACAGACGCACGCCATAGGAAGGAACGTTTATCAAAATGAAATATTGAGGCGGAGCTACATTTGTTTGACAACGCTGAGATAGCTTAGCGCCCGTCGCTCTTTTCGACCCGCGTAGGTTGTCCCTTGTAAGAGTTAGCCAAATGTTTTCCGGTTGTGTTACTCGCTCAGACAGGTAATAACACAGGCGATTTAATAGGGTTTTTACTAGCAAACAGAATAAATGTCTGTAAGAATAAAAGATGAGGTACGTCCATGTGTGCACCCTTTCATCTATACTGAAATGAATGGCTGATGGTTTAGAGAGTGAACTGTTACTGCCGGTGCTACTGTTAAAGCAGCTCGTGCGACATAACCTGGCTGACGCTACGACCAGCGTCAAGGGAGGAAAATGAATCGCAGTGCGGCGGCGAGTACTTGTTACGCCACCCGGATTCGATAGCGAGATGATGAAAAGGACGGAATCACATGTAATAGTCTATGCCGGCTCTAGAAGTGTAAGCAAAGCGTAACGAAAACGTGAGCTACAGACTTGCATGTGGACGTTAAGACTCAGAAACAAATATTAGAGGTTTTGTGTAACAATGGCTTATGCTAGTCGACCCCTACTCATCGTCGTCATGTGTCGTAGGCAAGTGCCCCGAATAAAAACACAGGAGTCGCAACTATGCAGTTAACGAGATTCGTTTCCATTGTACAGAATGGTGCAGGGCAAAAGTAGGAATACGAGACAGAAAGAATGAAAATTAAAATTAAGACAGAATAAATCGAATCGACTATACACTGATGATAATGATGTAATACTGAAATATTTTTGGTGAAATTCTTCTGGATTGTCGCCAATCATGTCAATCGACAAAATGGGTCATGTACTCTTCAAACTCTTGACATATGACATCAATTAAGTTTACCAGACAACGTTATGTCCCCATCATCTGTCGATACAATCGACTCGATGTCGCATCTCAAGAGGGTGCAACACCGGATAAACTCGATCTGTAATATCTTGCTTCGGTTCTAGCTAAAATATTCAAGTACCTTCTCTCTGACCCTTTACTTCCTATTATCGCCCATACAGCAAGCATTGTGACTCACTGCATGCACTGCTTCCCTACACATTTGCTATATATCTATTGAGCGACCAATAATTTCCTTACAGCAGTTTTCCATTTCCACGCTATTTACGTCACAGCATTCAATAGTGAAAACGAAGTAGTGAATTGCAGATCTCAAACTTTTCCGGAAAATAGCTTCTCTAGCTCTGATCATTTTCCTGTTTATAGCGTATAACAGCATTAAGTAAGAACTCTTAACCAGGCTAATCGTCACCGTCGGAATGCGTCGGCGGGCCGTTCTCTCTTTGCAATAGCCACTAGCAATCCAAGCCATTGAATCAGCTTGTATCATCGTCTGTCTTATGTCGTTAACTTTCTAAGCGCTTATTTGTTTGCAAGTTTGCCTGGTTTATATATTATCAGTCGTTTATACTACTTATATCAATGCTATAATTATGAACAGCCTCTGTGGTAAGCAAATCATGTTCCAGCAATTGTTAGGATCAACTACCAGCAACGTTTGACGATTAACTGCAATGCTAACGGCCAACAAAATGGGCTCTAACGAACGGCCGGACCGGAGACGGTCCAGCAGCATCGGTGGTACGACTTGGGCCTGCTGCGAGTTGACCATCATGCTTTTCATCCGTTCGCAGCTCGCCACTAAAGTCGTCGCTGCTGCCGACTTTGGTAAGTCTACGGCGGCTATCGCTCTTACCGTTGCTGCAAGCGGTGATGGCCAATCACCGGACGCTCCCCGGGTGGACATGCGAATGGATGACGACCGCAACGGTGGCAGCGCCGGCGGCGACCGGGCCGATGGCGGCTGCTGAGCCAGAAGAATTCCGCGAATGCTTTCAACGGTTATAGCTACAGCTGTTGATGACGATGCAGCTGCTAGCGGACGTTCTGCCTGCAGCGTCTACAGCGAGGGCCAACGCCGGACCAGTGGCAGGCAGCAAGCGGTGAGGTATGATCAAGCCTTCCGCGGCCATGTTGGTCGCGAATCTTGCTGAGGAAGTTGTGGCTACGACACTGATTAACCAATCGCCAAAGTAAACAGCTAATATTGGGACAATACATAATGAAGGACCTTCTTGTATCGTACCTTAAGAATCAAATGTACCCTCGGTGTTACCTTCGTTGTCGTTTGGGCGGCGACGTAATGTTCTACTAGATTCAAGCCGGACACCGACACTAAATTTTACTTCGTAATAGTATACTACTTATCAGGGCAGTATGTAGGTAACAAGGGCAGTAGTTAAGAATATTGAAGTAATATACAACAAAAAAGTTTTTCTTTGTACAATATGTACTACGAAAGTACATGAGATTTGGCCTACAATGTATAACAAATTCAGGTAATGTTATTTACAGTTCATTTGTTAAGAAAATCAGTGTTTATGTAGCAAAATCATGTTAGCATTAGGAAACTTTAAATAGGATTGGTCTTTATACCTAACCGAGTTCTGCATATGAGCCTACAATAGCAATACGAACGTCTATTCATGGAACGCACAGCTATACAAGATCCAACTTAATAACACATTTGGTAATAATAACGATAACAATAGGTTCAGTTGTATTCTATGCAAGTTTTAACAATCATTTTAGCAGTTTTGCATTTAATCAAAAGGCGCTACGCATATGACCAATCAAACATCATCTATCCATGCAGCAAAACGGGATGCGACATCTGAAAGAGTCTCTCGCGAACAAACGTATGGTATAATGTCTCACCACGTCTAAATTCAACGTCTGAGGTTTCGCGTTCACTGCAAGCGCCACTCAGACGAGCATTGCCCAGGCGCCTGGCGAGCCCTTCCAGTAGCATCAAACATAGGGTGTCTACGTCCGGTTTCGAACCTACACCATCCGGTCACTAAGTGATTTTAATTTTAGAAGGCAAACAAGTAAACATGTTACGATTGCATAGTTTCACGGGGGCGTCTCACCGCGTTTACACAGTGGCGAACAGTTTTTTCGAATATTTGCTACTGCTCGTTCGGTAAACCTCACTTGATACTGGAGCGACATTTTTCCTCAACGAAGATAAAAACAGGGCGCTGCTCGGGCGCTGTATCTTTGTCCCACAGATAATAATCAGTTCCTAATAAAAGCCCTGTTATTCCTAATAAAAGCCCTGTTAAAAGCAACAATGTACTCTAATGACCTTTTTTTGGGTTTATCATTACTGAACAAAATCATTCCCGTCGTTAGTGTCATGCCCCTGTCGTGATACATATTGTTCATGTTATTATGTTTTTTATAAAATGCTTGTGTTCGCCAGACTCTGGTAGAAACGACGCGTTGTTAGGCGACGAAGAACTACGAAGGCCTTTTTTATTTAGCTCACCTTGAAGCCAAGAGTAGACCTCACGGCTATCTAGGCGTGCCGCTCGTCCAATTATCCTTGCGAAGCTGGCGACTAAGTGGCCAAACACGTTCATATGCAATACAATCTTTTGCCGTACACAAACACACTAAACAGCTATTACCATTAGCATCACGATCACAACAAACGCTTCGAACGCACACGGAGCCCCACGACGATCCAGGCAGCAAACGCTCGCCAGCCGGTCGCCTCGACACCGCTGACAACAACAACCACATCAACAGCAGCACAAGCAACAAACATCCCACCACAGCAAAACAATAACAAGACGGATCTATCCCGTGGCTATACACGACCAATAGCTGATACCAACGCGATGGAACGCACTCAAAATTCGTGCGTTGAATAGCACGACATACTATTTCTATACCAGGCGACCACCCTCTATACTGTACGCACTCGCTAACACTCACGCTACCGAAACGGCACGACAACCTCAAACGGCACGGCGCTTCAACGCGACTCCGTATACGAATCGATAACTCTACGGCGTCAGCGGCGATGGCAGCGGCCACTAGCAGCAGCAGCAATCACCAAAAAATGCAAAGAATTCGACGAGGGCTGATACCAATGTGCTCGACTGTGATACGTTCGCTTACTAGAGAACCCTGCTGTGTGGTTCGTTTTGTGGCACGATCAGTGTTTTGGGCACGCTGAATCGCGCTGTCGAAACGGGGAGCAGATAATAACATGGCTGAGAAAAAGAGAAGGGGTGCAGTAGAGGAGTGTTCCCGGAGAGGTCCGTTTGCGGCGAAAGCAAAGAGAAAGGGAAATCAACAATATTTAAAGAGACGTAGTGGCGAGCGGGACTGGGACACTCACCTTTACAGATGATGTTGGTAACGAGGACAGATGTTGAATAAAGTAGTGACGTAGCGTTGTTTTTGACAGGGAGAGATATCGCTGAGTGACATTTTTTGTTTATACTACTGAGTGTATTTTGTCCTTATTGAGAGAAATAGGCATCTGGAGAGATAATCATGAAACTGCGTTCAGGAAAAAAATGTATAATTTTTTAAACTGGCAACACATAACGAGTGGGCTAATATTATTTTGTGTATTTTTAAAGTGCTGTAGCAAAAAGTGAGAACGTCCAAGTATCTACGCGTTTGCAAAGTGTTACTCTCATAGTAAAACTAGCGGCTATGAATAAAAACACCATAAGTACATTCTCTAAGATACAGCCTATATTTGTTCTTTCTTTTGTTTATCTGTTAAAGCTGCCCTCACACATTGGTATATTCACCCCCCATTATAATCCAAGATAATAGCCCATACATGTAAGCACTTAATAAAAGGCAAGCATTGCATACGGTGCGCACAGTTAAGTTCATTGTTAGGATTAATCCTGGTTCGGCTAAGTTTGGGACAGTAATTATGTCCCTTAACGCGACGCGTAAATCTATCGTTTACTTGAGAACTCAATATACATTGTCTGAGAAACGCTGTCACATGTCTAAATAATCAGTGTATTTCCGCTATAGTGCTACATAAAAAGCTTGAAATACTTACATATGAACAGACATATATATATGCGCATTTTTGCAGATAATATAATTATACAAGGAAAGAGAGCTATGATACAATAATAATAATAAGCATAATAACAATAATATTAATCTTAACAGTACTAATACACAACAATTAGAATAAGTTATTTTCTACAAGCTAAATCCAAAAGGTCGATTTTCTGTCGCACAAATCGCGCTGCCCCTTGGTGGTGAACGTCGGTCGCTGTTGCTGCAACGATGTTCGACCTACAGGTTTCTGTACAATTGGCCCAATGGCTGTGTGAGCTGTTTCGATGATAAAACCTATGTAACAGCAGCATCATAATAGAAATTCGAACTTTTAGTTCGTTTGCATAATCGTACAAGGTCCATTTTGTATGATGCTAAGTAAAGGATTAAGCAAGAACGACCTACCAACAATAGTTAAGTCAAGTGCTACGTCTTTCAAATTGGTGTTGCTTTCCTTCTTTTGCTCTTTTTAAAGTGCGCGGGATAACAACTACTGAGAGAGAGAAACAGTCAAGAAATCGGGCACTGGAAAAAAAGTAAACTTAGCCTCGCTGCGTCTCTGCCAGAGCCCCACCATCATTTTGATTGGTGCCTCTCTTCTCAGCTGTATGAAATCGGAAGCAAATCGCGTTTAAAAAGGCCGACGATAGATAGGTTTCAATGACATTGTTTTCGTTACTGCGAGCTGTCGTGTTCTACTTTAGCATCCCCTACCTGAAGTACGCATTAAACGATTCCAGATCGTTGTTAAGCTTTTTCGACAAGTAATCCATACTTGATGGACTAAGATCGTCGATTCCGAATGCGCCCAGTACATCATATTCCGCCTGCCAGTTAATTGACCCTTTGGAATTTGCCATCGCCAGATCAAATGATCGAGTTGTAGAGTTATACAGTACACCTTCGCTGCGATATGTGTAGAGTTTGTACGCAGGATTAACCTAACGAGATAAAACAACAACCGAAATGAAGATCGGTCTTAGCTGACATTGTTCTAAGACGAAAGAAAAAAATATGATTCAATACCGTTTTAATTATTATTGTTACCATATATTCTAACAAATATTTATAGACATGGAACAGGGTAAAAATTTGACTCTGAACTCCCACGGGCCTTTCGTATGGTACCGAGTCTAAACGGTGTAAATAGCAGTCACCAGTAGATGCCGGGAACGATTTGCATGGTTATCAGTGTAACATACACCAATTAATATGTTGTCCCTCCAAAAGCGAGGCTTACATAGGTATAAGAGGTTGCGCTGGGGGCAATGAAAGCTACTCCGACTGGCGTCGAGCGGTCTTCGCTATAAAACATGTTAAACTGGTCGAAATGTGTGTGTCCATAAAATTGACCGGTAATCGTTGAATTAAATCTGAAAAATGAGATCGATAATCGCAAGAAATGTTTATTGTATATTTTGTATACTCTATAGGCGTCAATAGCAGAACTCGAGCTAAAGGATGATTTCAAGATAACGTAATTTCTATAGTCAATCATCAAATGAGTTCACAACCAAAACCTGAAAATATATTAACTTAAAACATGTTATTGAACTGTGACGAGCATATTTCGCAAGCGATATGTATTAGTGAAGTACTGCTGTAATGATCAATCGAAGTAATAAAGATAATCGCGGCCGCATGAAGATGAAGCATATACGTTACCTGCGCACCTGTATTAGGTGTAATGAAAACGTTCACAAAGAGCTTTATTCTATGTTTAGAAGAGGTCGAGTTCGCAAGAATCTCAGTTTTCGTGCAGAAACATAAGCGTGCTATTTTGTGACATAAACAAATGTAGGAAACACCGATCCTCGCCATTAGAAAAGAGCCGATCAAGATTTATCCAGAAAAAGAAGTTGGGTCTTCAAGACAGTTTTTGTTGGTGTTTGCAGATCCGTCGAAGCTTATATTAAGGAACCTTTCGGAACCTCACAAATGCCGCACCAGCTCCCAATGATGACAGTAGAAGAGGGTGTCATACGTTGACTTCAGTCGGTTCCATTCAAATGCAGTATTACTTTCACAAGCAAGCACGGCCATTTCTAACAAAAGCATTGCAGCTCACTATGGAAAGAAGCAGAACTGTATTACGGACGGCGTAAGCTAGCACTGAGATGCTTGTTTTTATTCCTACGGATAATTTACGAAGCGGTACGAATGCAAATTGCACGAGGTCGCCGGCTCAGAGCCTATTAATAAATGTTTTTGTAACGTGAACTGCACATATTGGTGTAATAGCAATACGTTTGCATTACTTCGTTATGCCCTTACTTTCGAATAAAGGTGTATTTAAATTTGAAAAAAAATATTTTTTTTTATAAAATTATTTCCCAAACACAAAAAATATTTGAAGTTAGTTTTTCAGATTTTCGGTTTCTTAGATAACCTATTTTCCTATGTGACGTATATATCTTCTCCTTATGAATGGAATGAATCTTTGTCATATTATCACTCTAAATAAATGAATAATTGCATTAATGGAATATTATGGCTTCGAACGATGTGATAACTTTTAATTTAATAAACATGTCTGTTCAGGTCAATGCATATCAAGTTTATGAACTTTGTTTTATTTCTGTGCGGAAATGATGTCGTGCTTTTGCATACTAATCAGGTACTGTATATTTTTTTGCTTAACACTGTATACACGCTTTAATCGTTCTGGGTGCATTTGATCAGGAGAATACGGAATCAACGACGCGATCCATGGAGTCTACTGCACGTATGACGCACGGCTTAATGAGGGTAAAATATCAGCATTTTCTGTGATCTGTTTTTGCGCATAATTGCTCGATATAAGCGGGTCGATGCGAACGCACTGGCCTTGTTTTCAAACGAAAAAAATCTGCCTGTGACATAACTTGCTACGACAAATACCATGGTGATTGTGATCACCTGAAAACTTACGGCCCTTACTACGAAATTGTTTTGGTCAAAGTGACTTCACGAATTTATGTAAAGTAGAAGTTCCAACATGGACTAATCACATATTAATCCACTCACAAGTCAAAATTATTATAAACATCTAGACAATTATCCATCTACCACAATCAGTCTTAGTTCTTAAGAGTTTTTTATGGCAAATCTATGCGCTCGAATTTATGCTATTAGGCAAATGTAGCTCATCATTACCGAAATTTTGGTTGTACAGTAAGAGGTCCATATATTTTAATTATGAATCTAGTTGCGAGCTAGTTAGTTAGAATTTCATGTATACTGTTATCTGACACAAAACATTTATAAAGTAGACTATATCTGGCTTTTTGATAGAGAGAGATGAATCTTTCCTACCTTTGGACGATTCTCAGGAACTGTTCACTCCACGTGTAGATGCAATCGAAACTTGAAGGGGGCACATGACCAAGAATATGGACGAATTGACCTCGTCCTTCGCTGTCAGCGAGCTCTCGCACTAACCACGCAAGCTGTCCTGCAGGATCGCGAGAATCGGCTAACAGCCATAAATTGAGGTAGTAACACATATTAGTGTTTAACGAAATCACTTTTAATGCAGGCGAAACTGTTTTGGCGTAAAAGCCGCCGCGGCGCACCTGGAAGAACAGGCAGAACCATTTTTGATATCGTAAAATTTGCGCCCCGTATGAAAATCAATTGACGTCAAAGAAGTTGTTCAACCTAAGAAAAATTGAGAATAATAGGCAAAGAATTTGTCGCTCAGTTTTACTGAGCTATAGGGCATTACCTGCTGCAGTGCTAAATCTTTCACTACTTCATTGATTGTATTTATAGAACTATCAAATACGTGCGAGAACGTACCGTAACCAGTTGCTCATCAGCAAGCCAGGCCTGCCAAATATCCGCTAAGCTTTCGTAGAGCTCTAAAGTTTTGACAGTGGGAAGCGATTGTCGGAAGGTTTTATTGCTAGTCTCAGTAGAAAATAGATTCGGAGGTACAGCCTCGTGATTTCCCACGGCAGGAAATACTGGCACGTCAAAACTCAACTTATCGGCTAACAACTGATAGACCGTCCGTGTAATGTTCCAGTATTCCGTTTTATTCGATTTCCACACATCGTGCGGTGGGATGTCGCCCGTCAGGTAAACGTGAGATATCTGGTAAGGTCGAGATGTTAGAAAAAATGACGCAGGCGTAATTGGATTTGATTGGCACTACGCGCGCAGGTACAAACCCGTTAAGCTCGTAAATTTACGGTGAAGGTTGTCTAGTGAGATACGTAAAGTAAGGTTTTCTATATTTTTATAGATAAAATTTGCTCTTCCGACAGAAGTAAGATCTGATCAGGTATACTGCGGTAATTAATCGTATTAATAATAAAGGTATGCTACTAGTAAAAACGAATGGAAAATCAGATAGAGAATGTCCTTAGAGAAAAGCAACTTATCTGTGAACTCATATTATGTATCAAAAACAAAGAAAAAATAGAATGCTCTAAATTACTACAAAGAAGTTATCCATAACAAGTATGATGCTATGAACCTAGTAAATTTCTTTCTGAGTATTATTTGGCAAGAAGACGCCATGTTGATGAGGAAGTCGAGTAACCATCGAAGATTAATTCACTTCATAACTATAGCTCAATTATCAGCACAAATGTTATACACGCTCCCGAGTTATTTCTCGTTTTCTTTACAGTGTTCACGTAATTAGCTACAAGCTCACGCAGATTAAACAAGCATGAATTATATGTATATATATCAAACCTTATCGGTAATGCTGACGGCATCGTTGACGAGGCTTTCGATCGTCTCGAGCGGCATATCGCAGTGACGTGTATCACCAAAATGGCCTGCTAACATCGAAACCTCCGTACTGATTCGGACCGCCTGATTCTCGGCATTTTTGTTGCTCAGACTCGACGATTCCGTTGAAATTACCAATGGTAGCAAGTTCGATTCCGGGTTCTGCTGTTCGGGCAGCTCCCGACAGCAAAGAGGCCGGTCACACTGGGCTATGGCCCCTTGACGATAGCGTGGATCATAATGGATATCGGATATATGTAGAATCTTCATTGTTGCAGAAGTCTGGCAACGTTTTTCGTTTTGTAGAGAAAGACGCACATACTTTTAGTGTTTGTTTAATTTAAGTCGAACGATCATCGTATGTTTATCTAACATTTAAGGACGCGCATACGTTTATAGTCTTATATATGGAAATCTCTTTTTCTGTACTATCAGTAAAGTAGTACGCTCCATAGTATCTCGATATTCTCGAATGGTGTCAGCGGCATTAATGCAAGCAGCGAGACGTTGCTGCGGAAGATTACTGCCCGCGTTTAAAATTCCCGCTAGAACTAAGGTTCTCGATATTGGTGCACTGCTTGTTATTCAAATACACACTTACATAAATTTATCATCAGAACTAGTAGGTACCACGTTTGGTTACCGTTGGCAACGTGAATACTATAATCTCTACTTCTGAAATTGCCTTAGAGGCTTGCGTTCTAATATATTTTTTATACCTTTGAAAAGGTTGGCCATGAATTAGCTTTAACGCCGTGAGCCGCTAATAACTGTCACAGAATCTGTTCAGACATCGCTAACTAGTTTTGTTTTGTTTGTTTTAATCAATAACAACCGCAACCTTTTAGGGCGACGATTTAGCAGATAGGCAACGTTTACGCTGTTTCATCAAAGTATTTATCTGTGGACGCTAGTTAGTAGAGAAACAATTTTACTAATGAGATTAGCAATGACAATTTGACGCCTAACCGATGGCAACGACGAGTAAGTAGTATCTTATCGATGTAAGACTTACGTACGAAGTTCAACTTCATGAAAGACTGTAATTTTCGGGCTAAAATCTATCATGTGGCTCCATACGTGTTTTATTGTCAGCAGCCTCATCATAGATACAAACTCTGCTAGATGTTTGGTGTCGGTGTTCGAAAAAGGAACCTATCCATATTCTCACAATCAGACAGCATAAATTGGAGAACTGACCGGGGACGTCAAGAGGGGAGAAAGTACTTGTCAGAAAGACTGCGTAAGGAACAGAGATGCCAAGTTTTCATGCTAGTTATAACACACAGGTTTTGATTTTGGCAGAATTTATATTCACACTGTATGTTTGAATGCGCTTCAAATAGATAGCTGTCATGACTAGGTTATGTCTCATCTGATTCTATCACCATTGATTGGGTCTCATAGACAAGCCTATTAAATTTATAGATGTCTCGAGGGTTGGACCTAAAGAAATTAGTTTTACGCTAAGTGCTGCCTACGTTAAGGATTGCTTCAGACGACTGATGGCTCTTCTCAGCATAAAACGAAGGCCAGCTACGCTTGGTTTCAAATTTCCTCACTAAGTTTCCCTGAGTTCCAGGTCCGACCTGCGTCGCAAAAGCCGCGCGAGGAAACAACAAGACGGGCGTTGCTCGTTAACGATAACCTAATCAGCTAATGCATATTTCGAATTTATTCTGAACTCGCTATTGCACTCTAGTTTAGGAGAAAGAAATAAATTTGGCCAGCGGTTATGTAATAGGAACATTACGACTGAGATCACTTACTTGATTCGTTTTTGCGCCCATACGAAGCTTCTTGGGCAGGTTTACTTTCCAGGTGTGTTGTTTTGCGGTCACTGGTCCACAGGTGGGACCAAACATCAAACCACAAATGTCACTTTGGCTCATCTTTGCTGCGAATACGCGTTCGGCAATGTTATATACCTGGTGGAACCCAGAAATGGATACACGTACACAGAAAATCATTAATACGAAGCAAAACAGATGATCAGTATAATTTCACACACCTAATAAGCTGCTAAATCGTTTTAAAGGACCTAGACTATATCTAAGAGTTTACTTGCGGACTGAATGAATTTCGACACACATAAGCCTCAGTTATAGTCTTTCGCTTGGGTCTCCGGATAGGTTTCAAGTGCTGAACTTCTTTAAATGACAGATCTAGAAGTTATCGATCGAACTTGCAGATCTTCCAGACGGACGTGTTTGGTATTTATTCATACAATAAGCTAAGTAATAAGCCATACATTTTCCTAAGTAAATTATATTTAGTGTTTTCGTTGTCGACTTTACTGTATATATTCATACCAGCAACAGATCAATAAAACGACCAGCTTTGCGTACATCTAAGTTGATTGATATTAAGTCGTATTGGAAGTTGCATATAAGTCTCAAAATAATCGATTTCATTCGGTCAAAAACTGAATGTGAGCTACATGTATCGCGGCTTCTGACGCTGTCGTTCAATTAGAATTAGGTATAGCGTAAATATTGTCACCACAATTGGTCAATCGCTACGCTTTGCTATGGGTCTGTAACGGATGATGCTGGTGTAAGGCATAAGGTCAACGGCTTTCGAAAATTACCCAGAAGGGCAAAAAGCAGAGTTGTGCAATCAACGCCAACAGCTAAATGTGACTTTAAAGACATCTGTTCAGATTACGTATAACATGTGGGGCAACTGTGACTACTCTAAACACGAAATTGATGACCAATTGACCCAAAATAGCTCGAAGTTAGCGAGACTATTTATTTTGCCACTATATATGGCACAATTTTATATTATACGATAATTATCCTCGTAAATAAATACGTCAAAATGTGCATTTAACTTCTGAATCAGGAAGGGGCGCGATGCAACTCTTTTCCATCTACTACCCTAGAAAGCAAAAACACCACCTACGTGTATTATATACTGATCGAAAAACAAATGATTCCCGCCGCATTTGAAGGTTTCGCAATTTAGAAAACTTCACATAAACTTCTGAGATATGAACGAGTTCGAATGCTTGCCAGAAACTTTATCGACAATATTCAATAAGCTCTTCTATATTTGCATTGAGATGGTACCTATCCAAATGATGCTTGAGCTTAGCCTACTTAACACATAAAAACGATTACTTTACTTTTTATGCTAGGGCACCTAACGTAGTAGATTTGCGTCGGCATCAAACGTGCGATATTCACCCTTTGCTATATCGGTAAACGAACTGATGGGCGCCGTTCCGTAGCAGCGTTTGCCGACACTTCCGACACTGTTAATACCATTCGCCGTTACAAACTTGTGGATTGAATGCTTGTATTATAGGTTATCTATCGACGCTCAACTGAAGTGCAACCATTCGTCCGCTGTCATCTGCTTTCGAAACAATTCGTCCAATTTTGCCGATACTACGACGGCCTAACTCACTGCGCGTATGCCAACGGTCAGCAGTAACCTGGCTTTGTTTTAGATTTCTCAGCACCGAACGTAAGCACCCTACTAACGTCATGATTGTTCCTTTGAGAGCAACCTCATGCACGTATTCAGAGCGTACCACTCTCACGTAGGCTGCATGTACAGAAAGAATCAGGGCCTAGCTACCCTTGTCCACTTCATTATAGTCGTCGTAGTAAGCGTATTCATTTCACTTAGCAACGTAACGTGAAAAAGAATACAACCTGTATAGACGCCATACGTCGTATTGTGTTTGTGTTAGTCTGAAAACTGTTTTATGCTGTATTTAGTTGGCTGCGCCGTTTTCTGAAATCAAAGCCCATTTTCGGCTAGAATCGTTGCGCGGACACCCAGAGGCAAGTGGAACTTTATCAGTGAACAGTATCTTCGACAATCGTCGTCATCGCAAACTCACACAATTATTTGTCCACAGGACAGATATATAATCCTTTATTTTTTTTATTAGAGTCCGCAAAAACTATCCGACGATTGTCTGGAATGAAATCGAAGCTAGTACAGCTTCAGTGAATGCATGCGTCCTTACCGAGTCGAGGTACTGATCAATGAGGCCTTGGCAAATGTCAGGGCTGACGAGGTCGGCCGCAAAAATGGAACACGCTAACGCGCTCATCTTTTTTAACTCGCGCCGCGTGAATTGTGTCATAGCTACCCTTGCAGAACGAAACAGTGTGAAGCACGTTTTGCACGTTTCGTTCGTAGTCACACCTGTGTCTGTAGTGTTGAGAATCTGCAATAACATACCGAAAGAAAGAACAGTTAGTTATACGCCTGGTTAAAGGAAAAGCTCAGTCAAGATACACCTAGAGTGTAGACTGAGATTGAATTTCAATAAGAAGATCTATTAAAACGAAAAACGAATTACTTTTTTCCATTTTTTTTTTTTTGTAAAGCAAATTGATGTTATGTTACTGGTTTAGTGAGGTATTTTGGCCTCTGATAACGTTTTGTAAGACAAAATATCGGTCCCCAGACCTTTCGATAACTGCGAAAAAGGCGGACGTTGTCGAATGGTCGAGCCTCTCTGTGGCATCCCTTTTGGAATCGTTTAGCGCCATTTTTTGGACGCTTTTGTATAACGAAATCAGCAAAAAATTAGGCTCAAATAGTTCAGACTACGTTTTTGCTTGATCCTTTCGTTTACCATAGAAATTTACAAGCGGTTCTTCCGCTACTGGATATCAAGTTAGTACGCTTGCTACAAGTTTTAAATATTGTAATTGCGAGTAGATCATGCTACCCAGGGAAACGAAAGATTGGATATTATCGTTTTCTTAACACAGAAAAACAACGAATTCAGGTTGTGAAAGCGATCAGAGGAGCACATTTATGTAAACATGTCGGCTTCATTACACTATCGATCACCCATTATTCAACGAAGATGAGCCTTCAGAAACTATTGATACGTAATCAAGCGGTACTTGAACGTAACATATTTTCTGTTTCTGAATTCGCCGAATCGGTTTGGATGTGTCGGTAAATCATAATGAAGATGCATCGTTCCCTTCAACACAGTTTTCGTCACAGACTGTAAAGCGGTAAAATTAAGAATAATTGAATGAATATATCTATGTTATCCTGTATTAGCGGCACGAAACATTGCCACATTATGTAGCTTTAGGCAATAGTAAACTTACATTTGGATAACAACTTACAGTAAAATAGTTTTTTGAACTCGACAATTCGCCTAGTCAGTATAGGTGTGTCGGTTCTTTATACGACGAGTATTTGTATCGAGACATTCCTGGTAGCGTAAAACGACGCGGGACAGCCACTGTGGTTTTACAAACACATCAGCCAACAACCATGGACTCAAACGCCAAATAATAATTTCAAGCAGCTTCGCGGCCATTTTGTCGCACCTTTCCTACATCTAGCGGATGCTAATTTTCACGGGTAGTCAATACCGGATATTATAATATGATATCAAACTGTCAATAATGACAAATATACGGCGTCCGCCACGGGGATGCCACACTGCGCATCTTCTTCACTCCGCGCTGTCCAAGCTGCGCCGATATCTATACGCCTTCCTTCCCGATATCTCAGTGCAAAGATATTAAACGTCCAAAGATGCCGCCAAAATCGACAATGAACAACAACCGTTTCAATCCAATACGATCATGAAGCTGGGCGGACGTTGTTCTCGGCTATGCAAAAACTGATTCTCATTGGGCAGCGTTAAGCTAGCTTACCATGTGCTAACTACCTAGGTAAAAAGCAGGTAATTTTTCTACTCAACTGTGGCGTAGGTTGGCGGCCGGGCTTATGTGTGCGATCTATCGCATAGTGTTGGGATTGCGACCGGAGTGCCATTGAACGACTGTAACGCTATGGACTGCAGTTTTGATTGCCCGAGTAAAAGGGTTTTGTAGCCGGACAGCAACAAGACAACAAGATTTCATAGGCTGGTGCTAGTAGCGGTGTCTGTAACACCCCCGATATACGGGGGCCCCCAGGGATATGTCGATGTTGTTACGACATTGAGTAGGAGCGTTACATTGTAAAATATGACAGTAATCACACTATATTTCTGCGCTATCGCAGCAGGGCCGTATTGTAGCTTTGCTATTTCGTATTTGTTATGTAACGGTGTCGTCCGGCAATTGAAACGTGGCTGGCATTAATCGACTTGATCCGGCGATAGAACTCAATTGTGAGTCTACCTTTCTGTGTCGAAGCACTGGGCGAGTTCTGTAAAATTCATGATCCAAAGGAACTGTGTATAGGGGCATATCGGTGATGGCTTTTCATGATAAGCTGCTAATGATGAGATGCTGAAAAAAACAAATAGAGACGAAATAATTGAAAGTCCTTTTTCAGTAGTTTCGCCGATGAGCTGTTGCATTCGTACTTGATAAACTATCTTTTAAGTTATCAAGCAGTGTACGACCGAGAACCGCCCAACTAAATAGATCGTGCATGATATGCTTTATACTAGCAGGGGGCTAAGTTATTTATTATGAGGTAAATTTAATCTTCGGCTTGAACCGTGCGATCCATACCGATCTGATCGACAGCCGAAATATCCGACGAACCTAACGCGAATCAGGGTTCGTAATTCCATCATCCATTCGTTTTGTAAATAGACATATGCAGCATCTACAAAGTAGAGAGCTAGTTGGTTCAAGGCGAAAGCGTCAATGGATCGACTATCGTCACACTGCTCAACTTTTGTTGGCAAAATGTCGACAGTTGTAGATAGTCAGAGCACCCTTCAAGCTCTTTTATTGACAGTGCAATTCCTGACAAAAATGAGGTAATCATAACTAGGCACAATCGATTTTCTTGATTACTGGTCACTGTTGAATAGTACCACAGTTTGGATAGCAAACAATGGGTTCCAGTAACCCCTTGGGTAAAATCGCCGAGCGAAAGTTGCTAAAATTATTACTCTGCTACTTCTATACGGGCCTGCGAGACATAAAACGTATTACCTTTTCAAATATCTAGCAGGTGAAGCGATCAAGCCCATAGCCATGATGAAAGAAAAACGACATCGCTCTGAAAGTAGTTCTAGTACTGCTCTATTGATACAAAGTCTTCATTGAAACATGTACGCCTAGTGAGCGGGCAACTACATAGACCTGCATAGACTTCATTGGACAGCTCCCGACAACTGTATCTAACAGGATTAGATGTTTGTGCAAGTTCTTGTTTACCAAGAACTCATGTGACAATTTCCCATATCCAGTTTCTGATCCCGACAGACAAAAAAGGATTTACTATACAATATGCAGATGACCATTGACAGTATTAATACGGCTCATTTGAAATTTGATTGTTTAAGCACTATCCATTGATACTTATCAGAACTTTTTTATGCTGATTTGTTGATAAGATAAGAGGACTTGTCTTCCAATTGCAGTTATGTTTAATTACAGGCATCTGGGGGCTAAAAAATTCGAATTTTTAGAAACAACTGTATCCATTTTACTAATACAGTGGTAGCCAATTTAACAGCACTTTGTAATCGTTAAGGAAGAATTATACTGTATTTCTATCAATGCAGCATAAACTGGTTCTAAAACAGATGTAGCGTTTCGCGTTACTTGGCGTCACAGATCGTCCATCGATCTCAAGCCGACTGAAAAATCATATCATGTAATATAATATATACAATTGTTACTAGACATCTTAGTAATTATTCTGATATCATCTTGTTCTGTGGCACTGCCAAACAAGCCCTATAACAACCATTGAAGTTTTCGTTTTCTTGGCAATGTTACTTTAATGCAATTATTTCTGCGCAATATTACATCAAGAAATTGTTTCGACGCATCTGGTTTCTGCTACACGGACTTTTTTTTAACCAAAGATCAATATCGGCTGTTTTCGAAAGATAAGACGCTTAATGGGATTGACCTAATAAACGATTTCGCTATCTGACCTTTTTCACTGCTGGTCCGCATCGGTTACGCGATTATGATTTAAAAAAATTTTTTACGACCGTGAATCATGTAATGTTAGTGGAAAGTTTTTTTTGGCTTCTTTACTTTTCTCGTTTACAAATTAGGAGAATCTTCAGCAGCACAGTTAGCGTAGGCTATTCTACAATGAGCTCCTGCCTAATATTTTCCACCCTCTGTGTTGAGTTCTACGTCCGGTGTCGCTGACGGTAGCCAGGTATTTTAATAGATGGCTGGCCCCCAGCTCGAAACGAAGTCTGTCTGTCTATGCTAGCCATCTGTCTGATGGGATGCCTGCCTAGCAACGATACCGGGCGTAAAACTCGAACCATAAAGGTTGGAAGAAACACTAACCGGAGTAATGTAGAGGGGCAAGGCATTCAAAATTTCCCCAGTCTGACTAACATCTCCGAAGGCAGATCGAAAGTCGCCGGTCATAAACCTGAACCAGCTCGTTTCTTGGTCTGATAAATTCGACAAAAACCATGAGCAGAAAGACGATAATTACCAGATTCGACAATTATTGAAGTTGAAGTTTTCAACCGTTATCAACGCTAGCCAATGGCCGGAGCACGACTTGCATTCTGTCCAGAAAGCTTCGCCAGTTGGGGTCTACAGAACACACCGCTAATGACACCTTGTTCAAGGCAATTCCAAGTACGAGCTATTCCCTTTCAGCAACCTCACTATAATAACGGAAGCAGCGCAATTTAGATATCCGCTGACATCTAGACTCATCATTTTATACGATCCGGGATTCGGGCGAAAACCCATTTGGCCCCTTGTGCGGCTAGCTGACGACCAGCTTCAGCCCGTTTCGGTTAACCAACACCGGCTTACTGCAATACAGGTGTGTTAGTTTTCTTAGGCCTGCTGACATATCCCTTCTTTACGAGCAATCGTGATTCCGCCGAAAATATCCGCTATGCTCAAGGTTTCGAGTGTGTCGTCAGTCTAAAGAAGAGGTTTCTGAGTAGTAACCCTGTTCTAATCACATACTCGTCTATGGTGTTTTTCCGAAGCATGAGCATGCTCCCTTTTGCTTAGATAAGGTCCGTCTTTTTCTTTGTCTTATAGCGCGCATTTAAGTAAATCGAGATCACCAAATCGCACGACATATTGTAAATCGTCGGTGTGACAATCGACTCTAGACACTGAAACGCGACGTCTTTTTGCAGTATATCGATGGTACAGACTTATCGCCTTTCAAATGCAAAACGTATAGACAGAGATTGTGTTATATATTTGAGGTGCCGAACACTATTTATATTGATGACCAACTGGCGAATTTGCTGGTGATGGAAACAAAATGCTTACTCATAAATTTCTAGATTAAATAGAGGATATTCGTTGGTCATTTCATGTCTCGGGACAGACTTTTTTCTAGAGAAATTAATCAGTATACATATAGATTACTCATCCACAATAATACTATATCTTCATAATTTGACGTTTGTTTCTATTACTTTTCATACCATAGAGAGTATAGAAAAAAAACATTTCTACAACTTCCCGCTGTATTAAATATCTTAGCCAAAAACTCCTCGTAAAAACTAAATTCTATTAGATGACTAGCTAGGTTTCTTTTAGAGTTCTTTTTTCTAATGGTAAAGGAGTACCAACCGTGTTAACGTTAAGTGTCTGTAAGGCATTGATCACGTCGCCAAGCTCATTTTCGCGGTTCTGATCCATATAGATTGCATTCTCCATAGCATTTTGGAAATCGGCCACTCTCCGTGCCTTGATATGAAACTGCTCTGTTGGCTTGTTGTATTTCAGAACAGCTAACAGCGGTAAAAAGATAACAAATGCCAGTCCAGCGGGCACCGCGTGCTTCATCCACGTCATCTTTTTCGAGTTCACTCCGTTCTGTCTTCTACTGTGGGCACGCACAAAAAACGATTAGTTGCGAAACAGTCTTCAGGGACTGTGATTACGGAACCGTTTGTTGATATTAGCATTTGCTCGTAAGGCCCGAGTAGGAACCACGCATTTCCACACCGGTGCACCGTCGCACGAGTCCAATCTACTTTTCTACCCAGATAATAACACTGCTGTTAAGTATGAAATTATTTCTACCACCTTAATTTGTTCTATACCAATGAAAAGAACGTTTTCGTTTGTAGCTAACACCACTACAACGGCTTCATTTCACAGACGTTGTTTAGCAGGCATAAACACTACTTCGTCAACCGACCTTAGGCTCGCACAGGAAGACAGGTCGTACGCTGCCTCCTCATGGTACTCCTCTTCCAAAACTGGCTATTTTGACAGCGAGCCTCAGTCTCACGGTGGGGCAGCAGCAGCAGCGGATCAGCCTGACATTGAAAAGCAACCAGCAACATTAACTTTAACCCAATGAAGAAGACTTCACTCAACAGATACAAACACAGGTAGGTATAACAGTCACAGACCCGCAAAGACGGACAATTGGCGTGTTAACTGCGTGTTTAGCACAGCGACGCAGATTGTGGCTCTGGGCTTCTTTCTTTCCTAATGTATGGCCAGACGAAGCTGCCGTACAATGACGATTACACAAAGCCACTAGACTAGACGCCACGTAGGACTTGTTATCGTTGAACCTGAACGTAGCCTTGATAATAATAACGTTTGGCTTTGTCTGTGCCTGTATGTCCATCTGTCCACCCGTGTGTTGTGTGCATGTGTTTGAGTGTGTGTATGTGTGCGTCATTGACTAATGTACACAACAAACAAGTCGCCAAAGCGCAACATTGAACTGCAGCACAGCTGCAAACGATCAGCAGTACTCACTGGTCTATGTCCCACCATGCATACCATCGACTCGGTCATCTACACAAGACAGACGCGAGACATTAGTTGACGTTGATGATAACCTGAAAATCGTTTTGCGCTGCGTGAGCCATGGATTTCATCCATCTAGCCATTACTAGATATTAGCTAGTTGTAGATTGCTGCTTGTCGGTTGTGACCGGTTCGAAACCCATGACGGCGGGGTAAACACACGAACGCGATGTAGCATCGGACTGCACAGCTCCATGTGTCAGCCAATTAGCTGCTTATGGCGAATGAATGAGCTCTGGCCGGCGCTAGCTCTAGTCGTGTCTGTATCGGTATCCACTGGTTGCTAATCCCGCTGCTACTGTGACCGCTGCAAGCAGTGGTGAGGCGTGCGTCTGCCACCATCGCTACCTTGGCGAGAACAATTTGTTACAACAGCTTCAATGCTGCGCCATCAAGGCCGATTAAGTCATCGACGACACTCATGTTGATGGCTGGAAAACACGTGACCGGCCAACCAGTTATGAAGGAGACTGTCAGTCAATACGATGCATAACGGAAGGGACAACGCCTTCTGCTCTTTTTTTCTGCGTTGGCCTTATCTATTTCGCATATTCTTTAATCGAAGATATAGCTGTAGCGACGCGTCTCTGATGCGAAATATGCGATACTAATCAACGTGCCGTTCGAGATATGGAGGCGGTAAGCTGCGATATGAGCTCATGGCTCAGTTCGAAAGAACGATGATATTAGAAAAAACGGGAGAAAGGCAATTATAGCCTCGATACTCTCTTCGAATTCCATCTTCCTCTTTCGCTATTTATTGAACAACCGCAGACAACAGCAAATAACCTCATTTGCTAAAGCAATTGAAATCGGGATGAAAATAGCTAAAAATATAGAAAAATAGAAATATAGCGAAATAGAACGATATAGGCTAAACGAAAAGTGATCCTATAAACGAGATAACTTCGTCGAGGGAAAGCATTCATTCATGGGTGACTTTTGGTAAGGTACATTATGCGACAGCTGGAAGATCTCTGCAGGGCATCATGTTTTTGAGAAAGGAAACTATCGTTATTACTGCTGGTGTTTCTTTTTATGAATGCATCGCGTGCATTTTTGTGCTGTGTTGACTTTTTGCACATATATAATTATTTGCTTGGCTAGATACTGGCTAATATAGGCATAAATTGTTGTCAAAAACTTTATGATCCGACATAGTCATGCGTACTTTTCTTGAAATAAATAAAATAAAGTTATATGTATGTATATGAGTTTACTTTGTACAGTTAGACATGTTGTCTACCCAACAGACGGTATTAATAAATTATGACAGCAGCAATATATCACATGAGATTTTAATGAGGAATAAATTTTGCTGGAATATATTTTCCACGCGCGTCGACCTTTGATCATATGCCTATTTAGCAGGTGGTACCGTGTATACGAACCTGCGTCATTGTTAATATACAGTACAATAGCATGTTACTCAAGCTCGCGCTTGCCCTCAAAGCCAATTCATAAGCTATCTATTCCAGTTCAACAGCCCAGTTTTAAACACCCAACAATACGGGAGCTTCATGCACAGCACGTATGTTCTTAACAGGAGAAAATCAAAATCTGGATTGTCTAATGCAATGCTTAACGAGAGTACCAAAGGTAAAACCTCGTACACTTGTTATGTGAAATATATAGACTAAATATATGGATTATTTTTTGTTTTGCGTCAGTTGCTTAAGAAACGAAATAAGATATAAGATGAAATGTGTTTACACCCGCATTGAAACGTAGAGCACCAATTGTCCATAAGCTTAAGTTAACCAATTCACTATTACGGATCCTTTCAGGATATAGATTGTTCAATTGTAAACGAAGGAATATGTCCAATCCTCTATGATGGAATCCTTTTGCCCTGATGTCCAGATTGAAAAATCGCTTATTTCAAGTATGAAGTATAAAAAATAAACCAAAATTCACACAAAATAACATTCTTATTTTATAGATTGTCTAATTAACTCGTAGGGATGTTGTCTTTTCGGACACGCATAAACCATATAGCCACTGAAATAACGGCTCCCTAGGCATCTGTTCGACTCATCTGAGATGCGTTTAATCAACGTTTATTATAGATAATAATTTACTATTGTATTTCCTATTACCGTACATTAACATGGCAAGTTCACGCGAACTTCACTAAAAACTCTTGACTTCAGACGTTCTCTTGCCGGCCGTTATTTGCGGCTATCGGTTAATAAAGACGAAGTGAAATAAAAGACAAAGTGTCCTAGCTTAGACCACAGGCTCATTTTTAACGTTTGGACGATGGTTGTTTTCGATGCAAGCATGTGTCAATCGCGGTCAACTGACAACACAGATTCCAACATATTTAGTAGTCGTTGCTTTATGGTCGTTAAGCCATAACAGATTATCATTTTACCACGGTAGCTTCGATTAGTAACAGCGGACCTCGTACTGGCCTTAACATAACGATGATCGGAACATTGCAATGTTGAAGTTTAGCAATAGCAAGCTAACCGATTGTAACGTGAAATACTGAAATAACACTTGAAAATACGGCTCAAGTTTGAGGTTACTAGATAAGTTTTCTAACTGTGTATATAAACTAGACTCACACGAAGAGCCAAAAACGAAAGATACACGTTTTTCGACAGAAGCATGATCCAACAGAAAGCCTCGGTGTCGTCAGTCGGACGGCTGGCCGTGTTGGCGCTATAGACTCTTAGCGGCAAATAGATCGCATTCTTATATATTTGTAAACTTTAATGGGGTGATGCCTACGATAAGAGGCTAGATTTGTGAGCTAACTTGGATATGTTATCTATTTGGGTTATTTTGACTATCGTTTACCGGATACACACGCTGAAACACTTAACATGACGTACGGATCGGGAAAATAATATTTGCAGGCTGGTGGCTCATAGAAGGTCATCCGTTCCTAAGAATTTATTTATTACCTGGTGATTTTATTTTTATTGTAAACAGAATTCTCTCTAGGTCGACTGCACTCGAACGTTCTAGTTCAATTGATTAATAATGCTAATAATTTAATCGCAGTAATCTAATTATTAAATTTCTTGAATATTCTCGCTTTTACATAGAAGTTCCTGTGATAGTAAAATAGTGCCGAGCTTGCCTACTACACTTAAAAACATATGGTCGTCTATTAGTCATACGCCAAAAACTTCTATATCCTTACTGGTCTAATAGCGCTCTTCACAAAAACTTATTTTAAAAATAATGACGAAGGGTACCTATATCTTTTGCTCAGATATCGCTTAGACGCTTTTGGCAACCTAGCCAAGGTAAGCACAAAAAAACGATCCCTTAGTTTAATTCGCCATCGGTGCATACATAGCTTTACGCTCATTGAGCTGAGGTAAGTTATTTTTATTTCTTTCTCAAATTAGCAATCAGTAGGATTTAGCTATATAATATGGCCCATATATCTTTTAAAGTAATCCTGCAGAAAACCTGATGTTGCGCAATAGCTTCCTAGAGTATGTTTGGAAAATTAACCTCAATGACAGACGAAGTTGTTCTACAAAAAGCTACCCGTTCATTGTTTGACCAGGTTCTAATGCAGAGTAATTTTTTTTTTGTAATAACATACGTGCGCATATAGACCCACCATGTCCCGCTCGAATAAGCATACGCGAAACGATGATATGTTTAATATCAAATTAGGTAGATCTGACACTAAAAAAATATTAGCGGCCATTAAACTACACAAAAACATCCGTTGCATGAGTTAACCAATCAGGCGTTCACAAATACTCAATGGAAAAACACTTTCTTCAGTTGTAAACCTTATAACATAAATTATTTTCCAAAAGCTAACTAAAACCACACATTAATTAGGGAGCGTATACAAACATTAGATATGTAGGCTTAACTCATAATAAATACGTTGCAAAATCGATGACGTCGAAATCGATTACACAAAAAAAATGCACTACTCCGAGTATTCTCTTTACAATACGTGATTACGTTTCCTTCAGTCTTCGATTATCTTAATTCAGTTTATTTAACTTGAATATGGTCGTACTTTACATCAGAGGGCTAGCTCGCAGCACGAAACCAATTTTGTCTTCCCCGATTTAAGCTTAAGTACGACGTGCCGCTAACTTTAGCGGACAAACATGTTACCGATTGCGCTGGCACGGGGACGATTGATACTTTTCTCTGTCTGCTTTTCCTATACATTTCACGTGTGATGCTGAATAACCCAATGGCCGCGGTACTTCTCACATCCGCTAGATTAGCGGAACTATACGGAGAGGATATCTTCCCCTACCGTGCCACACCAACTGTTGTGCTTCGAAAAGGACATCTACAGACTTGGCGAGAGAACAGGAAAGCGAGCGTGAAAGAGCGAGCTTTCCGGTCAGTCGGGTGGCGAAAACCGGCGGGTAAGTGGAAGGGTAAAGCGCTAAAATTTTCAAACGGATGAGAGAGCCCGCCAAATGCGCCTGATCACTTATCCCTTTGACTGTCGCCTCAGAGTGGAAAGCCGAAGTTGCAGACGCCCCCTAACGACGACGACGTTTCAGCAGACGAACAGTCAGCTGAGAACAGTTAAGCGATAAGCAGACGACACGCCATGTCAACAACGCAGACGACGACTAAACACGGAGTTCTGTTTCTTATTCCCGCACTGGCAGGACCGTGGACAGATCGAGCTATCGGCACGGATAGAACTGTATTCGTCGGGTAGTCCGGAGTGGGCTTGTGCGGGTTATTCTACTGGAAACGCAGTGATAGCCGTTAGAGCAAAGGAAGAAGGGAGAGAAATAGACGGCTACAGCCACCGTCAGAGGCAAAATAGGTACTTGGTTGCGTTATTGATGTGAGGTAGGCCGTAGATGCAGCTGCAACCGCAGCAGCAGCAGCAGCAGTTCGCGGCTTGTTCCTTCGATAAGTCCTGACTACGGACTGTGATGCTGCTGTGAGTTGATCGTTCTAGCATGAAAGCTATCATCGATATCCGTAGCGGCAGCAACAATATTAGACAGCGAGCCTTTGCTCGAACACGCTAGATGCCTGTACCGTTTCTGGATATTTTGCGCCAGTTGTACCCTGAGAAAACCGTGGTAGTGGCTACGGTGAAAGTTCTAGTGATAATAATCAGCGACGTTTGGCTGTTGCTGCTGGTTGTCGCTGGTTGCTCTCTAAAGGCTCGGTCGGAATCGAGCTGACAGCAACGTTGCCGGACGGCGCTGCTGGATTGAGAAGAAGCAGAAACGAGTCAACGAGAGTGCATGGAGTATATGTAGTAAAGGGCAGGTAGTGTGCGCTTGAATGCGCAGAGTGTGAGTCGTCTCAACGGGTTCGATCGAGCGCCAGCAGCGTCGACGGTAGTGTACTCGATTCGAATATACTCGATAAGTATACACAGAAGCAGATCAGCACAAATTCGTGATTTACAACGGCTGTGATAAAACAACGACGGCCATTAACAATAGATAAACGTCGCTAGAGATCTCGTGTGAACGAGTCTCCGACTCAGTCGACCTGCCAGTTACACAGTGTGGGTCGATCAAGCGCTTGGCGGCTAGACATCGACGATATCTAGACATACCGGTCCAGGACGTGAGCATACGTTCGCGATACGGTGCAGCACGACAAGTTGAGCGAATGACAACCCGTGACAGAGAAGTAAATCAACTTGGGATTAGCCATATCATCAGTGGTAATATTTTATCTAATAGTTGTGAAGATAGTTGTAAAGCGAAAGAACAAAGTTGTAAGGCAATCAGTTGTTGTCACTCTGGCAAGATCTGTTTACAAACAGGATTCTCGATTGCAACGTTCTCTGTCATGGATATAATGTACGCTGCCGGTGCATCATAATTAATGATGACAGGTTGATCATGATCAGCCTACATTAGTTTGTTGTATGGAAGGATAGCCTTTGCTCGGCAGTTCCAATCATTAGTGAATCGTGTCCCTCTATCCGTGTGTTTGTGGGTGATTTCTGTGTACTTAAGGATACGTATATGACCGAAGCAAATAGAGAAAAAAGGGAATATAACAACAACAGACAAAGGACACAACCTTATCAACAACACGAATTGCGTCGCAGCAGCAGCGAGCGGGCGAGATTCCAAACCCAATCACTGTTGTTTAATTATGGATTTATTATCTCTCATAGGACCTATTGACTCCTAGATCATTTATCTCGTACACACTTGTACCTGCCAGTCTTAGTCAATTTTAGTAATACTGCAGATTTTGCCGGTCAGGAAAGGTGACCATCTACAGAAACAGGTCATATCGCTGATGGTTGCTTGACCATACACTTGTAAACATGCACCAATTGATAAACTGAATGAAGTGCCGTTCCTGAGAAGGTGTTGTAAACCTATCGGTAAGTCCAGCCTCTGATTTTGTGGATTCGAACGGGAAAGCTCATCAAGCAGAGTGTTAGAAGCTGGGGTGGAAGTGTGTTCGATCTGCTTCTGCCACCCCTCCCTCGAAAGGATAAGTGCTTTGTCTGGTTACCTTGTGTGCTTTTACTCCTGTTTCTCCTATATTGGTAAAGAAGCGGAGAAAGACTGCACGATGTCGCAGCATAGTGATGAGGTAGTTACTTCAACGGACTCGTTTTGGGAACCTGGGAATTATAAAAGGACAACGAAACGAATCGAAGATGGGAATCGTCTTTGTAACGACCTCATTCAGCTAGTCACCGAAAGGGCGGAAATGGAAAAAAACTACGCCAAAGGTCTTAAGACTTGGGCAAAAAAGTGGAATGATATAATCGAAAAAGGCCCTGAATACGGTGAGTACCTGCAGTTCAACTATTAAGCAAAATTTTTTTGTTTAATTTGTTAGTAGTTAGCACGTAACTACAATGACTTCATAACTGTAGCTACTTAGTATGAGTTGCAGGCCCCTTGGGCCTAAACTGTGATTAGCCGATCAACAATTTTACGTGTTGGCTGAAGGTAGTATTCTTTGTTGTACTTTGTAAATAATAACCCGTATCGAAAACGAGACTGTTCCATTGACTGTCCGACTGCGGACGCCGTTTCGATAAGTTGAAAAGGTAATCGCGTCGATTATTGAATGGCAACTATCATCACCCTTGTTCGTCTTGGAGATCCCTCGCGCAATTTTCCACTTTTTGTTTGTCAACCCTTCATTCAAGCATTTAAATGCATCTTTGTTGCTCAATGGGAACGCGAATAGTCATTACAGACTTCTCTTTTTTGAAACAATTAAATTATACAAACCAGAAGGTACGATGTACATTATCAGGCGATATATTCGCATGTACACTGCGACCCGAGGGCCTGTGGCAGGCCCGGTAAATGGCCGTCTCCGTCGTACAGTTGTCGGGTGGCAGATTGAACATAATGTTCCCTGCCTATATGTAGTATTATGCTTTACATGCAGCGTTCAGCCTGTCACATCCAGCTGATTCAATGCCACATCGGCACTTTCTAGACCCTCCATTCTTTCCCCGCTACCACAGCGATTGTCGAAGCCTGCTTATGGCTGTGGCCCACACTAGTGGCCAGGTTCAGCAAGTAGGACCAGCATTGTCGATGGTGGGGCCGACCGAAAAGCCAGTGATTCGCCATCCGTTCTTATCAGCTTCGAGCTACAGGCTATAGATGCTTGTTGTTGGTCGTGGCCGAAAAAGCAAGTAGAATGGCGACAGTAGTGGCTACTCAACGACGCAGCCACTGGCGCGAAACCGCACCGTCTGCATACTCTTCGGGAGTCCTGACCCCTAAAATCGGGTTGGCCGCTTGTTGCTTACGCTGTCCCCTGTCGCTAGGACTCGTATAGAAAACCGTCTGCATTTTGCCCACTCTCTGCCCGCTAGGCCAACATGACGATGAATGTCGATTGCAATGCTGATACGACAGCAGCAGTAGTGGCAATCGTTATGTTGTCTCGCTCAGGCCCTCAGCAACTCAACGAGCAGGATTCATGCGAAACCGCCGTCGCGCTGTGTTGCTTCTCCCGCTGTTGCTGTCGTTATTGTTGTTGTTATCGGCGTTTTTGTTTTTGCTGTTGCTGCGACCGCCGCCGCTGCTAAAACGAATTGAAGATCTGAATTCGTGAAGAGAACGATGCAACGGCGAGACACTTCGTCGTTGGGTCTTGTTTCACTCGCCAGCAACTCCCTTCGTTGTCCTCATTATGGCAGCGTTTTTCTTCTGTTGGTAAGTGGTAACCAAGTTTTAGTTGTTGGCTTCATTCTGCTAATGACTGCTCGTCACTGGTGCAGCAATTCTGGGAGCAGGGCCAAACATAACGGTAGTGAGATGGCAGGGTAAAGGAGCTAACGGGTTCTGCGTCGACTTTGTTTTTATCGTTCGTTAGATGTACGGTGCTTCTGCGTAGACAGCGAAGCGAGCCGGCTACAGCTGAAGCGTGTCGCGTCAGCATAGAGTTAGCGGAGAAAAATGAATGCAAAGAAACGAGTGTGCGAACTATGAACCCATTCGTCTTCGTGTGGCGGTCATTGCGACTCCGGCCGGCCGTCCACTTGGCGATTGGAACGAACTGAGCTGAGTTGGCGGGTCGTAGTGTTTATAATCTTCACTTCAAGAAGCAGTTGATCAGAGAATTGCAGCCCTGGTTCGCTTGGCGCGTTTGTTGCTGTTTACGGTGCCCTTTTTACCGCAGGCGCCGGCTCCATGATCACTAGTACTCTACCACTGATACTACCACAGTGGGTCATATTCGCAGTACTGCCACAATAGCCGCGTGGTTCATCCATTCGCAGCATTGCTTAGTCTATTACAACTAAACCGCATTTCTTCTGCTAACCATGATACCATAATGATAACTGGTGTTGAATGTTGCTAATCTGACGGAGCTAAATTAAACTGGCCTGGTTGTCACGTACTTTCACAAATATGTACTACGGTTACTGTACGCAGAATACAATGTCGAGCAGTACAAATGTATTTTTTCGAGCTCATTCAAGTCAGTCCGATTCAGTTCGATGATCATTTAAAAGTATCATAAACAGTAGCCCAGTTATCCTTGTTTGTTTACCAGGGCATATAATAACGGTAACTAAATAGGACAACCACAGCTGCCGTAATTAGCCGATTATAATACTGCGATGATCACGAAGCGAACGCTCAAGAGTAATTTTCGCTTTGAGCGCTAGATTTTTTAGCTCCCATATATTCACTTGTATAATGCTTCAGTTGGTCGGGCCTGCCTTTATTCAACAAACATGCACCGATTACTGTCCGACAGATAAAAACTGTTAGCGCTGATAAGTTAGGTTTACCAGGTAGGCTACCTGACAATCCTTCGTGCCCATAACAGGTAACATATAACATGTTTATCTATAATTTTTAGTGGTAAAATTGGTTATGGTCGATTCGTTTTGTCAACAATATTGCTGACAAACCTGGATCTACCGAGCTACCGATATCAACCTCGGGCCTCACCGTTGTTACATTGTAAGATGTCGTCTATAAGTGCTGTTTTATTATCTACGCACTTTTCGACCATGGAACTCGTTTTGTTACTAATTATCTGTGCAACAGCGACAAAGCGGTGATATAGAGAATGGCTGAGCGCCCACACGTCAGCATTTACCTTCTTAATTGATTCAACCACAGCCGCGATTTTCTGCGAATCATTTTCCCTGCTCCTGTCACTCGATTCCGTATCGAGCGAATCGGTTTTTCAAAGCCGCTTCGATACTCCAATTCTGCCAAGGTGACGACGTGAGACAACGGAGTAGGAGCAGGAAGAGGGGTATATAACTAAGGGATAAACGAACATCACTTCAGTAGTCGTATCCGGCGTTGACGGCTACGACATCGATGTTTCTTTGTGCAGAGTGTGCGAACGCTCATTGATGGTGCCGTTGAAAGTTATGACTCCGAGTTGAACACATTTTACTAGGTGTCAACATGGCAAAGACACAGGGACATAGAGAAATTTGCAGGCGTGCACGTATTAATAAACGCATACGTTAACGAGGATACGATTTGATTATTACTGTTAGAATAAAGAGAATGTTCTTTGTTGGTCTTAAGCGAGCGATCATTTGTTAAGATAACAACCACGAGAAGTTTGAAGCTTTGATTGACGGTAAAAAAATCTCCAACAAAAGAATACGAAGCCGATTGTAGTACGTTGAGCTACTAAGATTTGAGCCAGATCACTGATCAGAATGGGATTTCTTCTATAAAGGCAGATACAATTGTGTTACTGTATGTATATGTCCTTAATTTTCCTTTCCATCGTTTTTATAGTTTAATATCGCCTCCGTATTTATATTGAAACGTAAAAAAGCGTTAGTCACTCATTTGCATGAAATGTAACTAGAATTTTAAGACCCAAGCGTAGACAAAACAATTATAACCCAGCTAACGCTGACAGTTTTTGCCTTCTCCGCGCTTGCAGGATCTGATTTCTTGTTATTGTTATTATTTATTGTGGTTTACCATGAATACTCACCTGATGCTGCCTGATGAAGTTTCCTCTGTGCGGTCTGGCCTACGAACGACGTTTGAGTGCTACGTATAAAGCCTAGTATTACTGTGACGGTTTCTGTGCTTAACTTAATTGCAAATTTGCCTTCTGCTTGCGTAAGGAACCCTTGTGCACCTCTTAGTTTGCCGTGCGGGTTTTCTGCCCGCAATGTAGCGATTATTACACGCGTCCATTCCTCTTCCTTCCTTTGTACGGAATGTGAAAACTTTACGGGTAAAAATTAGGCCAACTTCATAGATTAACTAGCTGTAAATATCATGCATAAGTAAACACTGTACAATGTTGTATAACGCTAACAGTTATATAATCTACACATACGCATAATTACGTTAAATGCTGTTGTTGCCGATCCCTACATGTCGACATTCAGTAAACCTACAATTTGGCCGCTATATAGCTAATTCAAAGCAAGTTTAAAGCCGTATTTATCAGGATGTTAGTACATCTTCCACCTCGTGTTCAACATAAGCGCAAGTTAACCCTTTCAGCAGCCATTTACCTGCTCCAACAGATCAGTTTCATACTCTGTGCCTGACACCGTCTGCACCTCGTCGGAAAAACACTGAAAAGAAATATCTACTTTCTACTGTAATTGACGTCGTCGGTATTGCAACAGTTTTCTAGCCGCACGGGAACAATAATGTGTTGATCTAACATGAGGTTGTCTGGCTTTTTGACTTGCGCGCATCTTAGCACACTACGATCCGTCTTTGTGCCTGGCAGTGTGCCCCTTGTCTGTATGTCTATCGTAAATATCGCAAAACCGACGTTTGTGCGGGCAGGGCCGCCGCTGTCGTTTTAACTGGCTTCTGACATGCACACACACACACACGTATATAATAGCTATTCGCATGGCTTATACAATTAAATCCGTCTACGGCAAAATCCGTCCCACACATCAGCCGTATCAGCAGTCTGTTCCTCTCTCCATGCTGTACAGTTCTATCCATAGTTTGCGTTGAAGTATGTATTGTTTTGCAGTGTACATGTAGTAACTAATGCCGCTTCGACATTCACTTGGTTAACAGCCGAGACGATTCATAAAAATCCATATTCTTAGTTTTGCTAGTGGAAATACTGTTCGATCGTTGTCGTACGTCAATCGATACTATTCTGTCCTCTGCTTGATGCTATTCGCCATGCCCTTCGACGCGGCCGTGGACTGGACGATCCGCTGACGCAACGCTAGCGTACTGGTATAGCTGTATTTCTTTCTTCCTTTTATTGCAATTTGTTTCAAACGTTGGCAAACCGCGGTGTTCATTTACCAGTAACAGCGACAACGACGGCAGTGGCCGCGACAACGGTGGGGCCCATTAGCGCCATTGCCCCCCAGGCTCTGTTCCGTCCGGTCATTACTTTCGCTGCCGTTGGCGACTTATGGCAACAATGGCGCCAATTTAGTCTCGTAGTACCTTTTTCCGGACCGTCTAATGCAGCAGTAGCTCAAGCAGCCATGAAGCAAAAACGCGTGGAAAGTTGCGAGTGGCAGCGACATTGCCAAGGTCGGACATATTTGTCCATACAAAACTTGCCATTTTGGTTGAGCTGAGCTTAGTGCGCGGCATATCGCTACTGCCGCTGCTATTGGTGTGGGTGAGACGGCTAATCCCTCTAACTGTCGCCATGTTTAGCGGTGGTTATGAATTGCGTACGATTTGTGGTAACTGGCTGTGAGCAACAGCCAACTCAGAGCGAGTTAGCATAAATAGGCGACAGTTCTAAGCGATCTGCTTAGTTCTGACTATTAAGGAAAACGATGAAGTTATTATTATCATTAGTATTGTTTTTCAGATAAGTATGTTTGTATATTCTTATTATAACTGCAAGCTATGTATACGTATGACTTCTTGCGTTGATCTCCTACCGAGACAACGATTGCATTGCACCAATTCGGTAGTCAGGAAGGGCCCTCGTCACCGTTGTACCATCAGGATTCTTACTGCAGCTAAGCTAACGACGATGGTTCATGTACGACTAGCAGCCTTTGAGGTAGAAAACCGCTAGTTTCGTCTCGTCTTAACCTAACAGTTGCAGCACAACAAGCTTACGAACAGAACCCACAATATATACATAAAAGATGTACGGTTTTGTATCGGACATCAAGGTCCAGCCGGGTTGACTGGCTGTTAGCAAGTGACCCGTGGACAAAATGAAAGAGTAGTATCAGCTGCGTTACACTCGGAGATTAACACAGTCCCTCGAGAATGAGCTCTTATTTATTTCGCATTAACAACGGTATAATAGAAGTGGCACGAGCAGTAATAGTTGTAATAAGTCATAATCGCGTCGCAACGCCACTCGAACGACGAAAAATGGTTTGTCCGATCGAATGTGTGATATGTACAACAAGATTCATATGTGATGCTGGGGTGTGGGTGCCACTACTCTGGTCGATGGTATGAAGGCGCAACAATACCTGTATCGTACTATTATGGTTGTATTAATTAGCGAGCCATATTATCACTAATAGATTACTGGGTTTCTCTGGGCGCGTGAACTTCGTCATTGAATTGTGTCAGACAGACAGCAAGCTAGGCAAGCGATTGCTCCGTCGTAGACGCGATTTACACACTCGATGGGGCCTGCACTGTTGCCTTAAAAACTTGGCGTTTGACGGTTTGGAAATTTATGTCGGCGGCTAGAACTAGCAAAATAGGGGATGCTGGATCGGTTCTCATCTCTGTTGAACCTCGGTAATTGCGCTGCGACTTCGATGCTTTTAGGAATCGCTACCGGCAGTAGGCGACCCTGCGACTAGTGACAAGATGTCATGATGACACAAGCCATGTTAGCGGTAACGATGACAGTGATAAACGCCGTTCGGCTATATGGCAGTATTGCCGTAACGGCGTGTGTTGGCTATCGTGCAAAATAATATTGATGAGTGACATACTTCGATGAGTACTTGCATTTTGTTGCTACGAGAACGACTGTGAGTACTAGAAACCGAAGAAATTCAAATAAATATTTAGACAAATGAGGACTCAGCCAAACGGTGTTAAGCGATGAATTCTATACCAACAAACAGCCTGACGTGGGAACGAACGCGGGAGAATTTTCGCTCATATTAAATCCTAGTATTCTATATGACAACGAGTTAACTAGACCACGTTTTATGCACGTGGGGATGATTGTGGTCGCCGTGGATGGATATAATCAAATAGAACATCCAACATGAAAGAACTCCTAAGTGGCAATGGCTCCCAAGGAATTAATGCTTTGGCATCTGAATAGACTTTTTTTAATTCACTTTTTGGGGCTCACTAACCTAAGCTATCCTGAGAATCTAATATCAGTAGAAATTCTATATCGCTCAGCTGACACTTAGAGAACCAAATACTCTCGAAATACGATTTTTTTTTACTATTAGACGTGCAATACGCCCACCTCCCTTTATTTTCAAGCCCTTCACATTGACGTAGCTGTATAACAATTTCAGACGATGATGTAACATAACAAATGAAGCACAAAAAGGGCGAATAGGCTATAGCTTTAAAAAGACAAAGTTATCTGTTAAATACATACATTATCAGAGGCCATCTACTCTTTGGACGCAAAATTCGAACAAAAAATGATTTGGTCATGGCGCCCTTCGTATAGATCCGTTAATTCGACGAACGAAGGACCTATCGGTGTCAAGCTATCCTGTATCAAGTTAACGATTCGAAAACAAGACGCGAAAAAAATCTCGGGATGAATTTTAGCGCACAGATTATCGCTAAGGCGGTCGTCTGCCGGTCTCGGTTTTAGAACCAGCGTCACTTCGCTCGTCGGTTCTTCGGGTCGCGATGTCGTGTTGACCGACAAAACTACCGAAAATCGCGAACGCTCGATAATCGAATGTCGGCCATGAAACCAAAGAAGAAAATTACGAGGCGCCTGTGCATATGAGTACATCAGTGTTTCTGTGATGGCCGGAGAAAAATATTCGCACGACGGAAACAGCGGCTGGCTCATTCATTTTAAGTGGATGACAAACGAAATTCCACTTATCTGCCATTACGGATCGTGAATCAGTGCCTGACAGCAGTCAGCAGACTTGTTGCGGATCTTGCGGTTTATTGTGGCTCGTTTTGACGTAGTAATATGGTCGGCCTCTCGTGCGCGTGCGGTAGCCGTCATTGTTCGAGAAGAATAAACGCGTGCAGTTCATACAGCATCGAATTAAAGAAACGGCGATGATGATGGCCGAATTAGATATGATTCAGAATATTATTCCCAGCACTTTTCTGGGGGTCAGCAAGCGCCGGGCATCGAAATCTCGGCAAACGGAATCCCATCGCGTCGTCAGTATTGGGTCGAAGTAGACGGTTTATAATCAGCGATGTGGTCGTTTGTGGCTTGATCTCGTTTAGGTTGAATTTCCTCTGAACGATGACAAACGAAAATACTTCGTTAGGCGCCCGACGGCCAACACGTATAAAGGTTGGGGGCAGTGGCAGGCGAAGGACGTTCAAAACGTTTAATCATATCGCATCCATGGCACGTATACTTCATCCGAACGAACGCACATATGTGACGCTCTCAAGTGAGACGAAACTGATTGAAATTCTAAATTATGCCATACGAATTATTCTAACGTACAAGGTTCCTGTGTATATATAGGGTATAGCTGTTCCGTAAGGGATCACTGACATGTCACTTTTGATGCAACTAAACGAATCTCGAAATTAAATGATTGATTGATCACTGACGCATCCGATTTCACTGTAGCATGTCAAAACGTTGGAAATCAGAAGCGGAAACGCTCTAAGTTACAGAGAACGGTCTCGTATTTAAGGTGTGTTTCTCTTAAACGAGATGTTGAGCGGTATTTTATGGCATTCGCGCGTCTATTCTATATAGAGGAAGGATTAACATACGAATGTATTTTTGTTTTTACTTCATTGGCGACAGTGATTTTAAAATTTATTTGTTATGTCGGATTAATCACAATGCTCGATAGTCTCTAACAAATAAATTTTAAAATCACTGTATATATATATATATATATATATATTATATATATATATATATTTTTTATGTCGATTTGAAAGGTAAGATATTCTAATAATAAATAACCGCGTTCAGTATTTTATTGGAATCTTACCGACACTCATAAATTTGAAGATAAAAATGGATGGCGGCACGCCCCAGATCACAGATGATGACGATAATCTGGTGGGCGGTGTTTTGCTTACGAGTACAATGTTACATCAGAACGCATAGAATCTGATTGGTCTTGAGAGACCGGACTACACCGGTCTAATATTCAGACCTGTTCATCGTTTGATGATGACGATGCGTACGTGATATGTAGCAAATGACAGGCGCTGACGAAGACCGGCGTAAAAAGCCAATGATGACCGCAGTGACCATGGCGTTTAAACTAGTCTTTGTTTTCTTTTTGTGTAGTGTCGGCACGAGTCTACCATGGCGGTAGCAGATACGCCAACACACATATAGCCACACTATTGATAATGCGGTTATTATTTGTTATTATTACCATTATTATTCATCAATTAGGTAGGTAAGTTTAAAAAATTGTTTTATGTCCGACACCCTATTAATTCCGCAGATTAATTCTGGCAACAAGAAACTCAGAGAATAATTAATTGGACTAAGTACGTCTATAGAAACGTTCGTCCATAGTGGAAACCGCTACGTGCGTGTCGATAAGATTTCTCGTTGGTGAATTTCCTTCTTGACAGTTATCGAAAGTACATGTCTTTAAGGTTCGCCGAGTAGTACGCAGTGCTTTGTCATATTGAAGAAAACAAGCAAACATTAGTTGTTCCTTATTGATGCCATAAACGAGATTCTGTCCGCACATTTGATGCTTCGGCCTCGAGCTCCAGGTATAAATTATTTACCCTTTCGGTACGTATAAAGCTCTGCCAGCGTATGCCAGCTTCCCGCTCAAAAGTGACAGCATCCAATATGCTCGAACATTCAATATAATCTCTAACGTTCTATGTGTTATGGAAGGTCAAATTATATGTACAGTCTATTTTGTTTGCTGTCTATTGAATTATTACTTAGCTCCCGTGCATTGAGAATAATGGCGTATCCGTAATAGAACAAACAAGATCAAGCTTTTTTGCGATACTGGCCACTTACCAGTTTTTGTTCAAGCATCGCGCTGGTGGTCGTCTATCGGGATGAGGCGTGTCATAACCCCTCTACCCTTCCGACTAAAGATTACTACGAAAATGCTATCGAACAGCGACGTTAGCGCGTGGGCTTGTGATTATCGTAATAAAAAGACCGAGGCACGTCGTAGGTTACCTATAGGGTCGTCAAGGTGTGGTCGACACTGCCATGACTAGACGAAAATTGTTAACTGCGTATCGATTGTACATAACTTGCAGCAAGCTTTGGCCACGGCAGGAATGAGTTTTAACTTATCAACCTGCCCACGTCTATTTACAGTGATTTCCAGTACAGCCACGGATATAGAAGAATATTAATCTAACACTGCGTAGCGTACATATATATATACTATAGAAAGTGATGGATTCATCGTTCGGTTCTAATGTGTCACAAGATTGGTAGGCTCATGCACGAGTGCAGCGGAACTGACTCAGACTCTGCAGACATTGAAGCGACAAACAACGTTGTAAGCTAGGATCGCCATATTTGTCTTAAGCATTTTCGTGGCATCGCCGCTCACATGTTGGCTTATAATCGGTTTGATGTGTTTGATCCTTACGCAATAGTTCTGCAACAGTCCACGAGGGCACATATCAACAAATGCGCTACATTTGAGAGATACATAGTGATAAATATATACAATAGACTTGTAGCTGGTATGTAGTTCATAGTAAATAGCTTATGGCTTGATAGTATTTCGAGCTAAAGCCTAAATGCGGTATCGTGCAGGGCACGTATCGGATAACTGAACGGCTTGAGCGTCTTCTGTTCCTAGAAAACGTTCCTGTGTAATAACTAGCCCATAAATTACATGCAACAACATATGCTTTAGGTATGTTATAACGAAGTGGCTGTAATCGGTCTATAGAGCTAGGTAGTCTAGGGCGAATTACGTATCTGCGTAACCTGACATGTTGTTCGAGTGACTCGATTAAGTAAGGGAGTTTAGCTATACTGATTTACGAAACGTGTTCGAATCTCATCGTATCCTATCAATCATTATAACAAGAAGCTATAAGTTCGCAGTGTCTGTTATGTATAGACCTATGCTTTAGGTCTAGTCGTCTGCAGTTTAGGATTATGCCTGCATACAAATATATAGACTGCTCTATTGATATTACGCTGGAGCCGTGCCGTCGCCCAGCGTTCCCCTACAGTTTATCTCAAACAACTCTTATAATAAAAGCAATAGGCAAACAAGCTCAGGTAAGCAGCTTAAATCCAGCATGTGTAGCCCTCAGCTTGTGATATTAAAGTAGCGGTGTTCAGCGGGAATGGGAACATGCAGTCGTAAGACGTCGCAATTTTCTGGAAGCGTCGAAACGTTTTGACAAACAGCGCAAAGCGGCGGCAACTTAGTCCGTGCGAATGAACTCCACAAGAAAGTTTTCACATGATCATTGTTACTATTATACGCATTAGAAGTGAACAGAGAGTGGCAAAAGTTCAATACTCAGTTCGACTCCAATGGCTTCAATGATTGCTGTTAGGCGTTGCTATAAAACAACCTTGAAAACTGTAATTAATATAACGCGTATTGGCCATTCGCTCCGCTGCCCAGCTGGTAGCTTGTATTTTATCGCATAACGTCGGCAAGCCCCAAACAGAAACGATGAAGGCAACAAGGTAGATATATAATCAGTTTTCCAATTCACAAACGATTTGGTCTGAATTTGTGCGTTTGGTTTTTGCCCATTTCGAGCGATTTATCGTTATTATTACCAATATTAGAATTTTAATTTTACCAGAAGGAGAAAACTTTGCAAAAGAGGGAGCGTAGTTTGTTACGGTAGCTGTTGAAGGGTAGCAGTTGGGAAACGTCCCGCGCACTTCTGTACGAATCGTTAGAAGTTGTACTATGAAACAATATAAAACTACAATATTCTGATGGATTTAAACGACAGAAATGTGATATTTTAAACACAGATCCAATACGAAACAACTTACATAAGGTAAACAAATCGTTTCGTTGACTACTTTATACTATCATTGGTTTGATAAGTCGTCAACAAGATTGCCAAGCACCAATATATGAGCGTTGATTAACCAGAGAAGCTAGTTTGAACCACTTTTGGTGGCGTTGGTAAATCTCTGACAAAAACGGGTTCGTGTTGTTTACATACCAACAAAGTAACATCAACGACTGGGTTCATCTCTCCAAATACTGTTATTACAACCAACTGGATTGGAGCTCTATTTGCTGCTAAAATAACTGGCCCGGAGGGCATTTAGTCGTTATACATCTGTGTGTTAGTTTGCCAGTCCACATTTATGGCTCAAGTTCAAGTGCATAAACACCGTAAAAAGAACCTTGTGATGCTGTTATGGCTCTATAGGGTGACACCTTGCTAAGTAGTAAAGAATTGTTGTCGGGCCTAGATTGAGAGATATCCCAATCTATATTCTGTTTGACATCTTATTTAGCCGATGCCCATTCAAAAAACGTTCAGATGTGACAGACGTCGGCAAAGCGTGCAACACAACAGTTGTTTATGTACAAACAGAATGGTAATTTACATTTGAGATTCTCTTGTACTAATCCGAAAATTGCTATATGATAAGAGGTCTCCGAAGATAACGAGTCAATGACGTAATACATTGGAAAGTGAGGGGAAGATTCGCGCCCTCGTTTCAATTATAGTAGATAATTATTTTGCACATTTTCATCTTCTAAAATGTATACGACATCAACAGTTAAACTTTATCGGCACCATTTGAGCTGTATACCGAGAAATCTATGAAAACCATTACAATTAAACACTCGATATGATTGGCGGCTCTCTGCGACGAACTTGGGTGTTTTTCGCGACGCCCAGCAAGGAGTAACAATACGGGCTTTGTTAGGGGGTATTGTTGGGTATTAGCCATGTATCGACAGCTAGTAGAAGTTCCCAAAACAACACATTGTGTTGTGATATTATGAGCGTCAATAGAGCGTCCACCCTTTGAACTAACTAATAGTAACTTGTTTAGCTCATGTACGCATACTGACCGAGGACGGCTCAATGTTCACGTAAATGGATCATGCGAATCTGAGGGATGATTTAAGCAACAGGAAGCACAGGAAAAAAAGAAGGAAAACCTCGCTAATGGCCACATCTATTCTTCGGAAATTGACAATTTATCTGCCAGATACAGCGTCGATTTACGCACTAACACACGGTACAAGCATAAATTGAAATTACTGTGTCGTTAACACTAGTTGACGTTGGAGCACTACGCATAAGAAGCTCAAATGAGATGTCAAACTGAAGAACTATACTAGCAGTGCTTGGATCTCACATTGCAACATTTTTTTCCATTACAATAGATGTTAAGAACTTCTTTACTGCACATTTAGCGCGTGGTGATCACCTTAATCCACAAACATTTCCAGAAACACTATATAGGACGATGGTGTCTGTAAGGGCAAGCATCTTGAAACCTTCCACATGGACGCCGGCTAGAGAAATAGGAAAAAATTTTTACTAAAATTTTGGTAGGTATATAACCTGTTTTTTCATACCGCTCGCATGCGATAACGGTAATGTTGATAAAATCTCACAATAACAATATGCAATGGCCAATCGGGTTCGCACTTGCCAATTTGATATCTGTTCGTGATAATGTAGGTATAATTTTTTTTCATGACAACCTACATCAGTCATACACATTAGCATGACATTTTTCAAAACAAGCAATGTATATATGGTATGCACGTATAGCCTTCCTTACGTATTTGTAATGTTAACGCTCAGACGTCGAACGTTGTGAGGCGGAAAATTTCAAATGCCAAAATGGCCAACAGCCCTGTTCCCTGTTTGGAACGGATGCTGGTTAGCCAAAATTATGATGAGGTGGACAATCTGACGCGACGGTAGATGTTCCTCTACGTTTTATAGGGATAAAACTACGTCACACACTGAGTCTGCGTGCCCTTGAAGTCGTTATGCTTTCGAATATAGCCATATTGTATTATAACAAATTAGCGATTTTGACCGCCGTAGTACACCGTCGCTTCTTGGCCCTGTCTTACTCTGCCAGCTCATGTGGGTGCGCGTGTGTTATTTATAATAATAATATTAATAATAAAAAAAAACTGTAATGAGCATAGAGTATGTAAGTGTATGGTAAAAATATATTACCCTCGGGTGGATTGAATGGAGCCACTTTTTGAAAATCTTAGGAAAATACCAAGTTATTACTTAATACGCTAGAGTCACAAAATCGCGTGACGCTAACACGTTTAGCATTGTGCCGTAACATCTTCTAACAATAACGGCTAGCGTAAATGGCCGATTTCAATTATTCGCCTTCTAGTCAACAACCATCTCTGATTTTACACGAATTTCGCACAGGCGGAAATTACAGTGTGAATCGCGACTTCGGGTGAACCTTTGTGACTCCGTCATGTTATGCTGCTGTCGTGCCGCGTTCGTGAAGATAATGACTATGAAGTTTGGGTGTATGTGTAACTTGTATGTACGGGTCCCACATGAAAATGTTGTTTTCTTGTCTTGCTTGAGCGTCGTCACCTCATACATGTTTGTACGCAGGGACATGCAACACACAGATCTATACTGTATTGCATCGCGAAGTTCTTCGTCGCTAGCACGGTGCAGCTAACAGGTCATGCGTTGCGCCGTTATTTGAAGGGAGGTGTACGTAACGAGCGTTGTGGTCTCCGTAGGGACAGTGTGTTCTAACTGGAATAGATTCGCACGCGAGTTTTTTTCGATATTCTCGTCATTGACACTACTGTGTCAAGAAGACGGTACCTTATTCTCCTTCGAACGTACGGTAAAACGTTTCCTTGGAGAATACCTACTAGTTCTTTCAGGTAATGGTGGCTCAGGTTATTAATGAGCCACCCATTTTTGCTAGACTCCACAATCAATCTCAGCTAAGTAAACTCGGCATAGCATAGATATGGAAGATAATGAAAGGGCGCGTTCTTTGAAGTGGCGAGATTTGCACTATTATGCAGTGGCCAGGCTGTCCTGAACGGCCATAAAAAGTAATAGCTTATCTTTATAATAGCAGAAGTTTCCTTTTAAGGCTACATCTCTACAAAACATCGATTGCAGTTGGCAGTCGATGGTACTGACTAGAATTACGCGTCGCATTATGCTACGGTACAGCAGAGCTTAACTTTGCCAAAAAAAACGGTACGCTCACACACAAATACTTTCTGCAACATACTTCAAACGCTGTTGACCCTAACAGGCGCTATTTCAATGCGAGCTACGCAGAAATTGATATCTTTCGTAGTGTCCTTAGTCGCTAGTTGGCGACGCACTAACACAGCGGAAATTATTCAAAGGATATAAGCCACCTGGCTACAAAACGTTGCCATTATCTTACAAATCGTATGACACGCGACCGAACTATTTGACACAAAACAAACTGAATAAGTAGAAATAACCCTCTGTAGAATTATGATTGAAATAATTAGTCAGCCATTTTGATTACAATGGCCGACCACACTCTGTCTCAGAGTCTATCAGACATTATCATACAACATGTAGGACGCCATCTGTGCAACTTTTTCAAGCGTCGTTCTGCAATCAATAATAAGTATTAATATATATAATCATGATCATTTTAATCGTCGTCGTAGTGTTAACGTTTGCACACATGCCTTTTTTGGCTTGGTTGTTGTGCGTCACCATAACAGTTTAAATAGTAGGAAAAATGTAACAATGCAATCATTATGGAATACCTCGGAAGCACAGACAACGAAAGGGAATGCAACATTATACGTTAGTGTTGTTTGTAGAAGAAATTAACTCAAATGGGTAACCGTTAGTTCGCGTGTGACCGATTTCCGAAAGTTTCGAAACGTTTCTCAAAAAAGAAAAAGAAACTAGACCAGGGAAAGCAATCAATTTTCTGTAGCGCTATGGAGTGGACAATCGTCCGACAATAGAGTGACTGCCGTTGCCTTTGTCAGCTACGCTTTGTCTTAATGATTGCCGATACCTGTGAATTTTCTGCTGTGACAGAAGTTATTTGCTTGGCAATAATGCTGAATTAAGTCAAAGATAAAATAATTGTATTTCAATTCCTAACAACAAAAGGTGTCGCTGCGTTTTATAGCTAATTCTCTACAGACCAGCTGTCTTGCTTGAGCATAATGGCGTCACAGTCCTAAACTAGTTAAATGGTCATTTTACCATTAAATGACGCTAATTATCCTGGCGTCATCACGTATCGTGATGAAACATCGTAAACTCGCTATGGCTGCAAGAACTTTTATAAGATCGCTGAAATTATAGCTACCGTTGACGCCAGCCGATTGTTTTTGTCACTTACTACTTCCCTCCCTTCTTTGACAACCAAAAGCTCCATATCTTTAATCATTCGATAGGTTTCCCCTGCACGTCGGATGCGAACTCACATGCACCGAAAGTACAAAGGCAAAGGTCGTCAGGCGATAACGCGACTATAATCGATGATATACATCTCGATTATCGCGATCCTGTGTTCCATTATGGCGCTCGTACGTATAGAAGCACGTGTCCTCGTGTAAGTGCCCGGTCCTTCGTGTATAAATTTCCGAACACCGTAAGATACCGACGGCAAGTGAAATTGCATCAAGAAGTAGAACCGCGAAGCTAAGCGGGCAAAGAGCGTGAAGTTTCTTGTTTCGTCGTTGTTCCGCCATTAGCTTCATGTGATAGCGGAAAAACAGCGGTACTTTATGGGGCGGTATGGCTACGTAACTAGTAAAATCAGCTAGTTATTAGTAATTATTAATATTATAATGTAATAATCTATGTATGGTTCGCTTCGAAGGATATGTTAATAACGATCTAGTTTTTGTTTTGATTTTATTTTGCATACAACAACATTCCGTCAAAAGTAGGGCACAGGGTCTATTTATATAGTCTCTAACATTTTCACTGTATATCCGGTACGGTTACAAGAAGCAAACGACTTTGAAAAAGAACGAACACTTCGATTTATTTATCGGTGTGTGGCAGCCGGAATCCAAACTGAAGTTTAATTACAAGATGTTATAGACCTAGATAACAGCTGGTCTGTGACCACAGACAGTCGTTTTTCCATGGAGACACTTTCACATTTGATATGTTGCTATGCACTGAATGTATTTTTAATTGATAAGGATCACAGACTAACGACATGAGTTTATACATGCTTGTACTAATTTGTTTTCCCATTTTTTGTTGCATTATTACTAACTTTGGGAAGCGTATGATTGATTCGGGCTCTATTTACTATATTTACGACTTATGAGTCGCAATGCCGCTTATTGTTACGTATTACCAGTATGCGATGTTGTTTGACCTCCTTGAAGGTCGACTAAATGCGCTTTAGGATCCTGAATCCAACAATGATCCACATACAGTTAAAACTCCGTTTGAAAAGAGACCATCTTGACCGCACTCACAAACTTAATGATCTAGCGTTTTAAATTTAACAAGCAGAAAGCATGTTCTATCCTTAAATTAGTTTACTTGGTTACTGTAAAATTAACGAGATATTTAGTTGCCCATGTTAAGACAATTCTTTGTGTTACAAATTAACGGATGCATGTCGAGCGGCTTTCCTTCACTTCTTGATGAATGATAAGTTGAAATTGATAAGTTGACGGTTCGTAATCTTCGAGTCCACAAGTTCTATAGGGAACAAAATATGACAAATATGCTTGTGGAGCTGAAAAATGAATGTACAAAAATTTACCAAATCGAGCACAGCATATGCCCAGTTCAGCTTCGTGCGGCAACATCTGTTGAAGAGCCCATCGATTATTATAGCATCATATGAAGGCGTATAAACAAGAAATGTTGAGAATACCAAGGTGGTAACGTATTAGACTAAATAAATAATCTTCTTTAAGTAAATTTATAAATTGCTTCTATTAATTTTCATTTCACTAGGTAATCAGGCGCGATAGTGCCACACCAGGTTTCGCCCGTTTGGGGTGTTTTCCTACCGGTCCAATGTACTTTTCAGCCTACAGCCCTTTCAACTATCGACATCGGTGTTACTTTATGGCCAAGGTTATTGACGTTGTAACTGGTGTTAGAGCTACTACCGATTTTATTGTTCTTTGGATTGGGATCCTTCACTCCGCGGTATCAATCTTTCCGAATACAATAGTATACTACAATACAATGACAGGAACAGATCAAGCCAGCAATAAGGCTTTCAGCCGGTTAGGGCGTGCGGCACGTGCGGCCGAAATAAGTGGCCGTCAACTTGGTGTGTGGATTCGATATCACAGGGCAACTAGGACAACTGCAGCAGGAACTAAGTAGTCGGCCAAACAATCTTTGTCAAGAATTTCGTTATTACAACTATAATTATGTGTAGCCCTGTGCGCGTATTCCACGAGTGGAGCGCAGGAAAGAGCTGCAAATGTCATCTGCAATTGACGTGGTTCCGTTCCGCGTTTCATCCCCTGCTTATTACTTGATCCTTCTCAGCAGATGTTGTTGATCATGTTGACTACAGTGCCGCTGCTTTCACCTCTCTTCCACTACCGAACCCGGCGGAGAACGCCTAAAATCGAAATATAATTTCTGCCACATTTGGAACATTTGTCTGACCATCAGGGGGTACAGCGTTACGACCCTGTTTTCAACCAGTCACATAAGTCGCGTCCAATTTGTGGGTTGTTGATAGGGCCACAACGTCCGCACCCAACGCGCCCCGATGCTGGGCCCGTTACTATTGTTGCCGATGTCCGCGCAGCTTCTCTGGCCTGTTTACAGCATGAGTTGCGTCTACAGGTGAGCTTAGTCAATGAAATATTTGAAGTCAAAGGTCCAAGAAACAGAGAGAATACTAACCATGCGGTGTAGTTGAAGAGAATGAACAAAAGAACCACTTGAGTGTGCTTAAATGTCATTTTCCTTTTCTATATAAATAATTTTAAGAATGTAGTTGGTCAAATATAAAAGCAGCGTACCCTTTTGTGTTCTTTATCTAATATCATTGTGTATATGGCACTGATGGGTCTTTGGTAATGGGGGTGTATACTCAACAACGCCAACACAAGAAGCGACCCACGAACAGTAGCGGTCGAAGTGAGCGCGCTTAGCTGCGGTAGGAAGAATGGTAGGCGACCTAATGACCGTGTTTCAGGAAATAAACAGGGCTTTGTACGGTATATACCAAAGAGTTTCAGTATTTTATCCACCTAAAAGTCAAACTGATACATGAGTGCGGTCGTTCTCATTTGTATAAAAGTCAGGGGCTATTGTTGTTAGGAAATGGTAATAATATTACGCATATTGAAGTGAATTTGTCGTGCAAACGAACGCACTGAACTAACACTAATAACACGCACAGACACACATATACACGGAGCTAATTTTTCACTGATGTCTACCGGTACTTCTGATTAATACAAGCGTTTTTTTTTTGTGTAGGATTCTAATATATATAGTATATATGTGTAACTTTTAATTACTGTCTTGTTCTTATATAAATAGAAGAGATACAGATATGTGCCGTCTGTAGGCTGTGTGCTTGTCTAGCGTTATACTGGACATAGCTAGATATTATTGCTTGGCACATATATTACATGGCAGTCGCACTGCACCTCATACGATGTTAGATACCGTGGTGAAGTAAGATGACGAAATATATCCTAACCAGTAGTGGAAACAGCTGAATTTCAGGATCAAAAATTATTTCCAGCTATCTATTAAGAGTGTTCCATCGCAACTATAACAATGCATAATAATTTTATAGCAAAAACAAATAACATTGGCCATTGCTCCTACCTCATAACCTTCTGTGTGTATTTAGATTTACTCTGTACAAGTCACGTAACAAATTTGTGTATTCCTACCTATATCAGGTACTACATTTAAAAGTCGAGTTCCATACAAATAGACTAGACAAGTGTTAGAAACGAAGCGGGAAAATTTGATATTGAAGCTCTGAGCTGACTTCTACTATCTATAGTCAGCAAACAACACACATCTAACTAGATAACAACATCATGGCGTCGATAATCGATAGCAGGTAATACATGGTGATTAACCGGGAGATAAATAGCAATAAGTGTGTAATGTTTCCTTGTTTAGATCTGGTTAGATTAAGTGCACTGAAGTAACGTCGTGTGCAAACTTTCATTCAAAAACACTTTCATCAGACATAGTGATGATTATTGAGGGGCAAAGTGCTTTTTTTCTGTGAAATAAGAATAAGTTCGAAGTTCGCTTAAACATTCTGTTAAAAGCTGCTGTATCGCGCAACCTATCAAGACACCTAAATATGGAACTTCAGTTGTCAGGTTCAAAGGACAATCACCTGTAGTAGACATCTGTGAACAGATCCTCCCACGTACTTGGCATACGAAAGCTTCAAACATTACGGCGCGTGTTTCGATGTTTGGTAGAGAAACGGAAATCTCCGAGAAAGGCTTATGGCCTGTTATGGCAACGACAGACAGAAGGCCATTACCTATTGACTCGAAAACTATCTAGTAACTATTAGTGTGTTCGAGGTTTGTCTTCGTGCGAGGTATGATAGCCATATACTAACAGGGGCTGCCTATTCATTTGTAGCTTCCCGCTTTTGCAGGTGTTCGTATGTGGACATGTGCGTCTGAATTGATCTAACTGGATACTACAAGTGAAAAAGTATTGTGTAGAAAGTTGTCTAAATATGACCGCTCTAGATATGACCGCTCGTTGCACTTCTTTTTTAGCTAAAAAAAGAAACATCGACTACAAAAACCAATTTGCAAAAACTGTCAGTTCCACAGAAGGCCGCGCAGATTTTATGCCGGAGGCCAAAAATGCAGGAGCAAACCGTGATCTTATCGGATCTCATGCAGTAGTGTGAGGGTTAAAAAGGGATGCTTAACAGTGATCTGCTGTCAGCTAGAAGCCACACAGTTGGCGTGGCCTGACTTTGCCTGTACCGCATGGTGTGCGTTCCTGTGAGGTTAGATGGATGACCAGGGCCAGGATCGGGACTCGATCAACAGTATGTGGCAAACCCCGAGAGAATGATACTGGCAGCTACATCGATTATGACGTCAATGTTTATTTAGTAACGGCTTTAGAGCCGCTACAACCGAATACTCCAACGAGCTGGCTGACGATTGACTTCGGCTGATCACTTTGTATGGGAAGCCGTCGTAGGTTTGAAGAAGCTGAGTAGACCTCGGTAGACAAGACACCATTCTCGATCATCATACCAAGTTCCATTTGCCCTCGTCATAGTAATCCTCAATGACATTTGCAATGTTTACAGCGAGATCAAACACTGTACAGAGCTATCGCGTATAGTTTCAAGCACACGATCGCTGACAAATCGACTATTGATGTTGGTAACGCTAAGGCAATATCAGTCGTCGCCCGACAATGCCTAGAGTCTTTTTTAAACGGCCTTTATGCCGTGCTGCCTGGCGGACGATTTTACGGTCTGAAATCGCGAGTGCGTTTTACGCGTAATACCCTATCAAACAAATCCAACTGTATACAACGTTTAGGTTATTCAATCTTCGCTAAGCAAAGGGCACAAGCAAGCATAGATATCTTGATTTCCACGTTATTCGTTTGGTTCCTATAATTCTATATGATGTCTGCCTTTCGTCATCGTGTTCGAATGCCACATATCTGCTGTGTGTCGCTTGTAAAGGACATACATGTATGGCCTATTTTGTAGTAACAGAATTGTCATTCCTCCTAGCACATAACGCGATAAAATGGACCTGACCAGTCGTCGTTACCACAACAGCTGGTGGTAGTTGGCGTGAATGATAAAGGAAAGATCGCAGCACAATGGTAGTGTTGCTGTACAAAGCCAACACTATTGCGGTTAAACTATTGAGGTCTCTTCTGTGTTAGAGCTCAAAATGGTAACGTAAAATTTGTTAATCACAGAATATTGGCAGCTACAGCCGATTTCTGATTGTGCCCAATGGAGTAACCGCAAGTGAAGAAAGACTATAGTGAGGTAAGCGCATATTAATGTCGTCGCAGTCCGCGTCAATGAACACTCATGACAGCGTTTAGCCTCGTGACTGATCGAGCGTCTCATGATGGCGATGCATCGATCGTGTTCGCTTTCAGGTCAGTTTAATAGAACGTTAGGTATTACGGACACTGTTTATTAATACCTAGGTTTAAAATTATATCGCCGTGATAGCTTAGAAGCTAATATATTTGTTAGCTAATCTTAGCGGCACGCTGTAGTCTGGGTTCGAATTTGGGTATAGAATTTGTTTGGTGCTAACCATGCTCGAAACACTGAGGTATAGCATCACAATTAGTCCTGAGTGCCTGACACATGAATTTCGTCCAGCCAGCCTATGTTGCTATAATCTCTATTAGAATAAAGTTATATATTGTATTTTAGTGTCTTGATGATGTCCTGCAGACGCCATCGTACAATCTTTATACCATTGGTTATTACTTATTTGTGCTTGGTGTAAATATAGCGCTAATCATATGAGTTTATGAAATTCGGTGGCCGTGGCGAGCATTTCGAATGAAATATGTTTGGTCTGCCAGACACCGTCCAGGAGTATTTATACAACTATCCAACACGACTTTGTTGGTTCCTTCGACCCGCTCTTTGATACAGTTTTTACTATAAAATAACTCGTTCATTTGAGCAAGAAAGAATTCGTAAAAACACATCAGCACTATCAGTGTCCAATTTTTAATAAGAAAACCTGTTCGTAAATGCGCGTGAGTTATTAAGGCACTACTTAGCGATACTAGTTAGTATCACCTGGTAAGTAGACCTGGCTTGATAATACCGGGCCTTTGCCGATAGGGTTATTTCGATAAGTTTTCGGCCTGTCACAACTGTTCGTTAATCTTGACAGTATTCCATGGGGCTATGAAGAACAGATGACTATCTGTTAGTATTGATACCTCCTAATCGTACTCATTAATAACGAAACTATGTGTTTCCATTCGGCCTCCTATATTCTGATATAACAATAACTCTTTGATTCCCTTTCTGCCCAATTTTTGCCATTACTGCGCCTGCGATATAATTTACGTTCCGTTTCTATTTAGCCAGTTGCAATCAACGCCTACACCTTCTAACCCCAAAGAATAGCTTTTAGCAGTCAGACTTCAATCAACGTTGTCAGAACGAAGTCCCTTTCCGTTTTGCTAGTGGCTTGCGCGCCCCACTATTCATTGCCATCGCGGCCTCAATAGGCAACCGCTGCAGCGCGACCGAATGGGTTTGTGGTGCGACGGCCCTGGCGCAACAATGTTTCGTCTGTCTTTTTGCTTCTCTTTTGCGGTTCCGTCCTGTTCTTCGTTCCACGCTGGCGCTCTGGAGTGCCTTTTCATCGCCAAATGATGGTGCTGAGTCATTCGTAGCATAGGGGGCGCCTGGCTCGGTGGCGCTGTCAACAGTTCGACCACTGTGATCGTTTGTTGTGTATGGTCCTGGCCTTTTTGAGTACTAGCGTTGACGATGAACTTAACGCAGGCAGCCACTTGGTGGTTACGTTTACATAAAGAAAAAAAAAAACGAAAACAAGTAGTCTCACCGATGACTATTAATGATGTCGTGCAGGTGAAATAGGTATGTCTGGTTGTGTATTTGCTGCATGCCAGAGCGGCAAAAACGAGAACACCTAATGTAAGCAGGCAGCGGAGTCAGGCTTACTACACTGATACAAATCACAAACCACAAAGCTACAGAGCTAACGCAGAGAAACGTTGGATGTTGCGGGACGAAGTAAATTGCGCAACTCTTAAAGACCCTTTTGATTAAGTAGTTCTGTTGTTGGTATTATGCTGTAACGATAACTTGTGTACTGAGTTGTTTACGTCACAGTTGCTCGAACAACAGTAGGCTAAGGTGACAACGGCATCGGTAGCTGTGAGAAACTCGTTCCTCGGCCGCCATTCTTTCGATGCCGTAGTCATAAAGGTGTTACACATGTTGCAATTTAACTCAACGTGCACCCATTCACTTAGATTGCATCACGACATCAGCTAACATGGTATGAGTCGAACCGGAGTAGGTCGGCTGAACTGCGGCGGCAGAATTAGTTGGATAAAGTCGTAATATCAGCTGAGACTACAATTGTGAGTACGTCCACGGCCACAGTTCTCGTCGAGTGTCATACGAGTATAAGATTCAGGAGATGCACATGGACACCAATTGCAACGGCAGTTAAGTGCCAGGAACTCTGGAAGATTTCTGAGTGAAGGCTATAGCATATCTGTTGTCACTCTTGATCCAGTCGTGCTTCTGAATTTTTGCTGGCAGCGCCAGTTCTCGTGAAGCTGTCATTTCCAAAGCTATTGTTGAAGGCGCATACTTCTGCTATCGCCAACTTGCTTTGTTCATCACTGTCGCGGAGACCCGCGAAAAATTAACCACTGATTCAAGCGATTGCTCTATCGCCATGTCAATATCGCGTTTATATTGGCATTAGCCCGAGCAAATCTCACCGGTTCTGCTATATTTTGTCTACACCGCGCCGTCAAAAAAACTATGGCTGTCCTTTTGTGCACAGCCGTTCACTTTTTACGTACTGTAGAGGGTGCGAGGGAGGATAGCCGGTAATCTTATTTCGGCACTGCAGGGGTAGTTGTTTCCGTCGTTACTTACTAGAATCGCTGGCTGCTTCGGTGGTCGAAACGTTTTCAGCGGATAGGGTATACCAAGTGTTGGAAACAGCGTTAAGGAGCGAGTACCTTGTAATGCGGCGCCCCATAATTGGCAAGCCTATGCTTGCATGTGTGTATGCAGCCCTAGTTCGTAGCGTGACTACACACGTATTGAGAATATTGACCCTGTATAAAGAACTTAGCATGAAGCGCTGGTACAAATGGGGTTATTATCGCAACTCAATTTTGATCTGGGCAATCCGACTGTACGGTCTTCGATAACACATTCTTGACAAACCGAACAGGCACGTGTAAATTACTTGAAGCGTGACAATAACGTTTATACGATCACCGCAATTGTATGTTAGCGCGTTCTTCGTAAGATGCCAAAAAAAACTTATGTCTTGCCTAACAGTCAGAATCTTTTGAAACTATCGTGATGAATCTTCATATGAGCGGACAGTTAAGGGATGCCAGCGCTATGTCTGGCCTAGATGCTTCGATATCCCTCTGCTACAAGAAACAACCCATCGCACTGATCTACGGCTTCACAGGACGCAAAGCTATTGTGTAGTTGGTCTGTCTAACTGAATCGGGTTAGTCGATCACTCTCCGAACGACTGGATCGTTTCGGATTCTCTGAGCGGCATAATTCCAATAGGTCATAAAAGTCATCTGTTTAGACGACGAGGAAACGATGCAGCTGTGTAGTTTTCAACAATGTTGATTGCGCGGCTGGACGCTACTCTTCCGCTTCTACAGCCCATCAGAAAATGTTAGTGATTGGGACGATGCGACTCAATAAGTACTTTTTAGCTTACCTTATTGAATCAGGACGGTAAATGTCAACTGACTGAATAGCCATAACGCAGAACGCCAAACGCTTGTGGCGCTACAGGTTCTGCGAAGTAATCGGCTGAATCGTTACAAACGTATCAACGCTTTGTAATGATTGCAAATAACGTTGTTGTTTTTATTGATACTAGATTAATTATAGGGTATAATATGGAAAGTTTCTAAAAATGACGACTGCTTATTTGGTATTAGCGATATATCGTCAAAGACATAATGCACTTTGTGCTCAAGCATTACTAAGGGTAGGACATTTTTTTCTTTGGACCGAAACTAGTAAATACATTTTTGAGACAGCCGTTGCTGCTGAGAATAACGGTGAATCTGTCAAAACTATTTTCATTACAATGATTACTCATGGTAGCTTAAGCTACTTAGCTCTGCATTGATCAGAAAAATCACTTTGTACACGTACATGGTCTGATATGGCGCTGCACACATTCGTCAATTTTTTGAATCTCGTCTGTAGAGAACATTAGGCGCTGGATTCTACTCCATGAATCAATGTTACCTCTACAGTTGGTGGTGCATTAGGTGTCAGTAAACTTGCTATAAGGCTCTACAGTTTCTATGGGTAAAAGCCACAAAGCAACATCTAATGTAAAATGCAGCCTTTTCAGGATTAGTTAGCCAAGCTAGATAAAAAGGTTTGAACTGCAGCAGTCGTCTTGCAAAAAAAGAAACGATAGATATTTCCTCTGATCGAACGTTTTTTACAGGCTTATCCTGTTATCTTCCTCCATTTCCCTTGTTCCCTGTTCATCGTTCTGTGACAATTTTCCACGTTTTGATAAAACTCCGACATGCGATCTAGCTTAACGGCCACAATCAGATCACAATTTCCCTTGCCTCACGAGGACTGCAGTGGCGCTAGTATAGAAGCAAGTCTCGCTCGTCTCAAGACCAAACGCTATTGCGCTTACCGCCTACTGCAACTGCAAATGAACTGAATAAAAGAAAAGACCGTCAAATTGTTTGCGAGTTCCTCGGATCGCATCAGTGACCAGGGGAAATAGAAACATGGTACGCATGTATCCGTTTCTCTAGCTTTATCCTGCCTTCGCCTGCTTGAACCTTCTTCCATTCTAGTATTTAATTCAATCAACAGTGTATAAATATATGTTGTCTGGGTAGTTATATCGAGGAGCAATTTATTTTGTTCGACATTGCGAAATGCAGACGTCATTCGAGAGTAACGAACCGTTATTAAATGGAAAGTAGTATTACGTCGTTGCAAATTTTGACAAACTTAATACGTAGTTTGGTGTTCTTCGCATACTCGTGTAGTAGAAACTGGTTGAACCACTTGAATCAATGCCAGGATTGATCTTTCGACTCGATATTTTTGATGTATCCATGGCTACTTTTTCCCCCCATTTCTTCTACGCTCTCGTGTACATAGTCAGCCAAATACATCACTAATTTATCGGATCTATAGAATGAGATATTTACGAGGTTCTAACGTAGACGCTGCTAGTCGGGGTATCTGCTTGTTACGGGCTGTGCTAAATGCATTACCACCTAACTTCCTGCAATAAGGTTAGAAATGACCCTCGACTTTAACAGAGAGCCTCCCAAAGTGGTCGTTCTGGTTACTATGCTCACATAGACTGACGCTCGATCCGCCATGATGTATATAGAAGTAACCTCGGCATTGTGCAGGTTGAACCCTTTGGCTGGTTACAAACTATTTTCTCCTTCCCTCTAAACCAGGGCAGAACTGCTCTCTACGTACAACTCACGGAGACTGGTGCTTGAGGCTAACACTGGTAAAGGCTGGTGGGGCTGATGAAAGCTCGTTTACCATGTTAAACTTGTGGCCATCGAACTGCTCGAGGTGCACGAAATACTTTTACGTGTAAGCAAGCCAAGTGAAGCTCGATATGGGAGCTCGTTTCCACCAAAGCTCACATCCCGTTAGCGGAATTATTATCTAAGTACCTGCCAAAGCCTTTTATATACGCAAAAAATACGCCTTTAGATAGCGTCAGATCGCTAATACAACAAACGCAGTGGAACAACGGCAGGTTTCTGATGTGAAAGAAATATTTCGATGGGAGACGCATAGACAGTGAATGCGTTATTCTGCCGGGACGATGCCGAAAACCAAATAGAACCATTGGACCTCAAAAATAAGCACAGGCAGGAAAGGCGCTCTAATATGTCCACATCTATTTCTGACGCAACATTGCATTTGTGTATTGAAATGCGCGGTACGAGCTAAACGAATTTGCACAGATAACAGATTAAAGAGGCTAGTGATAACATTTTTTTTTTTCTCTAGCCTGTTAATTTACTATTACGTAGCCGTGATGAAATATCGAAATGACTCTCCATACGAAGTCGCAGTTGATTGAAGAGTAATTCTGCCAATCCAAAATTAACATATGCTGCCGAGCCACAGTTTGTGCAATGTGGTTACTCCAATTTGATCTAGTTTGGCTAAACCCTTGTAAAGCAAATAAGCGAGACAAGCGTAGTTTGATGGTTATCGTTCCTTTGGTATGATGATCAATTTTCACCCTAATAAAAAAAGAGACGAGCTTAAACACAGCAGCCTAGTAACAGCGCATATAAATAGACCAGACCAGATATCCTACCGTGATGGTCCCAATCGGAAAACAGATTTAGCTTACATAACGAGCATTTCTGTCGGCCTCTGGCCACTCAACCGTCAACTGATACGCTACAGAAGAGAAAACTAACTTCCTGTTAAACGTGAAAAAGAATTGTACCAGGTAATTCTTCGGCGACTCGAAGCTACATCGCTTACTCCAGTGCTGGTAAAGCTCTCTATCGCCTTTTCTGTCAGCCACGGAGAACAGCAGTGCATCGCTGGCTGGTGGCTTATTCGTCAAAACTGTTATCATAAATCGCTATTGACGGAGTCACGGTGAGAGCCTAATTGCGATATACCATTGAGGTTCATTGAGGTACCAGCAGGTGAGCGATGCCACCTAGTGTCGTCAAGTGGATAACTTCATCTGCTCGATACGTCACTGTCAACCGTGCTATGCTCGGACCGCTTGCTCCTGTTACTGGACCGAAGAGCTCATGCACTTTGCGCTTTGTGCCATATCTACTGGCTACAGACATGTGGAAAACAGAGAAATCGGTATATATATATATATATATATATATATGCATTATAATGTTGACTGTTACATCATAAGCAAGGAAACCGAAAGCACAGAACTTGAATGGTTTCAAGGACGAAAATAGTTGTGCTGAATTTCAACGAGGCGGTGATCAGATATTGGGACCCCAGGGGTAAGAACGCATTGCTACCATCGGGGACGCTTTTAACGGAAAGTAGAATTTGAAATCAAGAGCTTCGTCTCGTAAAATTCGCAGTTCACATTATTTCACGCAGAACTACAACTTGAATATTGAGACTATAAACGGTAACAAAATGGGAATTGATTGAATTCATTGGCTCGAGGCGAGTTGTGTGTTTGCATGCAATATGTACATGCAATTTGCAAAATTTTTACCAATAAATAACTTGTCTGGAGCATACTCTTGCCATAGACCGGGCCTGGTTCAATCTCTACCGCTAGCGGAAGAAGGAAGGGCGTGGCGTTCGAGCGGAATCGAGTTTGCCGGCAGTGTCAAGTAGATTTGTGTGCATACTAATGGCCTTACTTGTAGTGGATATTTGTTGCTATAAGATACAGTGAATACAGCCAATTGTTTCGAGTTCTTGAGACTCGTAGCCCGTCGATTCGACGATCGAAAACAAAAGTCTGATATCTTGATGACAAAGCAAGGCCTCATCACCATGTGTCACTTTGAGCAAAGGGATATCTAACGCTGGCTTCAGTCTGCTTATTCATTCCGTCTAAGTTTGTGCGATTACGGAGCTTTCCATGTTCTAAAAAGAGAAAACGCTGTACACCAGCGTTTTACTTCGAAAAGCTATAGATAGAGAAATTACATATAAGAATGCTAATGATAAGTTTTTGCTTGTCCAGAAGCTAGGACAAGTGTATAAAAAAATAAAGCTGCCTCTTACACAAATTATAAAGTCGTCATTCGAGCCTCACTGGTTTAAAAAAAATGAAACTTCCACAATCTACCGGATTCATTAGTAACAGGCTAATGCATGTAAAGTCAGCTAGATGAGCTAATCACGTCCATATTGGTAAGTCATGAATGTCCTTCAAGTTCTTTATCGACTAGCTATGGAAGCCGTTACCGTCGTCGCTGTTATGATTTTGCCCGTAGACCGGATTTCTACTGGGCAAAGCAGAAATTTCCCTAACCATTAGCAGCGAAAACACCGTGTGTCCAGTTAGCCTTGATAAAACTGTGACTTGTCTTAGACTAAATTTTATTTTAGGTTACGTTGATTTGGCCTTTATCGCATCGTTTGCATATGCGAGTTCAAGATAGACTCCTGCGTAGCAAGATGGCAAGAGAGAGATTGGCATATACGGGTCGGCAGCAGGACATTCGCCTTTACCACCAACTCTTAGACAACAGCTTTTGTCTCTATATACGCGTTGAGAAAATCAAACAAAATACATACTATCATGAATATTTGTATAAATCATAAATCCATCTCAGTTATATTCTGGAAATAGCGGGCCACTTAACTGTCGAACAGACGTGGCCACCCGCCTTGTCTGACCTGCTTAGGTGAGGGTTCTAAGAATTTATGTTCAAGCTATTATAGACAACCCAAGTTCGATTTAACTACAACGCGAGCCAACATGGAGCGGCAGCAGACTCCGTTGTTGTTACATCATCGATCATTTTTCTATTGTAATTTTATTGTTTGTATTTTGCTTGTAGAAGTCGGCAGGAGCGTGTCAATGGCAGGAGTATCTGAAACGACCTGTCGCGTGCTTTGCACATTCCCATTATTGGCTTAAGTCGTCGGTTTATTTACTGGAGTGCAGGAGTTCGTGTATTTGTTGTAAAGCGCGTTCCATGTATGAACCGTTGCATATATAAGGGACAGTTCGCCTACATCGTAAGGAATACATAAACGCTATTGTTGCATGGCTGTAGTAACTTTCAGTCTATCGAGAAGTACGTCCGTCAATATACGTCGTGTGGCTGTTTGTATTTACGATGCGAGTAAGTGTTTCCGTTCGCTCCGACATTGAGTGCAGCTATTTAGAGGGGATGCCAGGGAGTATGCGACCTGGCTGATGAAAACGAAGTGATCCTAAGCCACAACTGTCCCCCATATGTATGGCTGCTGTTGTCATTGTTACTATTGATGCGGTAGCTGTCGCTGCTACCCTTGATAATAACGATGACGCTTGTTGCAACAGCGTTGAAGGACGACAGGAGGCGGCGGTATAATGTGTAGGGGCAAGGCACTAACGGCAAATCGACAGGCATATAGTACAGAACCAGGCTGGTAGACAGAGAGACAACGGCAAGAATGCGCCAATCGCCATCGACGATGATAACTGGTGGCATCACTTACAGGGATATGGCAATATATCGCGGTTGTATTTACTTCGCAACCGACATTGCTATGCTCTATGATCTGCGTCGTTTGCTACCGTTCAGCGTATTTGTGGCGTTCGAGCAAAACCAGGAAAAACAGTAGATTCTTTATTCCTTTCGCCAGTAATGACAACGGCGGATGTGGCGGCCTCTTGAACAGCTCCAGGAATACGCTTACGATTTCGCCGCAGCGCGCCATTCCACCCCGATAATAATAACAAAGGCTTTAATGCAGCTCACGAGTAGCTATGATACTGGCATCTTCGTGTAACCAAACGCAGGCATGAAAGGAGCTTGTTCCTCTTCTTCACCCTGAGTTACCTTTTGTGGAGGGTGTGCTTTTTATGTTTTCGTTGTCCGCGCGGGAGTTCGCAGCTGATTTACGAATGGCTGGGCGCCTTGTTGGCGACGGGCATAACATCCTTACGGTCGATGCCCCAGCGGCATCCGGCGGGGCTTGGCTATCTTCGGGTGTGGTGACATTCGGTGGTGGTCGTGAACCGCGCTTACCAATGCTCGATCTAGATACACGATGTACCTCGAGAATTGTGTGATTTCGAGAATCAATTACGATAGAGTACGCGCTACACTCGACAGACTGCACAATCAGGCAGCGATACATCTTGCCTCCCTGCATTTGTTGTATCTAAATATAAATGATTGAGAGGACCCGTATATTTGCGAAATCATGAAGAGTTAAGCTGGCTTGAAGAAAACTGACGACGAAATACAAAGTTTTTCTATAATTAGCCAATACATATTGTGAAGGCATTAAAGAAATCTAACGAATAGGAGCTAACGATCTGTCTTAAGCAGCTAGCAGAATCTGTGCTGGAGTTCAATAAATATTCTACTTTTAACGTATTGCTAGTGCATAATTGAGGTAAAGTTTTCACCGATAAGTTACAAACCAGAATAAAACTCTATTTTTCTCTAGGGAAACGTGCTTTCACTCTTTTATTTAACTGAACCTTGACTCAGCCTAGATATCCATCACAAAGTATAGTTGAAATACGTGCAAATAGTTATCAGTGAGGATTGGCTCAGCGGACCTAGACCATTGACCGCAGAACAATCCAACGCTTAGAGTACCGCCAAAGAAAAAGTTCGACTGAAGCACTGCCCGCACAAGTGAGATCCTCCTTCTATTAGTATGTTATGTAATGATACAGTAGACATGGACTAGGTGGCAAGTTAGCTGATCAGCTACCCGTTCCAGCGGGATGCATAAAGCATAGCTAGCTCTTGTTGCTCCTAATTACGATACATAGGCAGTAAATCTATATAATTTACATGATATAATCCAGGATGTTTCATTTGTAGTCACTGCGCCCACGAAAGCTGTGGGGAGTGGGTCGCGGCGATACTAATTCATTGTCAAGCAGACATTCCGGTTTATCTATTCTATTCAATTTACAACTGTTCACAATCGTAATAATCATTCTATTTTGTCTCAGTTTCGGGCCCTCTCAGATTAGCAGAAACAACGGGCGGCAACCAACAATAATAGGGAAAACGAAGGGTGGATTTCGGAGGTGGAATATGACTCATTCATTACTGAGGTGCTGATGCACATAGGACATACAATATGGAATATTGTAGTGACTTAGATTCGACCGTTTCAATTGGCCCCGTAATAAGGGCACTTGGCCTATTCCGTCAGCTATTTGATCGTTTTGAAGAGGCTAGCATGCAGATAACTTGTAAGTGAATCGTTCGAAATGCTAGAACTTATGCATCCAGGTGCATAACTGTCGGTGCACTGATCATGCGGCATGTAATTTAGATGGACGATCCGACGGCATCATGATTCAATGTTGTTGAGGACGATATTATGAGCAAAGAGCTAGCGATATTATAGCATGGGATTTCCGGGGAAATCATTTTCCGCTAAGTAACTCTTTGGGTATATGCATATATAATTGCCTATGTGCTACATTATAATGCTGCGTGTTATTATGGAAGTATGATTTATATTCGTCTTTACCTTACATTTTGCTATTGATAAGGAAATGTTGTCGAAATCGATATTGCCATAAGTCAATGAGGATATTGTATAGCTGTTTTTCTATTGAAATAATAACAACATGAAAAGTAGCCCTAAATGCTTTATTTGACAATTTTACCTGTATGCTACCACCCGGAGCACGTTTCAAAGCCCATGCTATTGTCCGTCCCTGCGATTCATGTGGCGATCCATGGTCCGTTCAATAGGTAAATATCGAGAGAAAAACGGAATAAAAATAAGATTGCATAGTAGAAATAAAAAGAAAGTTAATCGCTTGAAAATACTGAAGAGATAAACTTTATTTATTTTTTTATAATTACAGTTTGTGCTTTTTCTGTGTTCCCTTTGACAGTAGTAGTCATTGTTCACTATTCTGTTCTGAAAGCTCGCTCTGTTAACCCTCTAATTGAAAAATCTCTGTAAGGATCGTAAGCAACGAATGGAGATAGCTTTCCATAGAAAAGCACGTCGCGGTCATTGAAAATCTCAATCTTGTTTGAAACCTAGTGGCTGACATCGTTTTTGCATTCAAGAAAGACCACATTCTCTATATGAGATACAGAAATTAGCGCTAAAGCGCAATGTTATGTTTTACATAAAGTTGGCTAAACAGTTCAGGCAAAACAAGAAGGGATACCCCGCGTTACAGGACAGGTCTGTAGATAGATATGTGCGTGCAAAATTCTGTAACAAGCAAGTTTATTTGAAAGGCGACCTTTGCCTTAGCCTTGTATTTTATTAGTAAGCATTGTTTTTGGTGATCCTGAACAGCGAAAACAATGTTTATTAAACGATCTTTACTCGCTTATCAAGTGTTAGTTTTCTGTATCACTGTGTTGGTTTTAGATGTGTAAAATAAGCAAAAGAACGTAGAAAGTTCGAGATACCCACACTATTTGGCACATGAGCACGGCTAAGTTCGTGAAGGGAAAAGTATATGGACATAAATAGTACATCATAAAACAAGTAGTACTATTAAGTTATTGCTGCTAATTGAATCGCTTAAATGGTTCATCTCGACTTGCAGGTACAACTGAAGCAGCATGGAAAGGCGTCACGATGGAGGCCGAACGTGTCTGTGAGGTCCATTTGCGAGTAAAGGAACGACTGTTGGTCGATGTAGTCCAAGAAGTGAAACGATGGCAGAAAGACAATTTTCAAAGGAACATGATGCAGCAACTTAAACAGAAAAAAGAAATGGACGACGCCTTCAAAAAGGTTCGAAAAGAGACAGCCCCATTTCAATTATATTAGCCACTATTTAGATTGCCGATAGAGCCTGATGAATAACGATGCTATAAACGCGCGCATTTTAAAAATCCAAACAGCCGTTTTTTTAAGCTGAAGACGCAATAGTATCAGAGTCAGTTGACTATTCTTGCTATTTCTGCGTCTGTTAGCGCTACAACGACAGCAAGAAATTCAGTCGCATATAATTACTGTAGTTTGCATTGACAAACAGATGGCGTCTGCCTAGTAGACTTCGATCTATAGCTTAACGAAGCAGTGTGTTGGGACTTTCCTACGTTTGATTTTTATCGCTGTTGATATTGATTTTCCCAAGCCTATATCTTTTATGCATTGTTTGTGACACTTGACATCGGCGTAAGGCAAAGGCATGTTCCGCTCAAAAAAAATACCGAAGTTCAAGATACAGTAGAACGAGGATGCGTGTATGTGTAAATTAACTATTTCAAATCGAAGCTCACATCATCATTAGTGCTATCAGTCTGCCATTGGCTGGTAATTGCAATTTCTGCTATATTTTCTGCTACCTGCATCGACTGACTCTGCTAAACAGACCTTTCTTTTTATTAGCTCAAACAAACACCACGGACAGGTAGGTAAACAAATGAAGATCAGTTTGTATTCTGCTATCATTCCTCTCATGTCACTTTCGCACAACACCTTTCATAGCGAACAGATACCGCGTTGCAGTTGTTAGCAAATCATTTCGCCTTCATAACGTTCTCTTTGAGCTAACGCGGGTTACTTCGATCGGTGTGAGGATCGGCACTCACAGTGAACTAAGAGTGCACTGAGCCAGCCACAGGGACGTAGGACAAGGCCATGCGATAGGAACTTGCAGGTCGTCGATTCGTTGGCAAAAAATAAACTATAAAATAGCCTTAAACTGTTGTTCAGCTCGGTTAAGAAAATATTGGGTATATTACGAATAAAGAATGCACACATGGTTGGATCCGTAAAAGCAAAACAATTAAATTAGGATACGATCATTAGGCTGAATTGGTTCTTAGTCTTTTACACTAGGACTGCCCCTAACGGCTATATTGTCGCGACGCTAATGTGTCACGATTAGTAGATTCAGGTCTTCCTCTGGCGTACAGTTGGCTCAACCTTAGATTGATTGTTATAACCTTACTTTTGTTTTTACCTTACCTTATTTTTAGTAGTTGGGCAAGCAAGCAGTTTTGTTTTGTTCTCCATCAGCTATACTCTCGATTAATCAAAAACAAATTATAAATAATCACATTACTACAAAGTGTACATAGATCGTGTAAAGTCCAGTTTCTTCTAGAGAACTGAGCTTTTCTCCACCAACACTTACCAGTCAACATAGGCAGGTTCGACTACTAAGTACGATGCAGAATCGGAACAAAATGCAGTCATCGGTCGGACCAACCCAGTCCCATTTCCCGAACGTTTTTCACTTATGAAAGGATTCGAGGTTTACATCCAATCCATTTGAACTATTGTCATCGTTTCTTTAGTGCCCTCTCTTCGCCTCTTAAGGCCCTCGCCATTCAACGGTATGCATAAAGTAACAACAAACTATTGTATCAGCCGCGTGAACAATATGTAATTTATGCCAGCACCGATGGTTTCACGTCTGATCTGAAAGCTGTTGGTAGAGTTATTTACGTGGCGCTTAATGCGCGAGCGGAAGCTACACATATACATACACAAACACACACACACACATACACGCAGACAGAGGGACACACAGAAACATTGATACACAAACCCATAGACACACACAGATACACTCAAACACACAGACACACACAAGTAAATAGACACGTAGATACACAGAAACACATAGAGACACACAAGCACATAGACACACACAAACACCCAGACAGACACAAACACCCAGACACACAAAAACACCCAGACACACTCAAACACCCAGACAAACACAAACACCCAGACATACGCACGAACACACAGGTACACTGCTCTAACGGTAGCGGTCGCTAGATGCTGTTCGCCAGGACACAAAGCTCTTCGCTGGGCTCCAGTCACTATGTTTGAATGGAGCAAGGGTTGCCTATGATCGGCATCGCCATTATGGACGATGTATTATTATGTATGGATTATGAAGTACTTGTAAAGTATGCTAACTGCGGTTCAATACCGTTTCATGTAGCGCCAGTAGTGGTAGCGCAGCTAACGTAATGATCATCAGCTAGGTGCGCACTACGGGTACTGTAGTATTGATATCATTAGTGATTCGCTCCCACGCTTGCCAGCGGACGCTCGGATGATGAAAATGCTCGATACTCAGTGCCTTTAACGTGGGATGTTAATGTGTGGGAATGTAAATCGAGCTGAATGCATGTTAAAACAATAGAAAAAAAAGGATTCATTTGGTACGCGACCCCTGAGGTCGAGGTTCTTGTGACACTAAATGAGTAAATCAAATTGGGACTGCTACGTCAATTTACTACTTGAGCTACTCGTAGTTAGTCGTGAGTTAGAGAGTTGTAGGGTAGCCCGATAAAGTACAATGTGACTTAGGCAATTAGCCCGCTATAATACGAATCGGAGGGAGTTTATCTAGACGCTGTCATATACAACCTAATTACTACGACAGAATATCTCACCGACTTAATCGGATGCTCAGCGTAACACCACCGTACAGGGTAAAACTCGAAAAACTCTGACGCCTGTCGACGCTCCCGAGTTACCTGTCTGATGAATACATAAGCTGTTTCATGTCTCTGTCTTTCCCAGACATGCGCGCCCGATAATTTAAGATTTCAATAATGACTATGTAAAACCGCAGCGAACTCTTGTCTTTGGGTATGGGGGATCTCCAACATTCTTAAGCTACCCTGATGCTGTAGCATTGCATCCACAACATCGCCTTCGACCACAGCTCTGATTTTTTTTATTCGGCATTAGGTAAATCGCCCATTCAATCATCGCTGATCCACTGTCAGTTGTAACTAAGATGTGCCAGTTATTATTATATATATATGTATATGATATTATATGTGGTGATACTGAATACGCAATACGTAACTGGCAATGCTGCGACTGAACTAGTGGCGTTCGGTCCTTTTTGCAGTAATCCGTGTGCTTTTTTTCAGTGTTGAGCTACAACAGCCAGGGTAGATTATTGTGGTTCGTTTAGTGTGAGCCTTCCCGTTTTGAATTTTCATCAGCTGTTATCAATGCAGCTGCTTCTGTGTGTATGTGGAATCTGGTGCACTGGATTGACTTGTCTCTCCGCCTGCGTGTTTCTAGTTTGTTGAATTTAGCCGGTGGATATCAGCAGGTTGAAATGAAATACTTTGCATATATATACCCACTTGCTTCGGCTGAACCTTTTGCCTATCTGTCCTACTAAAGGCAGCTGTGTCTATAGTAGCTGATAGTAGCAATGCTCATAATGCAGTTCCTGATGGTTACCTTTAAATGGATCTATTGGGACCACTCGAATGGTGCCGTTGAAATCGACGCATCCTTCAGTCTTAGCGTTATGTTGTCTATTCGATTGCTCGGCCGTATGCACTGGCACAGCGTCTGGCGACAGTTTGACACACATCAGACGGAATTATAGACCACGAAGGAAAGCTAAGTGTGGCAAAGCAAGCCAGAGCGGTCGATACGATTTTTGATACGATCAATACGCTCGCAGCGCACAGCTCGTAGCGGTGACATGAATTACACTGTAATAAAAGGCATTTTGTTTACTAATTAGCTTTTTTCTATTTGATTAAAACTAGCTTGATACGCTAGTGAATTCAGCGGCAACAAGGGTCAAGTGTTGTGAATGGATGCACTAAATACCTGGACTTTTTCTGCCCTTCCGATTATCTATTGCATACACGTATCCTGTACAAGAGTAGTACTATTTGGACCTGAAGAAGTGGAGCGGTATTATCTTCTTTTAGGCGTGTTTTTTTAGGTTTTCGCTTTTTCGTCGCTAATGATCTGCCGCCTTCAGACGATTTACTCTTCCTCGGAAGTTTTTATGACTGACATCTTATAAACACAGCTATTAACAAGAAATCGATTAGGCGTTTCAGTAGGGACGCCTTTCTGATTTTGAAAATTCCTCTAAGCTATTCGACACATCGTGGACTTCATTGTAGTGCGGCGTAATACCAGATTCTCCCGAAGAGTGGTAGTGTAAACTTCCTTGACTCACTGCAATCGAAGGGCGAGGTCTCTTCGTTGTGAGTAAATGCTGACATGTCGTCAGCATCTGTCGCTCACGTACCCTACTATACTCCCTATCTCCGCTAACCGTCCAGCTAACTAATCCTGACTTATTGCTTTTAATTGGGCGAGATGTCTTAGGCGATTATTGCTTGCTGTTTTCGTCAGTTGGCTCAACTCGGCTCTGTTCCCATGATCGACTGCTGTGTTGTCAGAAGCTGGCATCTGCGGATTCGATGAGTGTCCGTTCTCAGCGTCTCGGGCTGAGCAGAAGCCTTCGTCGCCTATCGCCAATCAACTATGTTATCCGATCCGATGCGGTCAGCGCGTATCGCCATTGCTCCTCTTGTTGATTTGGTCCCGTTATTGTTGACGTTGCCGTGTGCAGTAAAGGATAGCGGCAACGACCCGCTTTAACCGTCGCGGAAGCTGAGATCAGAAGGCAAACGCTCTTACGCAGCATGGCGTCTCAACGATAGCCAGAAACAATACGGCAGTGTCGGCGATTCGTGATCGATCAGGGTCGTGCCATGGAAGAGATTTCAGCAGCTACGAAGGTCTGCTGTGTGGCAGACAGGTTTATAGGTCAGGACACCAATGGTGACGAGAGCATCTATAACTGTTTGCAGCATTTTGAGTCAAATGTTTCTGAGTTAGATCTACCCGATTCTGCTAGGTATACTTCCCAATCAGTTACTGGGGAAATGGAAATCATGAAACTTCCAATGGCTGTCAGACCTGGTGGTGTTTGGCAGGCGAGGAAATTCCACGGAAATACTAGGGCTATAGAGGGTGTCTGCTTTCTAAGATAGTTAACTTCTAACGGAAAACTGAATCGGAAGTTTGACGAAGCAAACTGGAACGACAGCACTGGAAAAAGTGTCTGACCCGTTACGAAAAGCATAATGATCTGCCAACGACAGCGGCACTGCCATAAGGCGAATGAGATATTGCAACATGTCTTATCTAAAATATTCGTCGTTTAATTGATTGATAGACATAAAGTCATCGGTGCTATTCCTACCAACGTTCCGCAATAAACAGAAGAAACTGATTATTATTAGTAAGCTATGTGGGAGATGGTTATATAGAGCGATGTGCGATTATGGAAATACACAGCAATAATTTAGTTAGAAAAGTTGACGGCTTCCGAAGAGAAGACGATATTTTAAACATATTTCAGTTATTTCATCTGTCTAATCTGAAGAATATCGTATGCATATCAGGATCTCATACGTACTAATTGTTAAAGTTCGACACTTCCTAGAGATTTTTTTTTACCGGCTGTAGCAGTGCTTGAAGCGTATAATCATGCAAATTCAGCGAAACCGCACGTGCACGATTATGCACGCGCAAATCTTACTCAAATTAATGTAATACAAAATGATAGGTGTTATCGAATAGAAATGTTGGTAAGTGATCGAATGTATTCAGCCGTCGCAAATAATTGTCAAAAAGTTTTTTTTCTTTTTTTTTACTATGAGATTTTCACCAAAGTTTACAAATAAGAATGAACGTTTCTCTCACATAGTATTAAACAACAGTGAGTATAATTGCAATAGCAATATATCTTTGATCAGTTCGTTTATCTTCGTAACTCTCGTATTCAGACTCACTATTCTGATCTGACAAAAAAGCATTTTATATTTTATTTTATATAGATACAGCCCAGTGTCACAGAGGGTATGTCGATGTCCAGTACGAGTTAACGTACTGAAGCAGCCGTATTCGCACTTTGCTAATCACTAAACGTTGTACCAGCCGGACGTGTGATTAACTAGAAACGATATTAAAAATGCTTGTACCGTAATAGGATCATCCCAATCGATTTTTCTAATAGGTTCAGTCTCGTATATCATACAGCCGTGACGATTGGTGTTCGCACGTCTGCCCCGTGCATCTACGCCAACCACGCCACGCTACGCTACTACATACTCACGCGCAAGGTATTAAACAGTATTTGTCCTTTTATCAAAGCCATTGACCTCGTCATCGTAGCTTCTGTTGGCGGGTGATTCCGTGCAGCGGAACTCTGGTAAATGTCCTTCAAGCGTGGATTAGCAAATGTCAGACATTCTATGTCCGTAGTAGAAATTACGACCGGAGCGGCTAGCCGTACCGAGCATTTTTGACATAACTCATCCCTGTCTACGACAGATGGTGTAGCGATACTGGAGCTCGTCGGCATCGTTATTTACCGATCACACTGGCATGGCACGAGGGCCATTCACGCAAATCGAAACGCGGCGATCCGACGACGCGACTCACGTAGTTACTCGAATAGGTACAAAACGAAAATTTACACTCAGGGAAGGAATCATTGAGATTGATGGGCAGGCACATGCGCTGGCCTGAAATGTACGGTAGATAAAGACAGTGCTTGGCATTACGGGTCTCCCCTTTGTGTCGTTCGTGAAGCAATCGTTTTCATTTCTTTTTTGTTGAACGACAATGGTCATCCAACCGCTCTGTCGGGACCCGCTGGGAGATTCGACGACGTCGGGAAGATGCCACCAAGATCCCACTGAATGCCGCATTTATCTTACGAGTGTGCTTAACTATAAATGCCAGTAGCACTTCTTTCCGCGGTTGCCCGCTACCGGTCGTCATATAGTTCCTTCAATTCATTTGGTCAGGTAGTAGCTATATATTATTGTGCAACGAGTCTGTTGGAGCGCTCCTCCTTCCGCTATGGGGCTATATGGGGGTAATGTCGAGCACAATAACAGAGCCGAATTGGATAGGAGTGTGCGATAGTTGTATAGTCGAATTGGATTGTTAGCTGACGCTGAACGGGAAGTTTAACATCCAATTGTCATGAACGAGTAATCATGATTAGTACACAGTCACTTAGCCGAGGGCAACATCTTCTCGGCTGAGCCAAGACGAATGCCTGCGCAAGTCACGTATTTGGTAGGTATAGACAAGCGCACATATGGTACTCATCTACCAAAATGATATTAATTGAGATAGAATCGTTGCTTCCTGTACCGTGTGTAATAACTCTACATTATTATCAACGCATTCCTATATAACTCGGCCAATGAGATAGCAATTTTTTCTTTTAACAAAGAGTAATGAAGCAATTGACCACGATGCAATCAACAAGAAAATACTAAAGATGTTGAGGGTTATGATGAGTTTAGCACTGCCAGTACTCGGCCGGTGGCTTAAATAAAGGTTGATTAAGGCATCTGACAGATAGTAAAGGAACTAGGTGTTAAGGGAAACACAAAGATCAAACATCTTACTTTACTAACACATACGACATGTGAACCAGCGCGTCGGTAGAATCGGACCAATGACGCTTCATTCAGATATCGTCCCTGAACTGAGTAACCTGCTGTCCGTCATCACAATGAAATTGGCCAATAATGCGGATGATAAAACCAGGATCATTACGGTACATGATTGCATACCTGAATATGCCTCTTGCACGCTGCATGAAGAACAAACGTGCGTTGAGGAATTAGCAAGAAAAATGTTAAAAAAAAAGGTATTGACTACTCTATTATCGGAAAGATATGTGAGTGGACATCTTAATTCCAAGATGTTCTACCAAACCCCTTCGAAGCTGTCGATATGGAGGACAACTTAACGTAAGTGAATGCATTCGTTACGAATTATTTAAGTTCTTAAAAGATGATGTACAATACGAATGGGTTAATGTCTATAGAATAAGGAAAAAAACGTTCATAGCCACAAAATTGAAACGTTTTGACGCATAAAATTTTGTTAGCATTGCAGCAGACTGTAGATCGTCAGTACCAAATCTATTGACTTACCACATGATTTGAATCTCGGATTTGTGTGTGCCATAAATTTACTAAATTTTTGACACACACAAGTTCTTATGTGTGCATCAGTGCAAGGACCCGAGCCTGTACGTAGCATTATGCTGTGATGGCCGTCTGGTTCACACTGTCGTTGCTGAGTCGAAACACATGCATAAGTACCATCATCGTGATAACTATTGCTTAAGTTAGAAGAACGACTCGACCTCAATTTAAATCGGATGAAGAGAACATGCGCTATTTAACAAATCGTGATAAACAAAGTCGTAAGGAACTGATTCGAAATGTTTTTTCGTAAAAGCTGCGATTGCGGGCAACCTATTAACATAACGTAAGCGATAACGTTGAACCGTTCTAGCGTTGAAGAAACAGAAACTACAATGAAAACTGTATCTGCACGTGCGAACAAGGTAGTAGTGGTCGACCGGAATTTGTCATGAACACCTAGTTTTTATAAATAATTGCGGAAAAGCCTATCTTTAATCAATAGATTCTAACTCACAGTATAAACAGAACTACTTTTGATAGTCAAATTGTAAACATTTAATACGAAATCAATAGAATTCATTGATTCGTGCAAGTCAATCATTTAAAAAGCAGGACGTTGTGTGCGGTGGGGATTGTCTTCTATCGACCTTCTGGCTCGCTCGATAATTGTCAACATAACAAACATTCGGCTTTCAGTCGAGAAACGTAAGTCGTTAAAAGCCACTAAATATTAAGAACACCAAAATGCTTGTAGGAAAAATTACAGAATACATTAGAACAGATTATTATATAGAGTTAAAAATGAGCCTGAGCAGTTATTCATTAGGACACTACATCGCACCTTAGAAACAAGACATGTTGGCAAGGGTGACGGTCGAAATATTCGTAGCTACCCAGAGCATGCGATGACTGTTGTTACCGCAAACGATTTCTGCTAATCAAATGCTTGATTATAGATTGCTACCCGATTTCGTGACACCACCAGAATTGTGATTTTTGCTTATGTTTTTACATAACCAAGTCGGTTTTAGTGTACCGTTCCTGCTCTTCGGCAGTTTCTCCGACCTTTTCAATTCTAGTCAAGTCTGTGACCGCATCAATCTGCGGCGTCCGTGTTATTTTCTGTAACATTACTTCACATAGAATAGAGCTCTTTTCACACGTTTTGCTTTATCGTATTTCAGCAGCTCAATATGCGAATCAACCTATGCCAACAAATTCGGCTTTTTTTTCATCTCATTTACTTGCCTTCTGTTCGTTTGGTTTTTCAGCCTATCTCGCTTCTGATAGCTGCGTACGGGCGATAGTTTAGTAAAACTGGAAACGGTTGCCAAGACTTGATTTAATATCTATTTGTATTGACAGAGTGGATTGCTTTTCACATAGATGTATATCTAATGATTTTTAGGCTTGAATTAATTCATGTTTTACGTCGGCGGTAAGACAAGCATATATTATGCCCTTAGCGTGAAGATGTTGCCTGGAAAGAGTGTTGGAAAAACTGAAGATCATCTGTCACTGGGACAGTTGACGACAGCGGCGGTGGCGACTAAAAACGTCTTTGAATAGCGAACGAGCTGGCATTTGATACATAGTTAAAAAACATTAAGATACTACGCAGCTGCCGTGACGCCACAACAACTGATTAGCCTTTGTAACTTGAATATTCTTCAACATCTATTTGATTAGAAAAACGATCAGTCCAGAATATTGACAATACCGTTAAAGCTCAGTGTCACGACTCAGGTTTTTGCTTTCTAGAAGACGTTCGATACAAGTTCCTTCTACCGGAAGAAAATCTAAACTAAAACATTCCCATTGAGAACTATTGATTATTAATATCTCATGAAGCCGCACAATGAAGAACTACGTAATGTCAAAAGGGAACAACGTCACCATTGTCATACAGCAAAGTGAAATCTGAAAGGGAATTTATCCAAGACGACGTTTCTCCGATTCAGTCGTCGCGTCGACGGTTGCTGTGACTCTGCCGCGTCGGTACTATCTTCTCTTTTCCCACTAAGTTACTCTAACATAATACGAGCAATTATATCAAAATACAATAATCTAACGACAGGAGGACTACAATAAATTGTAGAAAATCAGGTGTACTTGACCTGCAAGAGTTTTTTTTTATGATGACCTGTTGAACGACTTGGCCATCAGACTTTATCAATACGACTTCTGCTCTCTTTAGACCAAAAGGTATTCACTTTTAGTAGAACCCGTAGTAAACAAGTTTTCGCACAAAAACTAAAAATCAACCTGTCTAGTACGTGACTGATGAAACGGACTTTCTACCCTACTGTATAAGATGTTTTTGGAGACTTTCTTCAAGGCGTTCACTCCAGTGTAATCTATCAACACAGATCTCGTCCGCCATTGCGGTCCGCAACGGCAATGCTCGGAATGTGCCGACGGCTTCGACTCCGGCTACCACTTCTTTTGGTAGTACTGTTATAAATCGAGAGAAAAAAACAAATTGCGATATTATTACGCGACAACACCCATATTATCGCTAATATTGCTGTGAAATGGCTCATAAATTCTCAATGAAATGAGTTGCGCAAGCAAAAGTTTCCATCATTTACTAGACAATTTTACGTTTGCCAGCAAATAACGAACAATCGATTTTTGCCTCAAAAACAACTCGAAATGATTGTCGCATAGTGGATTCTGTTGAGCCGTCATGTCTTCTCTATAGGTTCTAATGTTGTTTCACTATGCTTGTCCCTGTCGCCTCTATCCTCCTGGCGCTTTCTTGGGCGGCTGGTGTTTTTGCTCTTTTTTTTTATATTGAAAATCGCTGTGGGAACGCTCTGCTATCGCGAAAGATATCTATTGAAAAACAGTCGCGCCTATTAATGGACACAGGATCTCTAGTACTTTCACTTGTTTTTTTGTGCTCGGTACAAAAACAGCACGGGGCAAGCTGGAATTATGAAAGTTAAGAGAACAAAATGGCCGATGTTTGTACCAGCAGATTACCTCTTCACGGCCGTCGTAAACAATATGCATGATACGTGTTGATCTAACATATTATCTGCAGCCTTCCCCAATGGTTTTTTTATACTATTTCTGTAATCGGTGTAACTTTGAATGAACGGTGAATCTGTAACTTTAACATACTAATACAATAGGCGGGGTGGTGGGTTGGCTTCGAAACAGCATCAAAAGCGACAGGGGCACGAGGATCAACTTGAGCTAATGCTCATTGTCTGCGAGTTGAAAATATTTGTCGTTTTTCTAATCGAACGCTCACGTTTTGATAGTAGTAGAATTTCGAGAGGGCCATTCATACAACTAGCTTTTGGTTTGATCCAATTAAATTATTAACGAATCTAATGGAATCACTATTTGTAGGTCGGGTGTACAAATAGCAATATAATAAAGATAATATTAGCCATAAAAAAATTTCTCAATTGTGATACTCAATATATTGTGTGTTAAAGTATCCATAGTTGACATATAGACCATTTCTCAACGGTCAGCCGTTTCAATAGCTCATAGCTACCGTAAGAAATGCCACTGCCCATTGACCTCACTCGTTCCGTATCAGTTCATCATGTACCTGATGCCAGCGGCTACCTCTCTGCCTGTGTTCGTATGCGCAATTTACGAGCACACCGTCCGCTGCTACGACTCGTAAATATAGCTAACTACTCTTTGAGTAACAAACGATTCGTTCGGCCCAGCTGTTCCGAATCCTGCAGGACTTCGAATTTGGTATCGATAGCTCATTCAAGATGCTTTCGATTTCTGTGCCGTTCCCGATTGGTGGATCACTTAGCCAGCGAACGAGCCAGCGTTCAGTTTATCCCGAAAGTGTCCAAGAAAAATCAAGCGATCTCTCGCCTGACGCCCTTTCTCACCGTTGAACTTTTTATCCGCAGTTTTTTTCTTTTACTTTTATCTACGATAGCGGTAACAGCTGCAGCGGTGCTGACAATAGTAACCATAGAGTCGTTTTAGTGGCGGTTGATTTTTTGCTACAGTCGTTTCCAGACGTGCTAGTCTTTAACATATGTATTACGGGTGGTGATGTCAGTCCAGTGACAACAGAGGAAACGTTTTCCATTCAGGAACATTTATATGAAGTTGGCTGAAGGCCGACTCCATTCACGTACATATGACAGATTCCGACCCATGGCCGACCGACTCGATCAAGCAACGGCTCTAACACATCGGCTGAAGGCCGACGAGGACCGAGAGCTTCAATGCAGTTCAAACACAACATTGTCATTTATGTAACAACGATTCCGATTCTAAGTGATAAAACGCCGTTCGCTACTCCTCGTAAGCCTACTACAATGCTCTATATATGTATATTGCACGACCGACAAAGGCGTAGCGATTGAACCGTCTACCCTGGAATGTGGGAATAGCCAGGTTTCCTAGCATAGAGGCAAGCAGACCGCAGTTAAACGTATCTGCTCCGCCTTGCGGAGCAGGGCTATCGGAGTTAGCGGCAGCCACAACTGATGGTTGGATTGTTTTGTAATGAATGTGGTCACGGCTTCTTGGCCATCAGACGGTGGCGACTTGTGCTAGCGTTGCCTGAACAGCATAATGTTGCTTAGTGTCTTGTAAAGCGTTATGTCACAGTGCTCTAGGATGGATTCTAGTGCAGGCGGCTGAGGTATCATATGGGCTTATCTGGCGTTCTACACGATTTTCCATTGTTACCGAGAGGAAACTGGGCATTGTACTCCGTATGAATAATTCGAGCCGAGCCGACTTTGTTACATTGAATAATAAAATAACGTTTAGAGGAAGGCACGTTACTTTTATAATAAAAAGTATTATATTGTAATGATTTTGCCTCGGCGACTTTGAAAACGCTAAAAAGAGGCAAAAAACGACTAGCTATTATATGTACGTTGGGTAATACGACGATATCGATTTTCCTATCGAATTCAATTTGTCAGAGGTATTCATCCACTTCACACAGTCGCACCGGTGATCTTAAGAAATCGCAAAACCATAAAAAAGATAGCAATAGCTTCATTTCCTGCGTTATACTGTATAGGACAGCTAGAAGTGGAATGTGACTACTGTTATGCACCTAGTAACGTTCGTGCAGGATAACTATTCGAGAACATTCAGACTGTCGATACGGTCTAAATGGCTTCTGCCGGACTAATTGAGTCCACCTGTGAGTAGAGTCCTTACAACGTCTGCGTGTGCGGTACGTCCTTGCTTGATTGGTTCCTTTGGTCAGACGCGCCTCGGTGCCCTGCACATTGCACCAGGCTGGCCGTACGAAATCGTTGCTAACGTGCAATATCGGGAGAACTGTCGTCGGTAATAATAACATTATATAGCGTTTATGGATCCTACTGCATTTATAAGCACGTTCCGCGTAGAATTATAGCGAAACGTCTCGTTTCCGTAGCCTTGTAAGTGTTTCCTGTCCAAATGGATAGGAATAGGGAAGCTTTGAAGGTGACGATCGATAGGCTTGTTGCGAAGTCAGAATCACCCGTTACAACGAGTGCTTTCGTTAGGCCAATAAAAGAACGTTAATCCTTTTGCCATCTGTATGTGAGAATAACTTATATATAGGACACTACTGTAATCTGTACGTGGCAAAGTTCGTTCAATGTGGGTTGCCTAATTCTCTCAGCACCATTTCCCCCATTACCGAAATGGAATAGGAGTACCATTGAACTCTTCGTTTTTTTTTCACATATTGAAATTTTCTCTTTTTATATATAGAGAATATGCAGGCAAATCTCATCAGATTTTTTTTATGTTTCCGCCATTTATAGCACGCTATGCCGGATGTTTTCCAATTTAGCTAAATGTTGTTTCGACTGTTCTACTTTAAATAGATAGATACTTTAAATCGATTGATATTGATACGAGTTTTGCGTTGATCTCTCTATGTGATGCGAGCTGACTGCACTTACCATAACGATATAGCGCTTCAATGGTTCGTTAGAGCTATAAGTAAATAGACTGCAGTCAATTTATGGACAATGTAATGCATGCTGTCCACCAATGGGTGAAAGTGCTTTAAGGGCATAGTGTGGTTACAATATGTAGAGAACCACGGACAGCTTGTTAATTAAACGAAAATCCTACGAAGTTGAACGGATATTGGGTAACACCAGACCTGTTATTTTACGTGACCTTTTACTTTGTTAATGATGAGTACGTAGCTTGGCCCGAGTAAATTTTTCAATAATTTATAGGAAAACAATTGCAGGCTGGATTTTGTAGTATGATAGTACTATGATTTCACCGCAATTTAATTAATAATGATGGCAGGTCAGGCGTTCTTTTTTTCGAATATAAGTAAGCAAATCAACGCAATGTCAACATTTCTTTGAAAGTAAATAGTGTTTTGTTTTTTTCCCACCGCGTAGCCACTATCTTGTTAGTTGTTTACACGACCTCCAAGGTGTACTTACATTCTGTATACGCTTCTTGTTTTTTATGTTACTGAGAATGTCAATGCTATGAGATTTGTTTTTGTTTGCCGTTTGTTATGACCTGTTTCTTTACACTTCCCCGATCCAATGCTTTTTTTATTATCAGTATTAATAATAATAATTATTATTATTATTCGAATCGTTTGCCCGGCTGGATGTTAATATTTCCTTCTCGACTACCGTACAGTCGACCTGGTCGATTCGGGAGTATCGTTTACGGAGTGCCATGGTTTCCGTGGGTTTCAATATTGGGTTTTCGGATCTGCGGTGGTCGATTGCTGCTTGTCTTATTCAAGTCTTCAGGCGTCGTATAATGTAGATGTAACGATACAATAGCCGTCGCATGCGAAAAGGCCGATGCGATTGCGTGCAATATAACGCAATAAAATATGATGATGGTGGCTGAGAGCGTATCGACGTGGAGTGTCTTCGTGGCTTCACCGCTGCTGGCGACACTGTCTTCTGCAGAGTCTCTCCGCTCTGCTACCGACTCGGACTCTTCTAGACTTATGGTTTGTACAGGCCAAACTAGGCCGCGTTTACTTGACATCTAGTTATTCGAATCGTGATATTATTCGGTGATTTTTCCTAAAGTATTCCCTCAATATGATAACAGCGAAACTGACAGGTATCCCGTGTGACCACTGCTAGTGTTACCACTACAACGTCTGATATTCCGTGCTTGTTGACGAATAGTTAGCGATGACTTAACATTCGAAAAATACAAGGGAAAACTTCCGAGGATGACTACAGCGTCCACTCCAAATGCGTTCTGGAAGATGCATCGTTGTTCGTCTAATAAAACAAAAAACGACGAAAAAGATACGGACGCTGTAAGACATGAAAGGATGACGCTTCCTGAAAGCGAATATTTGTTCTGTAACAACGGCATAATCTAGTTTCTCTTGTTGCTATCATCACAGGTTGCTCCACTCTTAAAAACGCTTTCCCTATACATGTTTATGATCTGCATCAGTGTGTATGTGTGTCTGAACGTTCGGATGGCGAAATAGCGGTTGGGGCGGTTCTACCAGGGTTGGCCGACTCGCCCCGGAGTTACATGTGGGTCGTTGTTCAACGAAACCAAGTAATACGCTGGAAGTTGCTAAGAGTATTCATGTACAGGTGTAAACGAGGTTGGCCGGGAATGCAAAGTCGAGCAACAACATGATAGAAAATTTTAACATTTGCTGTCGTTGTTATTGTTGATGCTCCTGACGTTGCCTCCGCTCTTCCTATGCTTGCTCGTTCGTCCTTACAAAAACGTCGACCAACACCACGTCTGCGATACTATCTCATAGCTGTTAGCTACGCACAGGGGTGCCTGTATCAATTCGGCTAAAGATTTTCCAACCACCACGAATCGGCTCGACCACCGAGCAGATTGCAATTTATTTATAGACGAAACATTGTGGAACCTTCTTTCACCACGTCGTTGGGTTCAGCTTTTGGAAAACGGGTCTATTTTCCAACCGCTTTTTGATCGTCGAGCTGCTTCCCACCTGGCGTGATCGGTTAACCCATCACACCCATCAGTCGAAGGTGTGGTCCGTTGTGTTGTCACGAGGCAGGGACAAAAACCTGGGGCCGAGAGCTAGTCCCTCATAAATTTTGTTGTTTGTGTGTTTGCTTGATCAGATAGATAGATATACGAAGACCGATATATCATGTTTTTATCTATGTGTATTCGTGCGTGAGTACTGTATGGAGCAGCGGAACGAATTTTTTTTAAAATTTTGGCATTGAGCCATAAGTCCTCAATACATGTGAGTCTCGTTGTGGTAACTAATACGCGATGATACGTGAAACCTTTGCTAATATCTGGCTAAAAAACGAAATTACTTACAATGAGTGTGGCTATACAAAGCACATTCCTTCTCAAGAGACTATGTCAATTTTTAGTGCAGCAATGAAGTATAAATAAGACGCTATTCTAAATCGTTGTTTCTCCATACCACACTTATGTATGTTTCTGGTATTTGTGAGTTCATTGGCTCCTCTGTCCAAGCGGTTGGCGTCGCGATGATACCGAACAATTAAGATTCGTCAAACTGACAGATCCCCGGAGGAACTACTGCCGTGGGTGGACCCATCACTAAATTTCTAAATTACCATGAACTCGATTGTGCTAAGCGACCGAGGAATAGAAAACGGAACGAACTGAAGGCCTGCAATGAAATGTTTTCGATCCTCGAATCGAAAGTGAAATTTCGTTTATTACAAATACGTAGTGGTAAAAGGAAAAAATATCTATTATAACACATTCAAATTGTTCGTATTATTTGGAGATGATTAAATAGTTAGTCGTGAACGAGCTGATTGCCAGAAATCAAATAGGAGCATTGACATAAAGCCTAGTATATTGCATGAGTCAAATGAATTGCGATCACTACTCTCATTAATAGAACGAGATTCATCTACGATCTGTCACAGATGCTATTCCTAAAATGTTCTATTTAGATTTCTAATTAGCATGAACACTTACAGAAATACTTTATTTTAGTTATTGAAAAATTGCCCGGTACTCAATGAATAAGAACAATGACGGAACCTTCGCCAATAGATCTGTGAGAATTGCGTAGACACGTCGAGTTATTACAAGCAAACTACTAAACGCTGTCCAATCAAACTTAAAATTGGGCATGCTTCCGGTATTTCAGCATTATTTTTTCAAATCTGTTACCAGTCTCGACAAATATGCCCTATGTTTAAAATAAAGTACATATTGTGATACTTAATTTGAAGTGATGCTTAACAATCCTCGAAACATTTACTATAAAACAAAACCGACACTGTTTGGGTAGGTAAAGCGTGTGTCAAAAACACCTTTATGAACCGCCAGTATTAAGACCTGGACCGTTCCTATTTAATCTGCATGCAGGTAACCCACGCCTAATATTGTGTGTACGGCGGCGACCCTAAGTTGTTTGTTTAACTCAACAAATCACAGTGCAAGCATTGAAATTATACAAATTAATAATATCTCTAGTACTTGTACTAGCTGAAAAATCTTTTTGAGCTCATGTTTAATATTATTGCACTTCAGAGCGGTAAAGGTATTCGTGCCTTTTATCACATCGTCTTCGGAAGGCCACCGCCGCTTGTAGATTGCCAAACAGTTGTAATTCCATAATTTGTCCACTGGATGTCAGTGAATTCTAGGTAAACCTTCACATAAATTCGCCATTTTTTTAAATTTCGCTCTTTTTTAATAAATTTCTTCTTTCATTGTGACGCTTAGATGCTAATCAATATTCAGCACTAGCTGAAATAAACTTAATTCACATTAAATCACGTGTTCCTACATTTTTTTCAAATCTCTAATTCCACCGTGGCGTGACCCTCATATCATAACGGCTGCTGAGTTAAACCAGTCAGAAACTAATCTATATAATTTCAATTCTGCTTCTGTTTTCATCCATATATCTGTAGGCGCAAAAACAGTGGGCGAAAATGCTCGAAAAAGTCGAACGTGCCAAAGCTGACTATCATGCTGCTTGTAAACAGGAGCGGTCCGCTCAGAATCAGCAGAGAAACGCCGGAGCAGACAGTTCGCTTAGTCCTGACCAGATGAAGAAGCTCGGCGACCGTGTTGAAAAATGCCGAGAAGATGTCGCCCGCTGTCGCGACAAATACGACCAGGCGCTAAAGGAGATCGGCGAGAACAACGATCGGTATAAAGCGGACATGTCAGATGTGTTTCAGGTGAGTGATTGATCAAATCATAATTATGTAAGGTTATCATAATCGATCGAAATCTTCATGATCTGATACGCTTTGATGCGAAGTTGTAACTGATTAGCCAAACTGGTACCCGAACGATTTGGTGGTCGTCGTATTATTTCCTACTCACCGTACATTTGAAATATTTTATATATAGTGTAAATGGCACGGAAAACAATCAGTGAATTATGTTGAATGGAATATGACTGAAGAAATGCCGGTCAGGGATTAACGTTAAGCCCTCCTAATAAATATATAAAAAAAAATAATAATAAAAGTGGGTCCCTCCGGTATTAGGTTGCTTCGCTGAGCAAGTCATCATTCAACCATAAACAACGCTTCTTGGTACCTCACGAAATAGACACGAGTAAAGACCCCCAATTTACCTACTATTATCTTTTTATGGACAAAAAACTTGTCTATTTTCTACTTGTCATTTTTCTGCCCATTCTCAGATCGCTAGAGACATATTTTTCGGTTTCTACACAAAATCTGAACTATACTCAATATTCTAATAAGGAAACTCCTATAGCCCAAGCTGTAAACGGAGACGGAAATCGACGGAGACCCCTCATGGCCTGATTCTCAAAATACTCCGTCTTCAACGGGGTCAATGTTTTTTGAAGCTCCCTTATGAACCATTGGTACTTTGTTAGCAAATATGCAACATGTACTGCCGCGTATGTATTGCAACAAATAGACGGCGATACTGGGCTACAAATAGCGCTGGATTTTTTTTAGAAAAAATTAGTAAAATTAAAAGGGAAAAAGTGCAATTAAAAACAGTGTCACCATTATTTGCTTACAAGAGAGCAACGAAGGGTAAACCGCTTACACCAAATTAAAAGGTATGCGCTTAATCTAAAACTTCAATAATTAGCAAGAGTCAATGCGTTAGAACTGAATGATGAGTGGTGAGCATAAGTGCTTCAGCAGTAGTGCAATGGTGGTATTAATACAAACCTTACCATAAAAAGTTGGTAGTAATTTATGAAAGGGTGCAATGCCAAGCTAGTTTCAAACGAAATAGTGAACAAATTCTTTTCCGACCAAAAACAACATCTTAGCGGGGCCGGCAAACGGAAAAAACCGCAATGTGAATTTTGTTCAAAAGGCCACCGGTCACCTTTAACTTGATGAGGGTGGGCGGTGGTGTAGGAACGAACCGTTGACCGTGTCTTCAACGTCATGTGTAAAATGAACGGAAATAAAATGAAAAATAAGATTTACGCTTTGACAATTATAAGATGAGCCCACCAGCGTTCTGAGAGCTATTGGGATAGCACTCTGCGACCCATATGTCCAGCAAGCCCACGTAATCGTGACAAGACCATTACGTTTCTCGCCCCGACTACAACGCCAAGGCATGCAAGGCACATGCAATATAATATACATTTCGGTTGACCGTAAGAAGCTGTAGTTAAGTGTAAATTCGATTTCAGTACCTCCTCACTGAAAAATAGGCAGGATTTTCAGTGTGCTTGCAAACAGAAAAGGATAAGCAGCATGCCAGATCTCAGAGCACTTCCTAACGTGTCCTAAGACACTGTTTAGATGTCGCAACAAAATAAGTCACTTTTTTTAATTATTTTTTCATTGTTTTGCGCTGCTAGTTCAACGTGTTGACACGACGATTTATAAGCTCGGTAATCTATAATGGTCTAAATTTTATCGAGTTATAAATAAGTATATATATATATATATATTATAAGTAGGTTATAACAATTCTGCTTATTAAAATATTTGCAATATTCCGCCTATTTTTTTATTTGTTCTGTTTGAACAACGAAATTGTGGAGAATACACTGAATGCTATCGCCCTTGGCGGCCAAGACGCAAGCAGAAGGTTCAGTTCGATAAATGTGTGGTGTATCATACGCACGTGCACGTAAATAAAATACAATATAACAGAAAAGCTTTTTTTATTTGTAATGTTCTGGTACCGCGAACGCTACACTAATCGATAGAATCCGGTCAGCGGTTCCAGTTCGTTACAGTTGGAGTACTGCCAAAGCAGTGCCAGCGTTCGCTTAGCGACAAATTCGGAAATCATTCAAGGTGAAGGTCAATGGTAAATTAGTCGGCGATAGTCAACTACATACAGGACAGACTTCATCTGGCTAGATATGTTGACTTGGATAAACCAAGACATTGTCACATCTAAAATGGGGGTGTGTCTTTAGCTCGCAAATAGTACCATGTAATGTATTTGTATGCTGTCAAAAGTCCACCATAGGAAGAAATGCAGTTTTCCACAAAAATTCGGATGTGGAAGTTCAAAAGATGTCTTCTCTTGATGGGATATGCGAATGAACTAAAACTGAAGGCTTCATCCTGCTTTTCTAAGCCAAAGAATAATAAGACTGACATAATAGCTGAGTGAACCTCTGTGAAGGAACAACTGATTGCCGTTGGCCGGTTAATTCAGTACTATATATACCTCAGAACAACTTTGCGGCAAGAAGTTTTTGCTCGGCTTTATTGACCATCAAATACGTATTATTCATCTGTCGGTATCCACAGGTTGTCGTTCTGATCACGCGGCTTAACAATTAGGTACGAAATATTTGCCAATGGCTCGTTTTCCATATCCGGCATTGTTTCTTATCTACTGATCACTACCACGTCGGTGGCATTTTGCCCCAGCAGACGACAATGACTAGAATGCGGGCAAATCTATTGTTCACCGTTATCACCAGAAGATTTCAGCAACAGATCGCTTTACCAAAACAATATGCCATTGAAATCGAGCCTTTGTCTAATACTGTGTACTGATGCTATTATTACTACTGCTCAAGCGTATATTTGCTCAAGGATGATTCACCGGCCAGATATCCCCCCACACCTCAGCAGCAGCTGGAAATCGATAGCTAGTCAAAGAACGTTTCGACGAGAACCGTTAACCAAGCTGCTAACGGCAACTGGAACACATAACGAACCAATAAGTGTCCCTAAAAAATTGTGTTGCTTTCGACGTCCATAACCAAGGGTCAGTTTGTAGCGAAAAGGATTTTTTGGTTAAACTTGAATCGTTTACTCGATATGACTTATTAAAAACAGAAACTCATAAATATTATCAACTCATTAAAAATATTATTTACTAATACTGTACTCGATAGATTTACGTAAGTCTGTTGAACCGTGCTAAAGATCAATGGCCCACTGCAACAGAATAAACAAGTTGTGACGACAAGCATCTTCGGCGATGCATTATACTGCCAAAATGTTGTTCACAAACACCAAATGTTTCACAAAAGAAAGGGAAGGTAAAGACCGTGAGAAAATTATTTACTTTCAACAGAAACGAATATGTAGGAATAGCCAGAGGATTCGTGAGCTCTAATATATGGCATGAATGTGACATGGCCACACATGATTTGGCGCGCGAGTACAATATAAGTTTTATGTTCAGTAAAGGAAAATATCATGTTTCGATTAACTAATCGACATGCCACATCTCTAAATTACATACGGCGACAAGTTCTTCTATTTGCTAGAAGTTTGATTTAGTAGAATTATATGCAGTAAGTGACGATTCTTCTATCGAAAACGTAGATTGTTTGAAAGAATCGTCCATTTTGTAACACAGCGATAAGATGGATTATTGGTCAGTCGCTCTGACTCTCAATTTTCTCTGACAAGCCATTAGAAGAGCAAATTACTAGCCCGAAAAATCGTTCCGAGCAGCAACTGTCCGTGGCATTAGGGAATATCGTCAGCAGTCAAAGGAAGTTTTCAAAGCCATTGACCCATGAAAACCCTTTTCACTTTTAATTTTTTATATTACTGTTGTCTTTACCGTTGGTACGATATAACGTAAAAAAAAATTTTCAAATGTCTGTCATACTCTCTATGTAGTGAAGGTTATACACTTACAGGGTATAAACATATGACTGTGACGGCAGGTACTATCAAAGCTCCAAACTGTCGTTGTACGTATAGCTCTCTGTGTGGCCCTCCCAGTTTTATATATATATGTATATATATATATATATATATATATATATATATATATATATATATATATATATTCAGTTCAAATATTCACCGGCTTACTAATGACAATCATATGATCACTATGACATCCTTCAAGAATGCATATATAATACTATTGTTCACGCAACGTTTTCTCTTCCCGAAGTAACCTTATTTTTCTCATCGTTGCATTGTTTCTGTGGCTCCGGATAATTCGCTCGTTGTTAACTGCTTCCTTCGCAAACGAACAGCGTTGTCAAGACATGGAAGCACGACGATTGACGTTCTTCCGCGAGATGCTGCTTGGTGTCCATGCGTGTCTTAACCTCACAGACGACTCCGAACTACCGCAAATCTACGATGAATTCCGACACACGGTTGCTAACGCTGATCACTCAAAAGACCTAAAATATTGGGCAAATAATCATGGTGATGGCATGCCGACGATGTGGCCCCAATTCGAGGTTCGTATACATTTTTTGAAGTTACCCATAAAAGCTACGGGCGGAGCAGATCAGACTGATGCATATGTTTTCATTACGCTAATGAGTTTTTTGGAATTCTTTTCGTATTAGTCCATTTTCTAGCCCGTAAAGACGAAATTCGAGTATTTAAGAAAATACGTTAATATTCGGTTCAGATTACTTCAGTGCGTTGACTAATATAAACCACCATATAGAAATCTTAGGTAAACCTGGTATCAGATAGGCAGAGAAGATGTTCGACTCTTACTTGAGATCTGTTCACTGAGTTACTCACATAGGTTGGTGTTCTACTGTGAACCTTCGGGAACGTGATCATGTTGTCAAAAGCTCAGCGTTCGAAAGATAGTTTTGCCGAGATTGCACAGCTCTTATCCACCTTAGTAATAGCTACCTTATAATCTTAAACAGCCAAATATGAAGTTTGTCCGTTTCCAATGAAGCGCACATAATCATAGAAGATTGTTTACCTCTGTCCCCATCAATCTTCGCAGAAATGCGCTCCACGCAGAGAGCCGAACACTGGAAATGTGCTCTATAGCTTAAAAAACTAAAAAATGGTAGTTAATGACATCACCATCTTAGCAATAAAACATTGTCCTTGTAAGTCCGTTCAGCGTCATAGTCTATCTGTAAAGATATATTAAGAGAACTGCATGAACATGCACGTAAAAACTAGCATTTCAACAATTTCTGTATTTTGTGTGAAATCCCGTACGCATGAGCGCCATATATCAGATGAGTCAGCTGACTACTCAACGCTACGTAAACAAGCTACCCTAAAGCTGTTTATTAATACTGATTGTCAAAATCGCTCCGATGATATTGCGATAAACGTCCGATCTGCGTCCACCATCGTTAATTTCTTTCAAATTCATTTTGTCTACTGTTATCGATCATTCCGTTGATGTGCAATTTACCACTGTTTATGGTAAGGTCATATACAGCCAATTTGTATCAAAATAAAAAATTCATATAGGGATTAAGCGAGGGTTCGGATTATCTAATAGTGTGACGCCTTTAGGTTAAGGCCACGTATCTATCTCGCTGCATTTACCGCAGTGTGCGCTGTCCGCGCGATCTACTGTTTATATCGCCTTCACTTTCTCTTTTCTAGTTTGGTTTCCTACACAAACACACAGATACACGAATACGCACAGAGGGGTCTCTTGCTTGATAGAAGTTTTGCAGTTTTATATCGCTCGTTAGTATTTCCACTAAGAAGATTACCTTTCCGCATTTCGACCAACCCGGGACCTTTTTCGTTTCTATCTAAACGAACGGATGTTTGTTTTCTGTGTTCTATTTTTGCTCTTTATGAATGGTCATTTCTCCACACCTGTAATATATCATAACACACGATTGGTACTGTGCTGCTATTTTAGTTTTCGATATTGCAACAACACGCTTGTGAATGCGACGTAGCATGAAATGTGTTTGCCTGGTTGCTTAAGGTCATCTCGTTACCCTAAATCTGTCGGATTAGTGTTCCGAGTTCAAGAACTGATTAGTAGCGCGGGCAATGCAAGAAAAAATCTTCAATTAAATTGAATCTTCACGCGGAAGGCGCTTGATGAAAACTGAAAAATCAATCATCTAAATACACAAACGTACGAGACAGAAATTTCAAACTAATGATCGTAGCTTTTCAAGTGTAACACGTATCTTAACTCTAGCGTAGCTGATAAACGCCTAGTAAAAAAAAACTAGTTTGCCGTCGGCAGGCGTATGGCGGCACCTTAGCAAAGGAAAATAAATTGGTGTTTATAATATAAATTTAACGCAATTAGAGTGGTAAACTCTGTGTAAGTTCCATTTTTTTTTGCTGTAACAGAGAAACAGATGAAAGAAGAAAGCGGCTACGGTGGAGGAAAGGTCGGTAAAAAAAATGAAGGGGGTCGAAAAAAATCGAATTTTGTCAGATACAATTGTCAAGGCAAACTGTTGTTAGGCAGCGGAAAAGCCAGGGCCGAAAAAGTCGTCAGAGATGAAAGCCAGGGTAGTACGCACGAATCGATACTTAATAGTTTTTCCTAGTAAAAATAAGTACGATTCATATTTTCAGTAATGAGACGATTCTAAGTTTTAGCTAACGTGAAAAATTCCAGGTCGGAAACAAAAATACAAGATTTCTTTTTGAACTTATATGAAAAGGACTGACGACCCTGAATCACCAGGTATCTAATAAGTTTTAATTGATTCTCATTCACCTCGGCCATTTAGCTACTACCAAACATAGTTAGACAGTTTTAATTTTCACCAGTAACGTAAAGTTGTATATTTTCATTGGTTTCTATCCACTCATGTTTCAATTTACTATTGGTTCGTTAACTAGAGTTGTTGCCTCTATGAATGGTCCATAAGAAATAATTTTCCACATCTGTTCATAGCTCCCGATCTAGCTTGCGATTCTCCCATTATTGGCATACTTCATTGCCACGGCCTTTATATCGATCTGCTGTAATACACGCTTTTAGAGTTTTCGTCGTTTTGTCGCAATACTACCCTATCACGTTGACATTGTACATTCGCAGTTCTTAATCCGTCTCTGTTCTGACAATCTTTAATTTTTTTTGATGTTATTGTTACTTTCTTTGTCGTCTTTTGCGTTGTTTTTTGAAATTATTTTTTTCGATTTTTCTCTGCTTGTGTTATTGTTTTTATGTGATTTTCATTAATTACTCGGCCTGCATCGTACCCGGGCTGCGCGCGCTGTTTCACCCGTCACGATTCCAAACTGCGATGATGTATATGCCATTCAAACCATCAACAACAACAACCAACGTCCGATCGCTTCGCCGTCTCTGTGTGTCCTTGATTCGTTGTCGCCGACCTGACGCAACTACCTCCCCCGTTCTCCTTGTGCCCCACGTGTGCGGCGGCGGCGGTCGCGCCAATCTCCGCTCTACTCCAATACGTCTTCAACGGTGTCGATACGGTGGAAACCTATGCGGCAATCTGCGCGGTACAATGGGGTCGAACCTCGATGCCAATCGAAAACTAATTGATTAATGATGAACGATACGATCATTACGATGAATCGATGGAAAAACAACAACAACGAAAAAACTTATATATACCACCAATGTCGATGCTGCTGTACAATAATGCTGTTGTCTGTTCAATCGGCGAAAAATAAACTACTGTGGGGACGATGGGTTATACCGCCATAATCCATCGATATCCGATGGGATTTCCGCAAAAAACATCCTGTCGACTGGATATTTACGATACGGCGACCGCTATTATTAATTTTGTAAAAAAAAATACTCTGACATTCACCACGGTGTTGTTATCATTATTTGAACGCAACTGATCAACAACCGTTCACCCATTAATTGAGCAGGACTATGTCGAGGAATTTCGAGACATTATACGTGACAAAGGAGCAAAAAAAGGATTCTCCTCGGTAGATGGTGGAATTATGCTCGTCAATCAGCAGCGAATTAACGACGATGTCCCTGTACGAATACTCTCGTAACATCAGCAGCCAGATAGGACCAAATATTTAGTGGAAAGCCAAGTTGATTCATTCTAATCTAGGCCTCTAAAGCTGAGGTGCCTCATCGTTGCTTGATTGATTCGGGCATAACAAACACAGCGGTAGCTCCTGACTCACACATATACAAACACCCAACGCACTGGTGGAGGTTGCACCTAAACAAAGACGGATCGTTGGACACTTTTGAACAAAGCACGATATAGGCGGCGCTGGTAGCAGTTACAAATTGCCGATGTTGCCTCGTTTGGTTTGTGGTTTCAGCTTTGTACGTCGGTTTCGACCCTGCAGTTCCGATGTGAAAAGCACAAGTTGATATTGGGCAATATTATGGCTACGGGGAACTTCATGGGTAAAGGAAGAGGCATCTGTAACACAACGCTACACCGTGAACTCTGTTCTTAAGTACTTGACCCACTAATTCATCTACCGCATTTGACTAGTTAAACAGATGTGTATGGCGCTGAATAATTTGGGAAATTGTTCGACTTTAGGACAAATGTATATTGTACTTGAAGGAGCAACAGTTGCATAGATAATAGTTATGCGGTTTGAAGTCTGGATCACAGTCACATTAAGATTCAATGCTTATCGAACAAAACCTAACAACACATTGTCGTTTATTAACATCCTTGGCACAAATAGACCCCAAAGCTGAGAGCTTTTGCATGTCATGTATACATTTCAGCCTTCTACCCTCTTTAAGGAATCTCTTATCTTCAATAGGCGGCCTGTTAACATTTATCCGTTGCACTATGAAATAACAACGAAATATGAGAGTGCTTAGATTATCTGGTTTGTCACATTAACATTATTAACCATTATTAACAAATATAGGAGCGTATCTTCTATATCCCATTAATAATGGCCATAGTTTAACGACTAGATTACCCTATTCAATCAGACTACGTTAGATAATTTTGTTTGCCGAATTCACTAACCGTTTATTTTCCAAAGCCGTCTTGTGTTTAACATTGTCCATTTTGCCAATCCGCACCGTATTCCTTCAGGACTACATCGAGAATCCTACCGCAACGAATAAAAAGAAGGTTCCAGCCGCATCGGCTCCCTCAATAAAGAAGAACACTGGTAATAGCCAAGCTGTTGAGGCAAAGATGAACTCGGCCAACCGCCAAGCTCCGACACCTGGAAAACCTTTGTCGGAACATGAAAATGTCAACGGGGGGTCCAACGGCACCTCCAGTCCTACGAAAGAGTCCCGATCATCGAATCAGGCTTCTCCCGCAAACGGCGGTAACCCATTCGGCGAAGCAGATGAGTGGGAAGAAGAAGATTCGGAAGGTAAACAATTAATCAGAACTTCAAATTGCCATCGTTTCACTAATGTGAACTGAGTGTGGTACTTTTTTTGAACTTAGTATCATTTGAAAAATAATTAGGGAACGTTATAAAAGTGATAGAAGTTGGAGGTAGTTCTTCATAGTAAGTTTGTACATGTTACGGCGAGAGAACATTTCCAATAAACATCTCAAACGTATGGTTACATTTATGGCCAAATTTAGGATCGATCAGCAAAATAGAGCCTGACATCTTGTTATGGGACAGATATGATCCGACGTTTCGCATGCCCATTTCACTCGTTCTGAGAGTAATAGTGATTATCACCTATATAGGAACCCCTTTTTTGTTTGATAGGAACGTAACTTATCTGGTAAACGGTTCTAGCAAAGATTTTCTCCTTTCCTCTCTCATCATAATAGAATGTGCTCCATTAACCTACCGTGTTGTGTATTCTTTTCCTATTTATAGTTCTACCAGAAGTGGATGACGGCCGACCTGGTGTTCCCGTACGAGCGCTGTACGATTATAAAAAAACAGAAGATGACGAGTTGTCGCTAACTCGAGGCGACCTGTTCGAGAAACTCGAAGACGAAGACGAGCAGGGCTGGTGTAAAGGCCGGAAGAACGGCCGCATAGGACTTTATCCAGCAAACTATGCCGAACCCATCTAAATTAAGGAGAACCGAGGACATATGAGAGAGTTATATTAAAATCAAATCTATGTTCGACTACTGGGGAAAACGACTACAAATAGCCCTCTGTCTTTTTGCATCGAATTAAAAACCTGCCAGTCCTCGATGACCTCTAAGCGTATAGCAACGTTTGCATCAAACAGAAGTGTAGTTATAACCACGGAACTACACATACAGGCCCAACAATTTAGACATAAAACCAACCCTTACTAGCCGGGCAAGAGGTTGAAAAAAAAATTGCATACAGTCCAACTGAAAAAATGCGTAACACCTATGACTGTTCTATGATTGATTCATTAATTTCCAGATAGTTGTGCTTTTACCGTAGGTGGGTCCAAAATCATTTCTAAATTTGAGGTCTACAGTTTGTGTATCAATCGCAGTTGAACAATTGATGCCAAGAAGACATAATACCACTTTAAAATCAGGTGGTGACATGTGATTATAAAGTGGAAACGATAAATGTGAACGCGATAAGATATTGTTATGATGAGGAAGATAAAGAGAGCTAAGCAGTACCTCGCTAGTTTGTGCATTCTTTGCGTCACCAGTAACAAAGTCTAGGGGACTAAACCACAGAGGTTAATCATGGTTACTTCTTCGTTCGCATAATGAAGAAAATTAGGTTATTCATGGACATAACCCATTCAAAAGAGGGGGCCTAGACATATTAACATAGTGTGAATGGGCCAAGGGGCTTCAGCCGTATTCCGAATCTCCAAGATGAGCCTGATGATATGAATTGGCACGTCCGGCTGTATAGTTTTAGGTAAAGAACAAAAAAGGCGCCACAATAGGCGAACCTCGAAGCGATCCTCCACACGACGGCCAGTTGTAGAAACAAAGTGTAGCACCTGTCGCGTGCTGTTGTAAGAAGAAAAAGTTGACACTACCATGTTATATGCCCACTAACCTAATACTGTCCATATTATTGACATTGATATGAATTATAATGAGGGAGTTCGTACGAGACTCTATAATTATACTTAAGGATTATTGAACGACTCTAGAAACATAGCAACGAAGCTACAGAAGTGCTGAAGTAGTGAGAAAGAGAGAGAAACGGGTGTATTGAAACTGCAAACGTACAATATAATTACGCGGATGTCATCTGCAACCGATATCGCAGAGTTGTGGAACTGTCGACTTGTGGGCCTTGAGTACTGAAGATGAAGCTTCGTTGAAATAAATTACTCCGCTTGTAAACTTCCTACTAGTAACAAAATCCATTGCAGGAGATTTTGTATGTTAGGGCGGGGAAGGTGCGATGAGCTAAGCGATTCGTCCGATTCTGCCAGCAAGATGATGAGTGGATGAGCAGAATGAAAAGTACGGAAGTAGTTTTCAAGTGAGATGTGATTTCTAGGTCCACTATTTTGGAAAAGCTTAGATTTAATAGTAAAACAAGCTAATAAGCTATAAATAACACTTAACACTCTCGTTATCGCTTAGCCGACTTACAGGACATACAAGGCATTTGAACAGTTAAAGCGCGCAATCACTTTAAAATGTTGCCCGGGAGCACGCCATGTTGCCACTTAGATTCGTGTGACTGCTATGCTTACTATAACTGCCTGTTCTCAACAAATGTGACTCCAAGCACAACTAAATGTTCGCCCCAGCCTATAGAACGACTACTACATATATATATATATACACTCTCAGCGACAGATGTTGGCTAAAACACATTCTACGTCAACGAGGCAATGTCAATAAGTACGAACAAATTGGGGACCTAAGCCGAGAGCGCACACGAAAGCAATTTCAGATGTTTTTCTTTGCTGGCTTATGTCCATGCAGAAGTACGATATCGCACCCCATTCTTGCTGAATTCTCCCTCCGACAATTTTCAGCCGATAAGCTGAAGCCGTTAGCGTAGCGGACCTTATAACGTTTTCATGTAAAACATTTCATGTTGACCGATGAGATGCGAATGGACCGACCGTGATGTTGATACAGTAATTACGTGACATGTTTAATTACTAATAAACAAATTGCATGATGTTCAGGCGTCTACAGGATATAAAAAGAGATATATAAATCTATAAAAATATATTAGGAACATTAATGCTTATTACCAGCGCGGTTGGAATCTTGGTGGGCGGGCTTTTTCAGGAAAAACTCCGCGTTCATCAAGAAGCCGATTCAAAAACACTGATGAAAAACAAACACACGTTTATAGGATTGAAGAGTCTAGAATATGGGAAGGGAAAGAATAGGACAACAAAAGTTCATCCTGATGAAAATTAATCGAAGTGGCGGCCCCGTTATCGAAGGCGGGGGGTGTGAGTTTTAACCGTGAGCTAGGTGTGATTAAAGGAATAGACTACAGAATGCAAGTCAGCGGTGAATGCACATTGCATTATGGGGTGCAATGGGAGCAGACTGTAAGGGACGGCGAAACCGACAAGGTTCCCTCTACAATACACAGTTACAAAAGGAACCTTGAAAGCCATTGATAACGATAACGAAAATGGTAATCGTGACGCTATTGTTCTGACGAAGAAAGAAGAAAAATGTAATATGTACACAAAAGACGAAAAGAAGCAATAGAGAGAGAGGGAGAGGAAAAGAAATAGCAATGGACTGCAAAGAGAAATAAAGAGGATGATATAATTTATTTGAGTTTAGTAACTGTTGTCATGTAGATTCCTAGGTAGTGGTGAAGATGATTGGTTGGTTACCGTCTTACTTGAAATTTTGATCTAAATGCAGGTTATGGTATTCCATGACGTTGTTGGCGAAATAATGAATCAAATAAGGATATATGATAAAAGCATTTAAAATGTTTCTTGGCTAAAATATTTTATTCTTTAATATCTTCTCATAATTACAGCAAAACTTGTCCTAGTAGTAAGCGAATAACAAGGCTCTAGTTTTATTACTTCTTTCTTTCTATGCTTGCTGCATCATACATTACGCGCAGAATACACGTTTTACATGAAGTGCAATAGCCTTCGAAGCTTGTAAACTTCCTTCTGTGTACAATATATATAGCGGCTTATCTTTCACAATCGAAATAAGCATTTCTTTTTCATGCTTTTGTTCCTATGATGTGTTTTTATGATGTATTCATACACAAACTACAGAGTTTCACTCGTCCACGAGGAATCCCTCAATTTCGAAATTGCTTGTGCTTATCGGTGAAGTTTTCGCAAAACTTTGCGATCGAATTCTGTGCATGAAAAGACAATATATCGCTTAAACGGAAAATAATCAAATCTCAGAATGTCTGGCAAGAGACATTTTTATCAGCAAATTTCTCGATCCAAGGATGTTTGATCGCCTCCTCAAGCGAAATACGATTTTTGGCCTCTTTAGCTAGCAGTTTAATAATCAAATCTCTCGCCAACTCCGACACATGGCTTGGAAAGCGTACTTCATCTTGACAAATTTTTCGGTATGTGTCCTCAGACTTCTCAGATTCGAACGGCGCGCTACCAGTCAAAAATTCGTACATCAAGATTCCAATACACCAGTAATCCACCTGTAATATTAGGAATTTGTTCGGAAAATGAAGCCACTGATCTGATTCGTTCGCCAAATAATAACAGCGATAATCAACTCGTGAGAACCACTGCTCCTTATTCGGAGTACATCGTTGACTAACTTACGTGAAATACCCGCGAATATGATTTGCACTGAAAGTGCTGATTTTTTTGTAACCTGGATCTGATTTCGCACTTAAACACTTATTGATTCAAAAACCTACCCTCTGGTCATACTCCTTTCGCTGAACCATTTCTGGGGGCAGATAATCTAGCGTTCCACACATCGTCTTTCGGCGACGCGACGGCGCATGTACACTCCAGCCGAAGTCAGCTATTTTCAGCTCGTTGTTGACGCCAAGTAGTAAGTTTTCTGGCTTGATATCCCTGTTGTTGAAGAACACAATAGAGTTAGAAAAAATTCCAGTCAGCTTTATCGCCTTGGATGTAAACCAGGTGAGAGCGGAGAACAAGGCTAAGATTATCCTTAGTACTCTTTCGGTGCTCTTTACTATAGCGCTAACAAGTTTTTACGATTGTTGTTTGTACGATTGTTCTGATGTTCCCACCAAAATTGTTTACCAAAACTTTTAGTTAAATAAATCTAGCATTGATCCGCTGGAGCTTTGTCCCGCTTAGAGGTAAAGTCATGTATGCATGTCCTGTTAAATAGCATTATGCGCTCCACTAGATGCCCCTGATGCATATCAATGGTAGATACAGTAACACAGAATAAATTAATAATCCGGGTGTAATTAAAACGAAATATTTTTCCACAAATTACTTTGACGTAGAATGAGAGCTCCTGCGCCCAGAGACGGAGGAAGCCACAATAAATTGTAAACGAGTGCAAGGCAACTCAAATTATTTCTTGATTTTATAACCGAATATTAAACATGTTGCAGACTAGATTTGTGTAGAAGTATGTATGGATGTGTTAAAGCAACTTAACAAAAACTTACCGATGGATAACACCTTTTGCATGACAGTAGGATAGCGCTCGGATCATCTGGTACATGAGCGTGGCCGCCTCTGTATCATCCAAACGTCGCTTAGGTTTATTTTGGATGTACTGTAAAAGTTTGCACCAGACACATTATATTTATTTAGATATATGTGTTTAGGGCAAACAACAAGTAGTTGTGACGGTAATGGTATACAAAAACAGTAAGCCTTCTTTTAAAAGGTATACTCTAAATAGTCGTTAGCTGTTTTTTAGAAATCATTGGAAATAATCAATAAAGGGCTGTGTCGCAGCTACTTTTAGAGTGTTGAATCTAATATGGATCTGAAACCTGTTTTTACTTTAAAGAGCTCTCCACCAGGCGCAAACTCAAGCACAAGGTAGATTTTTCGATCATCCCAGAACCATCTGTACAAGCAGAGAATGTTTGGATGACGAAGATGCATCTGGATTTCAATCTCGCGCTTGAGATTGTACTCGCATCGATTACGTATGAGTTGGTTCTTGTGCAATACCTGTGTAAGAAGATAATCCAACATTTATAAAGCATAATATTAGAGGAATATCACCACCAGTTAAGTAATCAGAACAATGTTAGAAGTTATTAGAAGCTAGAAGAAGTTATAGAAATGAGAGTGCATACGCCAAAATTAAACTCCAAAAATAAACTAAATTCCAAAATTATTTACAAAATAAAACGCTTATATCTTTTTGTTTGCTCCAAAATTGCTTTCTTTATGACAAACATAATATAACGAAAACCCATCTTTTGTTATTATAATATCGCTATTCAAAATACCCTAATGTTAGGTAAACACTAAAGGGTTTAACAAAAGACTTAGCACACAGTGTTAAATTTAATGCAGTCGTACGTGATAAAATATAACAAATGATAGGGTATGGAAATCGGCGCGCATTTACTTAAAACATTTCTGAATGCTACTTACTTTCAGTGCAACTATGAAGTGGTCAGTTTTTCTGCGGGCAAGGTAGACATTGCCAAATTTTCCCTTGCCAAGTGGACGCCCGATCTCAAAATCGTCAATTGTGTGGAAACGACAACCTGGTGGGATGCTGTGCGGGTCGCATGTTGGGGGGTATGTAGGAAGATAGCCTGGCTTGGAATCTGTACCCCAGTAAGGAAACGAACAACACGTCAACATAATCTTTCTTATATTAAGATCATTCTTCAACAGGTCTTGTCTTGCACTGAAATTTCACAAGCCGGCGGTAAGGTTTTAAGGCCAAGGTAATCTTTTTATGCAAGCGTCGAATTAAGAATTTGTTGAAAACAGTTTTTGAAAACTCATTTAAAGGACCATCCATCGCTTCGATCTATTCATTATATTTAACTTTTAGTTCACGTTAAATTTTCCGCACATTTTATTTTCAGCTGATCATGTGCAGTCTCTGCGTAGAATCCAGAATTAATCTTAATTTTCTTATTATAACATGATATCACGATTTAAAATAAGCTGTAGCCAAGTTTCAAGTTTTCTTCAGTATGAGAACTTCAGTTGTATTCAGGAGGAAGAAAAATAGATGCCGGGTAAATAACAAAAGTTGGGTCTACTCCACATTTCAGTACGTTTGTAACAATCATACTACAAAGCTACCTAATATCCTAACATCAACCAAAATCACAAAACACCTTAGATAATCTTACTCTATAACATCATACAATCATAGACAAATGTGAAATGTTCATATATTTTGTTGTATTAAAAAAAATACTTAATATATGCAATATATCAGCAGCCAATTACAGCGCAAGTTGTCTAATATTATACTTTCAACTATCAACTATATCACTATTGATAGCACAGGCAAATTGTAAAAAGATAGGACAACAGTTTTGAATATACCTTTTTTCGGATCGTCATCTTCAACTGTTTCTTCTAAATCAGATATGCTACTTGAAGAATCCACGAAGTCAGCAGACTCCTCAAGCCTAAGTTTAAGTGAAGCTTCCGAATCCATTACTTTGCTATATAGCCATACACATATAAAGCTTAATTGAGTCTGCACACATGACCAGTGAATTCGATCAAAAATCTAACCGCCATTTCTAACCAAAAACTTGAGTACAGTTGGCGCGGAATTTGAAACCACAGAAGCTACTATAGAAGGTTCGTTAGCAGGTCGGCGCGCCTGAAACTATCACGCTTTCGAACTAGAATCAAGGCGAAAAAATAAAGAGGGGAAATGCGTTTTGGGAACTGGGCAATGTGTTTTTTATTGGCGCAGTTCCAATTATAGCTAACGAAGTTTGTTTGGCGGGTAGTATACAAGTTGAGTACAATATTTTTATTTGTTGCGCAAAACCCGCACGTTAGCTAGCAATATACCCTGAAGGCCAAATATCAACACAGTTATATGTAGGTAGCAAACAATGTTTTACTGCTGTACAAAAAGCAGACGTTGAGCAAATGAGGAGATTATGTTTTAGTTCAGGCACCAAAGTTCTATTAATTAATGTACGTTGTTCGATCGAAATTGATCGCCATCGGGTCTATAAATCACAGAAAAACGTTGCGTGAACAACCGGCAAAACTATATATAACCATGATGATCATCATCATTGCAATCGCCAACGTCGTTCTCTTCATCATTCCCCACCGCAACGGCAACGACAGCTTTCTAAAAAAATAAAAATACTTAATACGCGGTGATCGTTACATACCTTCCAGCTAATTATCGACGTTGCACCTTTAAATTAGCGGTGCTTGAAGTCCCAACTTTTTTTTTACGCAACACCAAATCAATGCAAGCTAGTTCATTTTGGTAATGTTAGTCGACGATACTTAACATTAGTAATATAGGATTCGTGATCGCATATTTCCTACGCAGGCTGCAAACCGCACATATACGCAATGATCTGTTCTAAATAAGCTCTGATTAAGCTTCTACCGGATGGACTTCCTAACGTTTTAAATTCTTCTTAAGTGGGAGGTGGTTACACTCGTAAATAAGTACGAGCGAAAGACGAGTCAAAAACTTGCTCGTCTGTCGGTAACTAAAAGTTGTTAAAAAAAATATGGTACTAAAAGTTGGAGCTGTACGACGACACAATTCCAAATTCATCGTGCAAAGACGCTGAAAAGTCGAAAAGAAATTGAAGCTATAATAAAAGTGGCCTTACCTTTATGTGCCGCATTATGCATAATATATAACAGAAACGGTGCGAACAATGAGAAGGCCACGTTATTTCCTCAGCTCTAGCTAGCACAGCGGACCTGTAAAGGCACCTATATTTTTAATACCTACATATGAACTAAATAAAAGCAATAATTTATTCCAGTACATTCACACATATTTACATGTCTTTGTTCAACTATTTGTGTGTTCTTTATTCGCCATTCCATGAACAATCCTGTGGTGTCGGTTACTACCATCTTATTCTGCGGTAACTTAAAATAGACAGCAATATAATTTCGGTCACGGAACTACCAAACATGTTTATTTACCAATAACCTCTTCCTTGCGATTGGCTACCAAACAAGTATTTTAGTTCTCATTTTACTATCGCATCTGGTTACGCGGGGATGCCGGCTGGTGGAGATAGAGTACTGGTAAGTTCAGCAAATTCGACAAACCTGCCTAAGTAACTGAAAAAAAAAGCTTTTCTTTCAATATTGCTGCAGATTGACATCGCGACAGCATGTAGAGATTTCAGGCGGAAATTATTAAGCAAAACGGCTACAAGCACCGCGACTAATTAATATTTGATTCCACTGCAGATGAAACCGTCACCTCCTGTCGCATTTGATAGTAGCACTTTGCTTTAGCTATTCCTTTTCATGTCTATATAGATCTATATGGCTAACTTCTAACGAATGATTGTATCTATATCATTGACGGCCTTCGAAAGGACAATGTGCGACGCTTCCATCATTGTACAGGCATATAGATACACATACATACATAACGCGTTCACGCAATGTTCAGCAACGCTAAAAGCATGACAACCTACATCAGGAATTCATTGAGTAATATCAATCCAATGCAATGCATTGCACGTTAGTGAAAGATGTCAGACAATACTGCACTTGAATCTTGTGTAATGTCTCAATATGAAAGTCGTCTTTATTCACGAGTGGAAAACCAGACTAACGAAAAACGACGGTTTAAAAGCTCAGTATACTCAATGAACACCTTGCATTTTTAACCTGCTTGCTCTATTAAGGTCTGATAACAATGCATACATTTTCAATTATATTTGTATATTGTCTTCCACTTCTTATTGTGTATTCTTAAAGTTGCGTTAGCGTACTGAATGGCCAATTAAAAGATGGTCATTTATTATCTATTCACAGAGACGCTGCTACATCTCACAACATACATACAGATCCATTTATCATAAAGAACATGTAGCACCTTCCAGTCTCCTTACTCATGTGTTTCAATCTTACATGCGTTTTTTAAGGCTATCTCTAGATAGCTGTTCTACTTCATCGTCATATGAAAATCAGCCCATAAACTCAAAAGCGCTACGGCACACACCGATAACGTAGGGCCATGACAATCGCATATAATCGCAGATTCACACCGGCGAGGATCAAGCGACATGCCTTTGATAGGTACATGCCACTTATGTATTCACTGTATTTGTCTTAGTTACATATAAAATACGATCTGGAACGAAGCAGCGCATAGACGTCGGCGCAGCTTTAATAAGCATGATGGCCTTAAATTGCGTTGCCATACCTGCTTATTGTTGAGGGACAGACTTCAGTAGCAAATTAAAAGAGCTATATGTTTCGTTTACCTCTATACTTCATTATAACTTTCGCCTGTTAGAAGGTTCTCCTGTAATTGGTCTAGGGTTTCTTTTCCTTCGGGGTACGCGGTCACCACAGCTTGATGAAATTCTTGCAGCACCGATTCCATGGGTTCAGGCATTTCAATCGTACCAAGCTATAATAATAAAAAGGAGAAACTGATTGTCTTACTCAAATGTCTTTAAAAGTTTAAGGAGCTAAACGAATATAAGAGGAACTGAATATAAGAGTAAACAACTCCGCTAGTACTCAGTAAGCTTGTGATTAACAAAACAAGATACGTATCGCTTTGGCTTTGGATTCTATTCGATTTCTTCAGCCTGCACCAACTGAACTTCGAAATTCCTTAATGTCTCGACTTTGTCTTCGACACATAAGCTTCAAATTTGCCCACCCCATATTTAAAACCTTTATTAAGTTGACAATAACACATAATTGAGGCCTTCACCGTCATACGTAATTCTAGAAGCGACTGAGCATAACTACTCACCAACGGAACGGTAATTGCACGGTGTACTATGCGATGCTCGTAAAGGAATTGAGCAATAAACCGGTTTTTGCGCACCATCTGTGCTAGCACTTGAGTCGCTTCGCACCATGATTCCATTAATAGGGATTGGACTTCATCGCTCTGCTGTTTGTAGATTGAAGGCATCTTAAACCTGTTGCTCCTATTGTTCTTATGGAAGCCACAGAACACCCATAGTACCTGTATCGAACACGCAAGCGCCATGCGGAATGGTGTAGAATCCTCCACATTCACCTATATACGTAGGTGAATGTGGAGAGAGAGAGAGAGAGAGAGAGAGAGAGAGAAAGTGAGAGAGAGAGATAAGAGAAACAGTAACACAACATAACATGCAAATGTATGAAAGTGTTGGTTAAAGTAAATTGTTGTGAAGTATAAATCATTTGTCTAGCAAAATAGTTTAGGGACTTTAATGAAACTAAAAACTGAGGTTGTTTCAAAATTTAGTTGACCTAATAAAAAGGTTTCTAGATACTTTAATAGTAATAATAGTAGCGATTGGGGCTATCCCCGCAATAGCGCACTGGGTAATTTGTTTGTCAGCGAGAGACTTGGTAGCCTGAATTGATTGGCAAAAAAAAATATGTTGGCAGGAGCCAATCGTCTGAAGCAATGCCCAGCGGAGGTGCCAGATGTAAAACATGAAACATTTACTTGGTAATGGATGGGATTACCAGATATATGTCTAATTTTATGATATTCATACCTGAGAGAGTTTAATATTAAGACAAGCAAGGTGCATTAAAGCTTGAGCATCGTATATCTTAAATTGCGCTTTTTTAATCATCCATTCCGCAAGCGTTTTTGAAATAGCTTCCTGAACGTTCCTTGTATTTGGTACGATTAGTGAGTCGAATTCAGAAAAAAGGAAGTGCGCAGTATTGATGAGACGATGGTCCTGCGAAGCCTGGAAAGTGGTGAAAATAAATTTGCAAACACACGATCCAAAATAAACTATTCGCGGAGCATACTCTAATGAGCGAAAACTACCTAAAGATATTCGAATAAATCAAGTTGGATCGACTTCGGAAAAAGGCGGCTGCAAACCGCACATCTGCTGCTTAATAATGGTTGTCGTCGTCTCTTCTATATCTTTTTTTGGTTTAGAGGCACCTTTCACGAAAAAGTTTGACTCTTAAAGAGAATCCTGTTTACCACATTGTAACTTTATAGGCGTTAGAAATACTTGGCAGAAGTCTGATACCTGTTCATGCTGGACCAGACAACAAAAGCTACCCTATTGGATTATACTTTCCATCCTGAATGTTCGATAACCGGTAAAGACGAATTCGATATAGGCAGAGCAGATGCAGAAGTAGTTCTGTATAATTATTTCGATAGGTAATCTATTTTTACAGTTTATTTATATTAAAACTGACCTTCATTTTTGGCAGCTCAGCACAAAACGTTTGCAATGAAAATTGCATCAATTCTTCATTTCCATCCCATAACTGAAAAGTAGATAAGACAAGCGAGTCTATTAGCATTAAAGTAGACGTATGTATGGTAAATAAAAATATATATATATATATTAAATTCAACGTGATGCCCTCCAAACAGCTAATGTGCGCGTCTTGTACGGTATAATTTTTAACCACACAATAACGTGCGGCGATTGTGACTCGGTCCCTATTAACTAATAATAATATTAGTCATAAGATAGGCAAGTAGTGTCAGCAAACCTGTGATATCAGTTTTGATCCTTCGGAGCTGTTAATAGTAGCTTCGTGATCAAGACGAGCTAAAATATTGAGGCAAGGCTGAGCCCACCGTAGGCGAGGGCAGATCGGTGCCACTTTTACCAAGAACGGCGTAACAACATCTTCCAAAGTCTCGAAATCGTTAAGCGCCCAACAAGTGATCGTGTTAACAGCAGCGTGAACGAATTCCCGTAAATCCGTATTCGCCTGCCGTGAAATGCCAGGCAGAATAACATTGCAGGAGTACGCCAGATGACAATTAAAATAAAAAATACATTGATATTCAGAAGCAATGAAGATCAGCGGTGAGCGAAGAGAAATCCACCTTATGCATTTTGTGGTTTAGCAGAAAAAAAGTAAGAGGAGATAAAACGAACGAATGCTAATACGAGAAAAGATACAAAATATTTGACAATAGTCAAACCAAAGCGTAGAACCTGCAGCGAACTTCACGACAAACAAAATATTGCTACAATCGCTGATTTTTGTTTTATTATGTGTTCTAGAAAGCCTCGTCACTGCTCCTACCTCAATGTCATCGTCCACTAAGACTCTGTTAACGAAGTGTGTAACCTCACCACACGTCTGCATGTAGCACCTTTGCAGTGACAGGATTTTTTCGGGCTCCCAGCGCGTGTCTGGGTCATCATTCGCTAATCTGCAATAAAGGCCTACGAGTTGCATTAAAGGCACAACTGGGCATTTTGATAGAGGTACGTATACAGGGAGAACGATCATATGGAGCGCATATTGATTGGATGTTCCAATCATAGTTAATACCTAATGATTTTCTTAGCATATTGTATTCGTTTGTTTTTCTTTCCATTCACTGGCTGATAGAACCACGATTACCACGGTACGGTACACAAACGGATATTACCAATTTAAAGGGAACACAGCGAGGTGAACGATCTGCAATCTCAGTTTAACAAAATCTTAAGACAAGAAAACGTTCAGCACCAGTATCCTTAATTTTAGGACTTACAGTACGATGGAAACAGCCGCAAGGCTGTATCCAAATATCAATTTGTATCCATTGCCGCTGCCTTGAGTGAAGAGTTTTTTTCATATAGATAAATGCTACAGATATTATTCATTACCTGTTTATCGATCCGTGGACGATTTTAAGCCATGCGCAAAGACTCGGTGTAGGAACCTGAGCTTCAACATCTCGAAAATTTTTCTTTTTCGCCAGCGCTACTCGGATCTCAATGGCGGCCAGATTTGTCATTAACGTGATAAGGATATGGGTATCAGGTGAGGTGTCGTTCTGCGAAATAAAGTAGAATACTACCAATGAGAACACGAATATTTTGCATAATGTGCTCTTACTGCATTAAATTCATGCTGTCGGCAATTCGTCTATAGAACTTGCTTTTTACAAAAAAGCGAGTTTCGCATATAACGCTTGATGTCTCAATAGAGCTAAGGTCCCCCTCGACTTTCTGATCTGGATGCCTTTAAAAGCGTCAGCAATGGTAAATTCTGAACTGCATTACACCTCGTTAAATTTACTTATTCCTTAATAATAAAAAAATAATTATAATTTTGTTTACATTTGCCTATTCTATACTATGTGAAAACTTACTTAAATGTTGCAGCAGTAGAGTAACGTATAAAGGCTCCATCACCGCGTTTCTGTCGTCGACTAAATCGATAGATTTGGGTTTCGATAAAAGTATGCCTGTCTATGCATGCCTGCAGCCCCAATTCGACATAGGAACGTCGAACAAAAGTCGCTGAGGAAAAACCGTACGCGTTCTCCGCGTTATATATATCTATATATATATAGTAGCCTAGAAAAGTGCTGCTACCAGATTTTATATACATATTTCTTTTTTTTTAAAATGGGCACGTACCAGCCATGACGCGCCGTAACACTGAAAAAGGGCCGCAGCAAGATTGAGTGCTTTTCGTCGGATCTCACACGAAAGCTTGGACTGAAATATGTCACGCAGGGTTTTCCGAAATAAAATGGCATCTTCGTCTCTAACCGGAACACTCAGCAAGCCTTCTTCCTAAAAATAACATGCGATTACGACACATCCAAGCAGTCAGTCTTCTCCGATGATAATGTTTATATACCCGTTGTATTTGTCGTAAGATGCCCCCATGACAACACCTTTATGCTATTTCTATATTGTGGTTTTGTTGTAGCGTTCTTGATGTAGTGATATTTGTATATAGTAGTGATTATAAATGTGTAATCTAAAAAGTATTTCTTGAAATTAACGGAACTATACCACTTCTGCAGAGTGGCACCCACATTCAAAGCATTTGGTCAGTAGCTGTCTGCTGTTTGACACATTTCAGTGAATCAGCTGATGATCAAACCTGCGATACACTGATAGAGAAAAATCTTTTTTAACCAATCTAAAAATAATAACCTAGCCGACCATTCGCATACATAGAAATGCTTCTCCAAATTATACCGAACCGCAAACACCAAATTTTCGAACAGACCTCTAACGCTAATAAGAAGCGACGAGTTTGAACTAATGGCAAATAAAAAATACTTTCAGGTCTAGATTCACTTAACCTCAGCAAGAGTAATGAGAGCTTCAACAATAATTAGAAAACACGTCCACCTACTAATATCATAATTATAGTAATCATCTTACTTCTTGTGAAATATTGTTAAGTATGGCGGCTATCGATTCGCAAAGCTCGAACTTTTCTTCATTATGATTGGACTGCAGCTCAACCGCCAAGCGGTGTACACGGTCAAACACTGGATGGTTCATACTTATTTCACAGGCACTCATGATCAACAACAGCCACACGAGAACAACTCAGAAAGTGGCTGGACTACCGATTTTTCAAGCGCGGTTCGCAGAAAATCAACAGCGTAACATGCGTCAATTCCTCTCGTAAACACGAAAAGCGGTACTTGTAATACGCGTACAGACACGTACAGAACAGTACACGCGTCAACAGGCACCCCACACATACGTACGAAGTCGTTACTTTCAGCAATCTAACCTACATCAAATATCGATACATTTTTAGCGAAGAACACAAGAAGCGATCGCTAGTTTGTTTTGCTGGCACCGGTCCCTATCCATCAGAAACTATTTAATATATGTATAGCTTCGTTGTGCCGGGTAGCTCCGAGGCGCTAATATTATTGTGTACAACGAAAGTTGGCTGTATGGTAAAGCGCGCCACGGTGTTATTATCGGGACTAGATGAAGAAGTTAAGCCACAATAGAGAGAATGTATTATAACGGATATTAACTAGAGAGATAAAAGAAATATGTTCGATAAAAGCTCATAATTATACCATCAGATGTACTATTTATTATATTGAATTTATCAATGAAAAATAGCGATTGTAATTTGTTAGGAACTCCTTATTCGCAGTTAGTAGGACAGGCTTAAATGATGTGGTACTTTTGGTAACTGGAAAAGCATGATTTGGTCGTTATTTTGGCATCTAGTCTTCACGGAAGACAATTCCGCGCATGGTGTTCGAAAAACTGCAAGCCCACAGAGGTCGAGTCGAAGTTCCGATGCTGTTTGATAACAAACCGATGTAAAGTGGCAATTATTTTAGCGTTCTTCAGTGTTCGCAGACCTTCGTGTGCTTCTGAAGCTGATCAGTTCCTAGATTAACAAGTTACTTTAATAGATTTGGTTTTTGTCGCGACAAGCATCGTGACACGAAATAGGGAAATATGTTCGTCACATTTCGTCCAGCGCCGGCAGTTTTATTGCAGTCATCCACGAATATGTTGCGCTTATGCTCATCGAGCTCTACTAACAAGAATGGAACTTTGGAGATGCCTGCTGAACTTCAGAAGCGACTGGAGGCTAATTATTCATCATCGTACCATCAGCCTCTAAATGGTCGCGTTTACGACCGAAAACCAATAAAATTCCTCTTGCAAAAAGGCAAGCAGTATTACTGGTGCGTATTATATTGCAGCTGTAGACGACAAGATATACCACATATGACTCTTACACTTTGTACAATACACAAAATATGCTGTATATAGGAGTTTTTTTGTTCACTTACGTATATTGTGGTATTTGCCCGATTCGTTCTCACCTAATATGACAAAGTAAACGACAATATCTATTATACTCATTGCAAAGGTATTATGTACCATAGACTTACCTATAGAATTTAGTTTAATAATATCCATATTCATACTTTAAATTCTCGAAAACTACTTTTTCGAAATATCATCGATATTCTTTTGCTGTGCCATGCTAACAACGAACCGCTATTTTAACATGGAATTTCTGTGTGCTATTAAAGTTTATTAACGATCTCTATTAAATTATTTGATGCATAAAATGCGTACCGTACCTCTTTCTATGCATACTCAGCAGCTAAATAAAACCCTTTATTTTTTTTACTGACTAAATAGAATTAGTTAGCATAGCATGTCACGAGCATCTCTGTGGACATAAATGCGATATAAACAGCCTTAAGTTTTCACCCCGATCTCATAATAATCTTTGACCATTTTTTCTTTTGCTTCATTTGGATGTGCGTTTCTGACCACAGGTGTACTTGCGGTTGGAGTCATAACCAGCCTTTCTGCGACGGAAAGCACAAAAATCCACACTATAAAATCTCGCTGAAACCGATTCGTATAGTGCCGGAAGAGACGCGTGAATACTGGCTATGCAATTGCAAGCAGACGAAACGGAGACCCTTTTGTGACGGAACCCACAAAACGCCCGAAGTACAAGAGACCCCTCGCGTGTATAAAAACAATTTCTAAATCGTTTTAGGACTGCTTCCATAAAGTACGCTCAACAGCAGCAGTTTCATAATCTAGAGGGATTTTTGTCTGACTATATATAAGTCACCCTATACTAGCCACGATGGTAAGAATATATTTGCCACTATGGCGAAATTGTAGATTAACATCGTGAAGGATGCTGTGTTATTTGGCTTCACGCATTCATGTCTTTTTATAGGAAGGGAAAAACGTAAAAGTAAGAGAAAGGCTATGTAACCTAGAAGTGTATGTCATATGGTATGTTGACAGTGGTGTGTTCGTCTATGTAATAAATATTTACACGAAATAGCGTTTTCTGTCAGGTAGGTTTCTCCTCTCTGTATTGTAACCACATAGGGATAGGATGAAACAGGAGAACGTCAACGCACTTCAAATTATGAGAAGTTCAAATGTGTGTTACTGAAAGTATACGTTACTCAAGGAAGTCTTTTATTATCATGCAGTTAAGTTTGCTTATGGCCCTCAGTCGCAGTACTAGTATACAGCAGATACAAAATATTCTCTACCAGTGTCTCACATACGTATCCTTGTTAGTGATGCCTGCGTTTCCGATAATGGGGACCCTCTTTGGTGTATATGAGCTAGAACGTAGTAGACGTAATATTTCAAATGTGCACTGCTACTTTATGCATGACCTATCGCTGTGGCATAGCCCATAATTGCCATTATTTCACAGTAGAAACTGATTCATATGTTCATAAATGTGTCAAATAGAAAGTGGACTCCTCGCGGTGCAGTGTATGCTAGCTTAAGGAGACTTATTTTAAAAACTGTACGGCCCCTCGATCAGAGGTGGCCAATTAAAGGACTAGCCTACGCCATCTGTTACCTAACATCGGGATTTATTTTTGACGGATGACATTCATTTTAGCTTTCTCAAATAACAGAGATCCGTTTTTGTTAGTTAATTATCAGTGTTAGCGACCCCTAAAAAATGTTTCGGCACTTTTTTTGGACTTGCGCAAACGCTATTACATTATATATGCACACTTTTTATAAGGCCATATGTCGATCTCTACTTTTTCATAGACACCGTGTTATAGAAAAAACCTTTGTTATAGAGAAATATGCGTTCTTTGTCGAATTGGTTGGCTTTGGAAGCCAATTGCTATGAACTCACCATCATTCACTAGCAGAATTTTTGGTATTTATTAATAACGTAACATACATTGCAATTAGTTTTGAAATTAGCATGAATTTTTGTTAATACAGCAACATATATAATTTTATTTTTGTATGCAAATTTCGCTATTAGATATCCTCCCTCGAGGCAGATGTATATACCTGTAAACGATTTACAAAAAAAAATGATTATATTATTTAAGTGTTGAGTTATTTTTAAAACAGTTTTGTTTGTCGTTGAACAACTATTTCATAAAGCATGTGTGTTTCGAACATTATACAAAGAACTCAATAGGATTTCTTAGAATTCGCCAGACCAGGCATAGCGCGGTACGCCTCTTACTTCAAGAAACGCTCTCTTCAAACGTAGCTTTTTTTTTTATAGGGACTGATTAACATGCACGCAGACAAACAGCCGTTGGCAGGTAAACACTTTTATTGCTCGGACAGGTTCTATCCACCCCTATTTTTATTAGGCCCACTATAAATAGATTACCTATGTATATATATATTTTTTTTGCAAACAGGTTGAGTGTTAACGCATAATACAAATAAGACAAGATTAAACTCCTATGGTATTCGCTAGGTACTGTAGGACTCTCACGCACAAAACCCTGAGTACCCGTATTGCTGAGCCTTGGTTCGGGACTACCTAATAATTAGCGGTAAGTGTATAATATTTCGCCTAAATGGTATAATGTCGAAAGCTCAAGGTCATTAAAATGCATAAGTCGATACAAGTGAAGCATACGTTTTCAGTTAGCGACATTTAGCAGACATGCAAGCGGAAATTACTGTAAGGAAAACAAAGATTAAAACAAGTTGGTCATTAGCTAACGACTCAGGGATGCATTTAATAGCCGTACATCCCGACTCGGTTTAGGAGTTTTTTTGTAGTAACCAACGTATAACATCTTAGTGAGTTCGAATAAAGGAGCTGTTACCTATGGCATCAATTACGGTTTCAACTTTACTCGGAACTAAATATATACGGAGAATGTAATTAAGTTGCTGGTTAGCCCAAACAATAAGCGCATTTATAATAGTAAAATGTTATACGTTTGTTAAACAGAACTCTCTAGAATAAAATATATCTGGACGCATTGCCTTCCACGCTGGCTTTTACTAATAATGGTGAAAAACTTATTGAAAGACTTTTGCGTTTGTTGTAGCAAATTGCGAAAATTGTACTGTTTTCTAACGCTATGGCGACTCCGCAGCTCGGGTTGAACAGTGTGCTCACTAGTTACGTAGATTCAACGTATAACATAAAACGAAGGAAACACTCAACAACACCATTTGTTATATACTGAACTATATTCTTACTCTAGCTAAACTGATGCCGAAACGAATCTGAAATAGAAAATTTCAAGGCTGATGCAAGAGCAAAAGTTTTCGAGTGCTGAACCGCAACTATTACCACTGCATAAGTCTGCATGCCTCAAGGCCCCCATTGTTTCACAGCTTCCACTCAATTTCGATGAAACTTTGCCAGCTCCGCACCAACTGTACCACGATTGTATTCTTTTACGCAATACAGACTTTACATTTCTATACTAACCAGCAATAATACCAAATATTCGATAGCCAATAACTCGTTGCAATAAGCAGTAACACAGACATGTATATTGCAACTCTAGAAGTCTATATGTTTGCTGGCTTTTCGTTGGCTTTGCCTAACAAACATAGGATTCTGTATATACATATATATATATATATGTACCGCGCCTTTTAGATATCGCGGCAGTCGACTTCTATCGTTTCAGCTAAATTAAAGTATTACCAAGAGGCGTGTTCTGTGACCAGAAATAGGTTAAAAAGGACCTAAATAAATGAAATAACCAGCTATCTACCGAACAACTGACTTATGGTGATCTTCCTTGTAGACAGTATAATAATAAGAACCACCGCATTTCCGTTTTAAGTTTTGCTTTTTAGAGATAAATAGGGAAATAATATCGCTTGCTGGTGAAGTCATATCCCGCTCCGTGTTTGTATCTTGTTGTATCATCGGGGTAAACTTATTCATTTGCAAAATTCGTCCGTTTTTGCAGAAACAGGACATTAGTGTTTCAAGAAACGACTTTGCCGTGCTTCAACGAAATTCGCAAAATACTACACCTAAAGAGTTGGGAGAAAAAAAGTGACCTCAGGCAGCCGTAAACTGGCTGTACTTATATAGCGGTGTAGTTTTTAACATGGTTTACAAAATTATAAACTAATATAAATATATCTATCATGGCTGGTTACATTTAGCCGAACCCTACGCTGTTGTTGAATGTTGAGTTTCTTCCTTCCAACCTGGAGCTATTAAAACAGATTTCAGACTTGAGTACAAGGATGCTGTTGTCCACAATTGATTGAAAGATTAAGATTCGGAACGGATCTGAATCGTCAACTCAGCCCTATGATTTTAAACAAAAAGCACTTCAAGTATCTTTTGTTTCAGATTAAAAATGTATTGTTCCTGATAAGCCACTGTTTTGTTAATGAGTACTTAATTTGTCAAACGACCAAAGTAGTCATCACATTCATAGTAAGCACGGTTGCCTATTGAATCTATTCGCATTTATCAATGAATATGATTCATGGTTGTACAATTAACGATTATATAATACAGGACTAATGTGCCGTATTGTACATTACGTAATCGATTTGAAAATCTTATGTATAACAACATTCGCAATAATAAATGGGGCAATAATAGCTTTGGATGAATTATGTATATAATATAAAACCCGTGCGAACAAAGAAAGTTACTCATATAACTTAACTACTTACATTTCCTGTAAAGTCCCTTGTTGGCGAGGATTGAATCAGCGACCCTCGTGTACATATATGAGATCTTCTAAAGCCTCAAACTCATTCTACTTATATAAGCACAAAGTTGATATTCAGTCTTAAATTGCGACCACACGACCGTGGCATATATTTAGCAGTGAACTATATGGTGCCCGTGAACAAAATTTTTCTGACCTCTTAAACTAGAAACAGTGAAAATGCGAGGCTCATAACTGGAAACGCAACATACTGAGTTCAGATTTGTTAGTCTTTGTGATTATTGGAACCTTTTAAGGACTTCGCTTATGTCCCGTGACACATTTAGTCAATCCGAAGTAGATCCACAAAGTACATTAGAGCTTCCTGAATTGATTGACATGATCGTATATGTTTTCTAAAAAATACTTATTTTTGGTATTTTGATAGGAAATATGTGTTCTTTGTTATTAACGGAAATCTTCAATCTCTGTTTCGGAGACGTATCCTAAAGAAATCAGGCGGCGATTGATAGCTTGGTAATACCACCGTCAATATTAAGAAAATTCCGATATATTTTTATTTCTGTCATTTTAAATAGGTGAGAAGCGCAGGCCTTATGGAACAACAAGAAACACATAGTCAATTGTGTTAAAGAAAATTATGCAGTAAATAAACTGAAAAACCTTTGTTTCAAACATTACCACTATTGTCCTTGAATATGACTCTGCGAGCGTTTCCTGTTTCGTATTGGAAAAAACCATGCACCAAGCAAAAAGTGTCGCCGGGTAAACTTCTGCGCTACAATTCTCGCCATCTCAGTATTTGACTTTAATAAATAAACTATATAATCTATCCGCGCTAGCGTATCTCCAGCTTCATACGAGTGTACTGTTAGTATTTCGTGTTTTATGTCTAGATGTATGTCTTTTATGTACTCAGAGAGAAGCAGTAATTCAGACATATAGAAAGTTTTAAATAAATACTCTTACGCCTTAAATATGTTTAGGCGCAAAGATTGCGCCTTTCATTTAGAGGGGCAAGTAAGCCATAGGTTTGTTATTGCCAACCTGAACAAAGCAACCTAAAAAGATTTCTCAAGTAGAACTTGATCTGACTGAATTTAGCCCTTTGGAATTATCTGTAAGGGACTGCTCCACATATTTTTTCGATACATCGAGCTATAAGCTTTTTCGGATGTGCCTACCTTAGTGCAACATTGGTGCTATAGCTTGAAAGCATCTCCTGTAACCTAGAAAAGCGAACCTTCTACTGGCTAGAAAAGATTTTGGCTTTCTTTGAAATATCGACTGCTTCACTCACGATTTCCCCACATCTCGATCGATTGCAAGTAAAAATAGCAGATATAAACCCAGGACACTTCTGCAGCTGTCGAGATATTAGTAAGGGTACTAGTGCAGATTCTTTGGCTCCAAGTTTGGTTGACTACATGAGGGTGACAAACTAGTACACACATTTCAGCTTCCAGCAGCACGGGTAGCATCATCTTTGCGATCAGTCGTTGGGTGCGTTAATTAATAATGACGTTTGGCAGTGAGAAGGCGTTCGCCTCTTTGCAGGTCTTGAATTTTTGTACCTGCACGTTAGCTGAAGGTCGTGTAAGCAAATGATATATATACATATATTCCAATTAACTCTCATAATTGATCAATCAGGTGTCTGTAGGAATAGTACATACACCGTTACCTAGCTAGTTAACTTTGTTAACTTTTCTAAACCTATTGGCAGCGATATCCCCACTAAAACCAATCGTCGCTGCTCCCGAAAGTTTCAGTTGAAATGAATTACAGATAAAAGAAGGATTGTCGATACTCCGATTGTAAGCGGATATTGAGAACTCTAATCACCCGAAGAATCACTGAGCTCTAGCTCGAGGGCGAATCATAATTATAGGTTCAGAGTCCTACCCACCTCGCCGCAGTGTCAGTCCAAGTGTTTCTAATCAATTGAAGTAAAGAAAATGAAAAAATATACCTGATATAGGTACGAGATTTGGGCTCTAGATCCCAACTCAAGTACCCTTAACCCGACCTACTTCGAGGCGACATAAAACATTTGCTTGGTCCGTGTAAGCACTAAACCCTGTAAAAAAATCGGTTAGCAAAACAGAACTATATGTGCCTAGGTACAAACAGTTAACAAAGCTCCTTTAAAGTTACATGACTTCTTAATTATTAAATTAGATAGTGTACGTGAAATAGGTGGTAAAAATAGTTGTATGTATGCCTAGAAGAAAGTGCGGCAGTACCACCCGATAATAATAAGTGCCAATGGCCGCCTTTATGAGAACGAGCAAAATCGGTTCTCATTCATTCGAAAAAAGCGCTATTTGAACTAAAAATTAAAAAAGATCTTATTTTATCCTTTATTTGTTTTATTATAGGTCTTATCGCGTAATAAATTTTTCAAATTATAACAGCTGTAATCACATCTATAGGTTAACAGTTCTACGTAGCGATGGTAGGAACAAGCGTTCCACGTATAGTGAATTTAGTTACAATAATCGTGCTTTAGAGGTTCTATTAAAAACAGCGGTCATGATACGCAACCAGAGAAATGCCCGAAATTAGTTTTGTCTATAGAGCAGGTGTCACTGAGCTCTAAGCGGCAAACGACCCTTGAAATGTTTGTCAATTAACAGATGAGTATCTCTGATGAGTATTTAATTTGGAATAAATATTATAGCGGACTAATTATTGATGTAGCAATAAACGTATAGTATTCTATATCTATTTCTCATCTCTAAGCAATACATAAAGAGTTTTGGCAGATCGATAAATCGTTTAGCCCCTGACTGGCGGCCTGTTCCTATATGATATGGGCTGCATATGCTGTAAAGATATACAAAAAAGCTGATCATTGAGCGCATGGGCACAGTAGCAGATTTGCGCCGATGATATCTATGGCGGAGTAGTCCGCTCAGTTTTCAAATATAGAATACTTACGTATAGACAATTTTTATCTCTTATTGCTGTTATCTACTGTTTATTTTTCTTTTTTAGTCTGACAATAAGCTATCGAATGTTGACGCTTTTTATAAATTAAAGGTGTTCGATAGTGTCAGCTGTTGTAAGTCGGAGCTCTTAATTGAATTAATTAGTTCGTCGCAACCAATCTTGAAGTCAGCACCCTCTTGTTCGATATATGCAGGTGCGGAAAAATGCCGGGGATGTTGCTGATATTGAATTTATTGTAATTTTTGCTCCTGCTGTTATTGTTGCCTTTGTGACTACGTACACGAGGATGGGGTTCAGCATGCTGAGTTGGGCTCCCGTTTGCTACCTTTCGTCACACACTATCATTTTACTTTGTCCTTTCATACATCTATCATTGCGTTACACCCAAAGTAGGAAGACTCTGCTCCTAAACGGAGACCGTACAAGGCTATAGTTGGGTTTGTCAATAGCGTCGTTTTACACCTACTTTCTTTCGTTGAGTATCATCCTCATCATCAAAATATTTATGAATACATACTGCATACGGACATATATGTTCCCAAGAGAATCGTTTTGCTGTCTTCGTCATTTTGTTTCGGCGCTTTGTCAGATTAAACAGATTAAGAGAGCAGCTCTTTTGTCTGGAAACAGCATAACAATGTTTAAATACTCTAAAGGAATTAAAGCTTCAGGTCGACATTTATCACTTGGGCACAGCATCGCGTCGTATAATTATAATAACTCTGGAACCCAAGGACCTCTTTGAAAGTAAGGTCACAAAAATATACTTGACTTCACAAATGCTTTACTTAAGTTGGACAAAAGGATTCCACTAGCTCGTGCTGGATCCGCAGTGATTTCTGGTTTTCGATAATATTAGGATAAATCCAAATAGTTACTAATGGGCGGTTTTAACGGAAGAGGAAAGAAGAGAAAGAATACAGCCAATCCATGGCGAGATATGGTCAAGTCCACAACTTGTGTGCAACTCAATTATATGCTACGCTCAACTTAAGTAGCGGAAGTTGTACTGGCACAAAAAACGGTAGTAACCGTGAAAGGTGTTCTCGAAAACCTTCAACTGCCGAGACATTCCGGCTAATATGGTCATGAGTGTTTGTTTACTTTTTTGTCGAGTACAGTACTTAACGCTTCCAGCTACATTTTGAGGTGGCCTAATTGTCCTTCGAGTGCCCTAGCCAACAAAAAGGATGTCACCGCTTACCCATAATCCAGTGGGTCAACATATCACCCTGTGTCGGACAAATGGTTTGGAGCTCATTGGCTGATATCAACTGACGTCTCCACTACGAAAGTTGCAACCAGAGTTCAATACGACCTGTTTATTAATATATAAATCGATCGTTTTCATATTTTTAAAACTAATTACCCGCAGTTGAAGGTATCGCGAAAAATTATATCGAGATTGAGTGTATCCACCATCAAGAGTTCATTCAAGGCGACTTAAACCTCGAAACGTACGGTGATTCATTAATAAGGAATTCATTAATAATTAAGGAAATACTAAAAGTTGAGCGTCTGCTAATTAGGTCATAAATTCTTTAAAGTTGTCCGCGTAGCACGGTAAACGTCGGTACAAGTTTGTGACGGATTTTTTAAAGCCAGTCACATGCCGATCCAGCTAAACCAATTGTGGATTATGCCGTTCATGTGGAATGAACAAAGTGTATTGCCAAAACCGATTTAAAAAGCAATCCCAAATTTTGTGATTAGGTACGTAACCAGTTTTCACATCCAATACGAAGGTCAATGAAGTTAAGAGATTAGGTCCACTTAAGAAAAGCTTCGACTTTTACGAGCTACAACTGCCTACGATGTGATACACTGTAAAGACACGCGTCTTTTTTTCGAATTACTATGTACGGTTAAGATCCTAAATATAATTTCGAGCTTGGTACTTCCTAGCAATTGAAATTACTGGAGCACCTCGAACAGCCTTTTGTCAGCGTGATACTTGTTTTACGAAGCGCTGTTTTCGCGCTATACAGCTGAAGTATTTCTTGCAAAAGGGGCCACCTGTGGGTACAGAGTGGCAAATTAGGAACAACTGACGCTTCATACGATCTGAGATACATAAAGAGATCTTGCTTTATAAAAATATACAGGATTAAGTGACACCACCGTAAGGCTGGCTTCATCATCTCATGTCAATTCGTTTTCCCATATTCTAACCATTGGTAGCAAATAAGTGAAATAACGAATTTACTTCAACAATCAATTTGATGCGGAATGACAACATTAACAATTTAGTACCTTGTTAGAGGATACGTGTTAAAGTATATCGATGCGCTTGACTTCCGTTGAAAGAATGGTTCAACTGTTTTGTGGGCTGTTTTTCTAATAAAAAAAAGCATCACCATGTTACTTCGTGATGATCGACTTTAGAGAGATTTTAAGAAATCCATTGCTTTTCTTTCTATGTCGCAGTTGGCAAAATTCCCATATATGATGCTCTACACATTCCTAATCTCCTCAACAATTTTCTTTTAATAGTATGTTTTCTAAAGCTGTTAAAAGCAAGCACATGAATGTACTACGAGTTCCCTTAGCTAATTTTTAGTTGACATCCCTACAGCAAAGTTTAGAGAGCCTTGTTTTCGATATCTAACATTTATGCAGCGTAAATTTATTTGACGCAAAGCGAGACACGACATTCAAATATTATACATCCATGTACATGACTGTAATTATCTTGTATGGGATGAAGAGCACAAAACGATCTCAACGTAACAATAATAGAGTACTGATTAGCTCCTCGTAAGCGGTTTTGGCTACACGTATTATACAATTGATGTTGTTTGAAGCATGCATGCACGTGATGTGAAATTTGGGGTTTTCAGTTCCAAAATAAAACGTTCTTTTTTCTAGTATGCGGACGTTATAACTAAATTTTGTCAACTAAAACCATGTTCTACTGCGAAATTACTGATGTGGATTCAAAAAATACTATATTTTAGGTAGCTTGCAGTTTATCCATCTGGTAACTTGTCGTACCCGCTGCTTCTGTGTACGCTCAGTTATGCTTATTCCAGATGTTTGGTATTTGCGCGGCTATCGTAAGTGTGGTAGCGTTGTTTAACTGCGAATGCTTGTGTAGCCCTGTTGCACCGAAATTCAGCATTCGTGCCTTTGAAAAGGGCTATTACGCGTCCCTGCAGTAATAAGCATATTGCTTAAGGCATGTTCTCGTTTAAGACGTGTACAGTTTAAAGATAACTTAGAAATGTTTGCCACTTTGCTTGCATCTCCCAACATTAACTCAAAAACATTAGCTCCAAAAGCCGGAACATACTATTACGGTCTTCGATATGCTTGCTTGGAAGCCGTCGCCGCTTTCTATTGATTCGTTTGCGACATCAGCTACCTTTCAGTGCATGGCTTCTAACATACATATAACGACCTTAAAGCCATAGCCTTAGAGGGACAGTATGGTTTCGGTCGTGCAATATCACGATTGTCTCCTCATTAAGGGCATGGCGATGTTAATGTAATACGTCGCAATGTGACGCTTTCTAAATGTCTTATGCAGATTCAGCAAATTGATGCGAAAAACTCTATCACATACGGCGTTTTTCACTACATCAAAAAATAGATTGTATCTATTACATGACTATCATTGTTTTCTATCTGTCGCAAAAGCTCAATGAAAGCCTTTGAACCATCAGTTCAAAAGCTTGTTTACCGTATACTGTGACGCCGTTCGGTCTCATATGAATACACGAGTGTTGCGACGTGCCTAAAAAACAAGCCCAGACAAAAACGTATTTTAGTTCAACACGCTCTCCGGAGTATTGGATGTCGATTTTCAATAGAAATTAATTCGCTGATCTAATTTGTGATATCTGAGTTCTCAAACAGGCTCTATGATCGGGAATAGTTATTTATAAAAAAAAAAAAAAAAAAATTAAAGAATAGTGACCAATTTTGGTCGAACTGGTCGTCATTTTTTAAGCAACAAACGATTGACACTTCAGGGCATCCAAAGGTTTTTCAAGGAGCAAAAGGTCCCAAGTTTGTCAAGCAGAAAGGCGACGAAACCCAAACTATAAAGCATCGCTTGCCGGTGCCACAATAGTACACGCTCCAGAAGATCGCTGTTTCAAGCACTTCGATAGAACTGACAGATTTCACTGGACTCGCAACAACGAAAAGCTCCCGCTAAACATTCGACGCGATTGCGTGAAGTATCAGGCGGACACGTTAGCCTTATTCCGTTATGCAGTATTTCAAGCATATATATGCCGTAAGTAGTCTCATGTCTCTTACGTGCCCGATCATGTATACAACATCAGCCTTTCGGCCCATGTATGCGCTCATTGTGTATTCGATGCATTCCTATACGTCATTTTTCTTGAGTGTAGCTGATTGCCGAGCGCCGTATTGTTACAGTTAACCTGTACCTGTAAGGTTGAGGTCTGCTTGCAACCCCAGCAGGCCTGTAAACTCATGATATAGGGGTGGTCTTTATCTTAAGAGAACGAGCCCGGGCAGGTCTTAGGTACTGCGAAAAAATTCCATGAACTCTCTGCTAAGAAGTAAAGGCTTCTGGATGACAACTGCACAGTAGACCCATATGAGTGTAACGTACCAACAAAACAGAGCGTGATTTGATGTTAACAGGATACTGTGTACATATTTTGTTAATTTGAGTATGAAGATTGGCGAATGTAGCTCATCGATTTGTGATAAATAGTCATGTATAATATAGATAATAAGCGAATGCTGTCTAATAAAAGCCTTTTAAATTATCATGCTGGTCTAAGCGGAGCTCAATTACGATGACCTCGGTAGAGGGTTTAATAGAGGCTCGAAATCTTTTTCTAGGTCGAATGTTGGCCTAGAATGCCTCACAGCTCCCGGCTCTAATTTTTTGACAGGAGTACGCGTAAGAAATGATTAACGTTGAATCTACCGGCTGTTATGCCCGAAAACGCTCAAACTGATTATCTATGACAGATTCAGTGCTTAAATCAAATGGAATAGTGATATGGATCAAGAGTTTCTTTCACAATCCAAATACAAATCTGACAGTTCACGTAAAAATGAACCGTAAAGTAGGTTTCCGGTAAAGCTCTATTAAATGGCCTAATCGTCTTTGACAAAGTTTGTTTCGTCACATGAAAACTAATTGAATTAATGAATTAGTTTCTATCATTAAGAAAAATTATCAGGAATGAATCTGTGATCCTCTTCAAGATAATCGTACGTTGTCAATCAATATTACTACTAGAGGTCGAGTGACACATAGCAGCGGAGGATATTTAAGAGTCGATTGAACTCGACACTTCATACGTAGTTTTCATAGCGAGGTCTATGAATACTCCTATTAATTCAAATCGGTCGAGTTTACTATGAATGACGTATTTTCCATTAGAAAAGTTTATCGCCATATGCATTCTACAGAGAGGCGAGTTGGTCTTTCGACGGCTCAGCCATCACCGGCACAGACGTCTACGTATTTCTAATAGCTTAGTGTAAAGGGCAAAACAACGTTGTCGGTATAGGCCATACGTACTCTAACGGTATCCCGTTAACAAATGCGTGTCTACGCTAACCAAATGCAGTTCTGCCCCTCCGATCCCAGTTTACGCTTTCAGCCATGTAGATACGACGCATGCGCGCTGGCCGCGTCTACTGGATAACACCGGCGCTGGCTACGTTTCCCTTTAATTCTTATCCATTTGCTCACATCGTTTCAAGCCTTACGAGAGCGGGGGCTAGGAGCAACAAGAAGACTAGTCGTAAGACTAGCAACAACAATAACGCCAAAGACAACATGAACAGAAATGGCAGTAACACCAGCAGTACATCGGCTGTTCGCCGTCTGTATACCCGATCCATTGGCGGCTGTTGCCCTTTCCACAACGGAGCTGCTCTTTCCGCTGGGTCAGCGCCAGCAGCGAACCCCCAGGGCGGGCAAATTGAGTCGCCAGCAGTAGCCTCTAATAGAAGACGTTTGTTCATCTGTATGCTCACACGGCTGCTGTACGGTGCCCTTGTAGGCGAAGAACCTTCTGCCCGAACAACCCCACTTCATGTCCGAACCTGCCCCAGATGAAACCTTGAAAACGCGCTGAAGACGTTGTTATTGCTGCGGATGTTGTTGCCGCCGTGGTTGTTGATGAATGAAAATTTGATTGTATTGAGCTTGTTCTTATTGCTGGTCAATACTTTTGATACGTGTGCCTTGTTTTGCAGTTGACAACATTTGCTGAGGTGATCGTTAGCCAAACAGACCAACTCGTCACACTGAATAAGGTAATTGAAAAGAAGATTCAGCAGTTGACTAATGCTGCGGTTAACATTACTGTGAGTTGTTAGTGGTGAATCGAGCTGGAACTGTTCGATCGAGTCTAATTCGAGTGACTGAAGTGAGTGTGTGTGCGTCTGACCTATACATCGTCAGCGGTGATAAAAGACTTCGACGGGTCCTTAGTCCTGTTCCATGGAACGTAGCGCGAACAATGGAACATACTCTGATTGGAATCAAATCGAGTTGCCCTATTTAAGGGGTAAGTAGTGAAAAAAGTATCTATATATGCCTCGATTGATTCAACCGTTATCACAAACAAAGACTGCATACTAATCAACTGCGCCAAGTTAGGGTGTTTCAAATGTTAGCCGTCAAACCGCGCGAACCCGGTATATTCCGAGGTTAGATATAAGTTGTTGTATATATCGCCCAACCCTACCTTTTATATATCATCAATAACAACAACTTTCTTTATTTTCACTACTAGACGTGCATTCTACTTATTGTATATACATAACGTTACTAAAAGAGCTTGTTCGGTTTCCCTTTTTGCCATATTCACCCTGTTTCTATGACCGCAGATACTACATCGTAGCCATTCTAACAGGATCGTTTGTAATCCATTTGACACTATACATTTGATAAGGACTACGTGATTTTTCCGTGTAAAAATCTTTTCCATTCAACTATTCCTCTCTGTCAGTTTAAATGAACTCCGAATCTGCTATTCAAATGCAACTATACTGGCCTGTGCGTGGCCTTCGAAGTTTCCCAACGTTGACAGCAAACAGGAGGCAGAAGTGAATGCTTTGTTCACGCCGGTAGTTGGTGCAGGAACAGCAGGCAGCGATAGCGCTTGGCGCAGCCGTTTGAAACCACCTATCCGCCAAACCTGCCCGGACGAACGCCGTCGTAACCCCGCCAGTTGTTGATGAGGGTCGATCGTCTCCATGACATCTCCGTGCTGTCGCCACCATAGGGAACGGACAAGCGGGCACATGACTATACTGAGCAATGTTATCTATCCATATGAAAAAGGCGGAGTCTTCCAAGTTTCTCGTCGAGCGTCAGAGCGGCAAAAGAGGAGAGAAAACTTTGCTTATCTTCGCTTGCTGCCAGCCTGTCGCTGGTGCCCATGCAACAGCTAAGGGCCACCCATTCGCTGGTAGGCAGATTTCCATCATCAGGCCCCAATAGAGCGCAGCGGAATCAATGAACTGAGCCGATATGGTAGCACAGTTGCCCAGATTTCGATGCTGGTAAGTGTAGGGTAGGCGCGTTTGACGTTTTGCTGTTCTGATGTTTTAACTGAGCCAGGACGACAAGGGTGTGCGAGGACTGGGCGCCATCCAACTTCGTGAAGTATATAACCGTATATATAAGAAACAAGTAATGTATATGCATTGACGTGGGTGACTTCGCCGTACCGTAGAGTCAGTAATTTATCATTATAATAATGTCTCAGGGATGCACCCGTGCTTGACTCGTAAATTGTTCAAATATTTTTTTGGGTGCCACAGAGTGTAAATGGACAGGCGCTCGAGATTAGCTTGGTTAATCGATAGTCGTCGCCAAGTGTATTGCTTTGGCTATGCGTAGTCGGTTGAGGAGAACTCATTTGCTCCTGATCATTTCTTTGTGAAATTTGTATTGGTTAACGTTTCGTTAAACTCGGATACGTACCGTGGCGTAAATGTATCATAAATAGCAAGTATAGTACCGTATGGAGACGATTTCCTTCGAAAAAAAAATTCAGAACATTTTGGCAATGTACCGCTACTGCTTTGAGGGTGGCGCAAAGGTGCAGACATAGCCCACGTGGAGTGTTGTGACAAAAACACGTTCAGATGCGGCTCTTCAAGCTCTCTTCAGGCCTACTGAAAAGAATTAGGATTAAGTGCGCTGCAGTTGAATCGAGAAAACGATCTTACGAAATAGTTCATTGCGATCTGTCGTAGAGATTTTATCACACCGACTATATGGGCCTATATAATTATGAGTATGTGTCCTTAGCAATGTTATTTTTTTGAAAATATTCTAAGCTTCTTCGGTTAAATTATTTTGTCTATACTAGGTAAAAAAAGTAGTAATAAAGAGGTTTAGGCCAATATTTCAAAAAGACATTTTCTCGTTAGCAGCCACACACCGAAGTAACACGAGCACATCCATTTTGGTATCTTATGAGATTCTATCATAATTTCGCATTTATTACTGTGATTTTTCATGTTACTCACAAGTAATTTTATCTTTCCTAAGACTTTTCAATTGCACAGATAGTTGAGATAACTTCTTTACAGTGACTGGAGTGGATTTTTAGCTTCGTACTCACGATGCCTAGCTACGCCTCTTAGCACCTCCCAGCCTACGCACCTAAATATGATTGTTGAATTCACTAAAGTTAAATCGGTGTTGTTAAAGGCAGCGGTTGTTTAGTAGCTTTTGAATATGCATTAGTTTTACTGAAGGAAAAGCTGCACGATTGCAAAATTATATCAGGCGGCGCATGCCGAACACTACAGGCTGTACGTTTACACCGAAGTTACAAGATTCAATAACTGAAACCCTTAAGATTAGCAGCGAACTTAAGCAGTGCAATTTTCTGGTACTACGCAAGAATGATCGTAGTGAAGTTTTGTTTTGAGGGCGTAATCTCTTTTGGAGCGTCGAAAAAGCCGCTAATTTAGCTTGATAGTCAATAGTGAATAACTCGCCACACATATGATCCTAAGTGAAGTAAGTACAATGGTCAATAAACATCTAGTGTCCGCGTTACAACGCACTTAACTAATCATACAAACAGCAAATGCATAGCTACAATGGTGTTTGTGCTAATTTTATCTTCTACATACGGCCGAAATCATCAACATATACGCATCTCGTAAACAATACCTTACCAAAACCTACTTTAATCAGTGCCTCATCGCGGCAAACGAGTGGCAGTGAAAGTGGCTTTCCAAACTCGAACGACCTTGTAGAGCGCACGCGTGTTGCCTGCATTCCTCGATTATTCGTGATTTAATGGTGCTGACTCATCCCGTTGTGGGGTCTACCCGTAGACGCCATAATGGGGTTTGCAACAGTGGTTGCGGCAGCCGAGATGATTGGCTCTTGACGCGATGGTTTAATTCTGGTCTTCGATCATGGATGGAAGGTGCGCGTCTTATCTTCATAAACTCTAGCCGCCAAGTAGACGGCGGCGACGTTTATCTACGTAGAAAAAGCAAGTATCTCTCTCACAGGGCAGTGAAACGAATGCGTCGAGGCTCATGCTCGGGCACGCGCACCGATACCGCTCGACAACGATGCAAAGGCGTTATTTCTGGCTCGGATTGGTTTAGAAGTGGCCGCAGGTCGAGAACGTCCTTAGAGGTTACGCACTTGATAATAGAGGATACTTAGTGAAAAGAATACAACCAAGCAACACGACTATTTACGCATTAATAATATCCTTTCCAGATTTTTTCATCCTACATTTCCTAGTAGACAAAAACATGTATACGATATAAGGCAACGCGTGTTACGGCTTGGTGATGAGCTGCGATAGAGCAAATTTTATATTCCCTAAATTTCCACTTACGCAGTAAGTAAGCCACTTACGCCATACTCGTCACAAGGGCTGTGCAAGATCATCCCGTAACGCCTGATGAAAGGGCGCCCATTGAAGTCAAAGAGCTCCAGCGCTGTCGGGCTTTGGCCGTCTGGATCACGGAAGATATTGTAGTTAGTATTGCATATGAAGCCTCTGATAAAGGTGCATTCGTAGACCAGACTGTCTGACCATTCACATTTAAACGGGCTATTTAGTTACAGAATAATTTAAAATGGTCGACTTGATGACTGCTTGCTGTTGGTGTCGCTTGTCGCAGGAGATCGCGCGTCAACCCAGTTTGCATTGGAATTCGTGGAAAATGTGCCCAAGCAGGCTACAGCAAGATTGATAACGTTACTACTCAAAATAAATAACGGTATAACAAACTACGGCATCAAAATAACACTGTTTGGAAGAAACGTCACTAGAGCTGGTATTATTCGGGTAAAGTAGTTATGAACTCGGATATTGGGATCACTCGTTTCAGCCATCGATGTAAATTGTCTATAGGACGAGCGATTAGTTTATGCCAAAAAAAAACTTTTTGTTATTATTATGATGATGAATGCGGATGGCTCTATTTGTGGAAAGGGTTACAAGAGGGCCCGCTGAGAAAATATGTAAAAACTATACCACCTCCTCGGCTCTTGATCGGTTTCGATCTCACCAAAATTATCGCGACAATGATCCAAACGAAGTACGAAAAAGGAAATTGCATACAAATTGGACCATCTGAACAGACACTTCTAGAAAGTTCAGTGCGTCAAATAGGATTCGTATAATGAAAATGTTGTTACGGTTCATCAGTGGTCGAATTCTTCTGAGCTCGTCTACTTCTTACTTAACATTTGGTCCTTCCGTTCGAAAACACCTCGTGGCTTGCCATCGTGAAGCGCTAACAGTGATGTTGGTTAGTCGCATTGTTGAGTCGGGCAAAAAATTTATATAAAATAGGTACGAAAAAAAAGTTGATCATGAAAACAATATCGTATCTCAAAGCTGTGTGTTTGAACCAGCACTAGGCGAAGTTAGAAGCCCGGGACAAATAATCATGACTTTTACTATTTACTTTTCTGGAATACAAATCTCTATTTCAAACATATCAAGCCGATTTGAATCAAACGTTACATTTTGCCCGTTATTACATCATAACAACTCACATATTCTGTGTAGTGGTTCGCTTCGGTATATAGAACGTATCATTTTTTTAGGGTAAAACGTAGACTTGCTTAAGTGTATATACCCACGTTCGATGGCGCATAGCACTCCCTGTATTGAATGTCGATTCAAGCTGATGAATATGAAATGAATAGTAATAAAATGTATATATATGTGCGTCTACAGACATTGTTCTACGTAAATAAGCGGTTTCTCCAGGCTGTCCAACCCCCATTGTCCTACAAGTTAAGACAGGTGTGATACACTACGAACATTAAAAAAAAAAAAAGCATATTCAGGATATGCAAACTTGCTTACGTTATGCTTGGACATGCGCCTACACGGTGGGAAGTAACAAGAATGGACCCATAATAATGCTAATTGGCTAGATGGTAGCCAAAGCAAGCGGCGTCTTCGAATATATGGAGAGACGTTTTCCGAAAAATGGTAGCACGATGGGTTCGGCATGGTTGGAACGAATGCGCAGTCACTTATACCATGTGACCATGAGCTGTCAAAGCATATATGATCGCAGGAAACGACGAATTATATGAACAGTTTCAATACATCAGCCGCTCCATGTCTAAGCCCTAAAAAAATCGTCTTACCTAATTGCGCAATAGCATTCAAAATGGCTCCATCATGATCGGGTTGCACATCTAGCGACAGGTCCATGGAGTTGTTGAGTGTGGCTCTCCAGTAGGTTGCTTAAGTGGCTAGTGCAAACCGGGAACTGGACAGATTGGCTATGATAAGGCCTGGTCTTCTACCCGATCGTTATGTAGACGCCGACCGAATCTAATACTGATTGATCCTTATCGAGAAATGTCGCTGTCTGTTGTAAAAAGCGACAAGATCGTTGAATGCTGAAATAAGGCGATACGTCAACAATGGATGGACGTTATTCGATTCATTAACGAAACTTAGAAAGCGCCTCAGAGAGCGATGTTATTCATGCCAATGAAAAAGCGGTTTATATAATACATTACTTAACTAATCATGCATCGGGAGGGGAATTAGCATTGCGTCTACGAGCTTCTTATATGGGCCTTTGCATGTTTTTCATGTCTTTTTTTCAGAAAGCGTTGCTCAACAAAACGAAGGACCTTTTATGGACTGTTCGTCCCAGCAATTAGGATTGGTTGAGCTGCCGCCAATAACGACTAACCATGATCTGGGGAATTGTCGAAACGCACGATCCTCTAGGCTCTGTGAAAACGAGCAACTTGCGCCTAGCTTCGATCCGAATTTCGTCAACGGAATTGATCTGGTCGATCGGCCAGGCTTTTTCAGCTTCAAGGTGAACACAAAAGTCAAAGGAAGATAGATTCCTCTGTCGTTTTCCTCTTTGCTTGTCACTTGCGTTAAACGCGCGCTCCTGTCCACGCATAAAAGAAGCTCGATACTAACAATGATTAGTAATGTGCTATTTGTAAAGAATACACTGCGAGTCTAGTATAGGAGGAAATAATAATCACTACCTTGAAAGAATGTTTCAACTCAATGAAAAAGAAAGACAAAATCTACCAAATGATCATATGTGTGAAAGCTAATACATCGAATCTGATTAGATAGCAATTGCATGTAACATAAACTTCCATCGTTTTTCTCTTGGGTTCTACATATGTTTCATTTATCCATAAAGCTACAAGTGGCCAATGCTCCATCCGGGGAGGTAGCTGCAGCCAGGCGAGAATCTAATTACGTCTACGGAGCTGAAGATGGCCGTCTCCATTGCAAAAATGAGGAACTCGTGCCGCTTCAGGTGGTGTTGTCGGGTCAATTACCACCAGGATTGAGAATCTACCTTTACTTCGTCTTTGATGAACAGGCCTACCGCTCAGAAAACGTCGAAACATGTCCTTATCACCGCACAATGGCTCAGAAAAGCAAGCTAAACGATCGTGAGTTCCAATAATCGATTTAATCAAACTGTTCCATTTGATTTCGTCTAAAAACAAATAGTACCGTTCTAGATGGCAAGTATCGCGTTTTTGGCTATTAGGCATTTCCTGACTATATCAACAGTTTCATCCGTTTCTTACAGTAAGTTAACTGACAGCTCTCTACATTCGAAATATACGTCTCTTATATTGTTTTGATGTACATGTTAGGTATAATCTTCGATTTATACAGAGTAAAGAGGTAAGGAGTTTTCTTGGTTTCTGCTCCTGAAGAAGGAGAAAGATATTGGACTTGAAAGATCATCCTCTCATTGTTTTTAAAGAAAACAGATCTGGTCTACGCAAAGGGGCGAGGCCGACAAAAAGTACAACGGGTGATCAGTCGGGCTTATTTGAACATCTCACACATTTGAAAAAAGGACAAGTGGAAGAAGAACAACTCTTAGAAATGCAAATATTGTTAATTAATCAACTGTAAATATTATGTAAACGTTTTCAGTTTCGACATAACGATGCGAAGATTAATAAAAATTGAAACTTCCGTTTGCAGGAATACATTACTTGCAAGCATGAGTAAATTAATGAACGCTGAAAACGTTGCAATTTATACATTGTCTGTTATGTAGGGACACGAAAGAATATAAATTTATTCGCAGTAAGGTTACCCTGTGATTTCATTGTATATGAAAGCGGAAAAGCAGTATTTTCACACACTAAACACCGCTGTTTTTTGCTATTGTTCATGCTATGAGTGCTGTTATTGTTATTGCTAGCTTAGTTATTTGTATGCGGTGTAACTATTAAATATAACTGAATCGGTATAGATGTGTCTATGGATTTAAAGTTATTCTACTCTATAATAATAATTTTCGCTAAGTAACTTACTAGAAGCACGTTCTCATGCACATGCTTACATAAGTTTAGGGCGGTGCGGCAGATCAGTAAGGCTCTGGAAGACTAACTGAATTTTGACGTTTTCAAAGATAAGTTTTCTTGGGGTCTTCTCTTTTCCTAAGGTGATGAGTACTTCGAGATGCCTGAAACATGGCGTTAGCCACGGATGGCTCGCCACACGAGTCTAAGGTAGACACAGAAATAAAAGCTAGGTATTGCTTGCATCCTTCAGCTGTAAAACACTTGAACAAACAATATGTAACAGGTTCGGAAAAACACGGAAGATCAAGTTTCATAGGTTTAAACAACATATAGTCCTTTTATAAATATCGAAACCTTGTATCCTTTTTCAGTTACCTATACATCTAACGAGTGTTACCCTAAAGTGATTATTATCTGTTGTCTCTTTCTTGTTTTGCTGCTCTAGCGGAGTTTCTTATTCGAGCCGGTGATAGCGATAACGCCGAATATCTTAGGATGCCATCTGGGTCGACAAGTGCGGGTGGTGAACGCCACGTGCTTCGTGTGTCACTACCTCCCCAAACAAAGAACGATATTATCCGAGTGAAGTTCAAATGCAGAAATAGTTGTTCAGGCGGCATGAATCGTCGTTCGACCACCCTCGTAGGAGTTCTCTGCTCACCCTGCAATACCGTCCTTGGCGTGAGTTTTATCAGAGTAAAAATCGTCACCTGTCCCGTGCGCGATGCGCGCAAACAGCTTGAAAAAAAGGCCCAAGAACCTACCACCACCGCCAGCAGCGGCAGCAAGGAAGGTAGAGCCGGTACTGGCAAGACGAACCTTCTCCGTGCTCGGAGGACTAAACCGAGTTCCTCTAATCGGATCAGACCGGCTGTTGACTCGAGCCGTAGGGACACCACTGAGAGCGAGGCAGGCAATCCTTCCGATAACGAGGAGTACATTGTGCACGTGCGCGGCAGGAAAAACTACCAAATGCTCCTTATGATGGCCGAAGGACTCGAGCTTCGGCGACAAAAAACCCGCGTGAAGAAACCGAAGGTTGCTGAGGTCACATCCGCAAACGATTGCAATAATAACACGAACGACACAAATCCTACTAGTGTTGCTAATACCAGTATGGATAATGTAAGCACAGATAACGACAATCATAGTGAGACGATGCATGAAATTATGCAGGACAGTGATAACGGCAATGATCACGACGTTGTTAGTAGTAATAATAGTTCTAATGTTCTCGTTATCAATGACAGTAATATTGTTGATTATATAGATGAACATTTCTATGCAAATATGAACAACGACGCCACTCACAACGATAATCGAGTTGGTCTATCTAATTATAATAGTGGCCACCATAACCACGCGTACTGCAATAACTACACTCCACCAAGTCATTAATACAAATGCTCCGCAACTCAGGAGGGGCATTCATGTTTGGAAAGATGTTCGGCGGAATACGTCTTGATTCGTGTGTTTGCCATAAAAAGTGTTCTTAAAAACAGCACAAAATACTAATTGATAAACATTATTATAATTAATTGGGAGCAAAGTGGAAATGATACTTGACGTTAGAGAAGGACGCTTAAGAGTGGTTGAAGAATGTAAAGAAGTGACTTGTTATAGGGCCCTAATTACTTCGCGGTATCCATGATACGATGTGGTCAGGATAGCGGTGAACAGGGTACCGGTGATAGAAATGTTAAGTGAGACAGTTCGTTAGTAGAGAAACGGTGGTCAAATAAATGGGCCCCTCAATCAATAATTGGTACCACGGATTCCCTTCATAGCGTCGCCTATATACACGCGACATGTACGAAGAACAGAGGTAAATATTTCGTCTCGTATTGAACACTCATTTAAAATAAGATTTTCGGTGGCTCCAATAGAATATCTGAGCACAGATTTTCGGTGGTATGATTGATTACGGCCGATGGCAATTAATCTCTTAAATCGTAAACAGGCCACAGACGAATAACACTTCCTGATCTCAGTAAACAGCTGGTTAGCCCTGAACTCTTCATGACTCATCAATTCAAAGCAGCGAAATTATCAAACGGTGCTCTCGCCTTCTCCGCTGTAATACGGGGAAAACTGGTTTCAAATATTTCACTGTATCGGTACTGCGTCGATGGTGCTTTTACACATTTTAAGTGACTTTGAACCATTATGCATTAAAAACATTTGCTGATATCGATAAGGCGTTTATCCATTGGAAAAACGGACTCGTTCGACAGTTTCATAGTGTTCATCGCGTCTAGAACTTTAAGGTTTCAAAGCCCTGTGAACCCTACGGGATAATAAGGAAAGAGAAGCAAAGTATTGCCCCATTACTCGTTGTATAGTCTCCGATTCGCAATTGATCTCGCTTAGAATCTGAACGAACTACGAATTTGGTCGTACAAATCGGTTACACGTCTTTAGACAAAAAGTGCAGATATTATCATGTTGTGTGTTTTAAAATAAACTGGGTCATTTCAAAAAGCAGGCATAAGAGTGAAAGACAAACAAATAAAATGAGAATAATGCTTGCTCACAAATGCATCAAGAAAAACCCGGTTCGCCCATAAGCCAGACTCACTCCGTCCAAGTAAGTGCTACAGAGGGGGCTGGTAGATCTAACCATGTGACGTCGTACTAAATGCGCTATGACGAGAAAATTGGTCACAGACTGATTTTCTATATCGTATTAATATTTAAAAGCTTTTACAATTATTGTATAATAAAGTATTATATACACTGCATATTGATATTTTATGTCTTCATAAAAATCAAACGGAAGAAATGGCTACACCTCAACCAGTAGATAATGGACAGGGTTGTATAGATTACGGAAAAAATGCCGCTAAATTGCTAAACATGATCAAGCCGCATAATAAATCGCAAATAAATACTGACGTGACTTAAAGGAAATTGGACGAAACGCACCATAATGCCTTCGTGGGTAATGTATCTACCTGCTAGTGTTAGGGACGCATAGTGGTATAGGTTCGAATCCGGAGATAGGCGCACTTCGTTCCGTTAGCACAGGCGCTAAGGCTGCATTATACGGGCGGTGATCATCATTACACGGATAGATAAACACGCAATTTGAAGTTTAACTTTGAAGTGACGAAGTTTTTAGGCTAAGTAGGCTAAGTGAATACACGCAGAGTAGCCAACCTGAAGGCTATATACAATGTCTGTCGGTTCTGCATGTTGTTTTTATACTTATTTGTCGTTTTCAACTACACACAACAACACCAACATGTTGATGATAGAAAATATTCTTGCCAATATGAACCAAATACAAATATATATATATATATACATATATATATATATATATATATATTGGGTGTTCGGGATAAATTGGGACATACCTTCGTACCGCAAGAAAGCCGTTTTTTTCCGGAATAAAATCGTTGCATCAGAGAGAAGGCAGGAGGGTCGTGCTCGGAATATGAGCGGATAAGCCATTGTTGAACGCCCTCGCGCCAAATAAGCCTTTATTGAAAGTATAAATCGTTAGTCATTATTAGGTTTCCTTGTGGCTTTCTAAATTGATATGCAAGTGGTTTAAGCCCCGAATTGAAGCCGTGATCGAAGTAAATAGCAGATCAAAGTAAATTAATTCGCTTGTGAGGATTGTCCTTATAGTTGCTTCAAAATATTTCACCCAAATATCTCTCTTTATCTAGGTGAAGCTTATAGACTAGCCAAATCAATTTTGTTTCGACTTGTCCCGAACACTCCGTGTATTTTATTATACACAAAGCATACAAATAAATAAACCTATAATAAATATATTTTGTTATATTCTCACTAGTAGCGCATTCTTTTTGCTGGTGGCATCGGCGGGAATTGGCACGAATAGATACAAAAATCATTACATTTATGGATGTTATGAGAAAGAAACAGCACATATAAAAAATGATTTTCTAATAATTTGCTTTTTTTCAAAGACAAATCAAAATTTAGTATATTGCATAAATTTTTTTTGTGATCCTTCTATTGGTTGTGGATGAATGATCTGTATATTTGTGCAGTTCCTCGTTTATGAAGTCGTTTCAGCCTGACGGGTCGTGCTAATGACGACATATTTCTCACTATTCGATGTCTTACATACGTATATATATATATAAAAGAAATAACGTCGAATAACTGCTGAACAACTTTTTTTTTGCATAACGTCTACTTGATCTTTCAGCTTTTTTGACGGCCTGGGAAAAGGCCGCTTTCCAGTAAAGCAGAGGTGAATAGGATACTTTACAGAGTTTTGTCATAACCTTTTAATTTGAACTGAAAATATCTAAGAACCTTATCGTGGTGAATATTAGGCGCAAAAATAATTATGTTGTTTTTTGATAAGAGGTCCTTATGGGGATAACCTTGGAAAGGTTTCATATATTTTATAGAATGTTTACTTTTCCAGTTACTTATATAGTTAAAAATTGATCTTGTTAGCCTTCTGAGAATAATCATTTTCGAAAAGGAGTTCCTAGTTTAAGCAAGCTTCTTTTAATATCGTATCTTCTTAATGAATTCCCAGAAAATCGAGGGATGCACATTTACGAATTTGATAAGATTGCAGCCGCGAGTAATATATTACCCTTTAATTTATACTTTCTATACGAATACGCAAAAGTATATTTTTTATGTTATATGAAGAAAATTAAGGCATCTGAACCCTTTTTTGTGGTTTTAGTTGTTACTGGTTTAGACACAAACACATAGAAAGTTCGTTGTTGCTGGGAGGGCTATAAATGCTGCTAGTTCTTTGGTTTTTCATCGTTTTCAATACATTGTGCAGATATGAGTTTTCTCGAAAAATACTTGTCTTTTGAAGGTAGAGCATCGCTCGTGTAACGGTCTTATTTTTTTTTTGCCACGGTTCTATTTTACTATTATCTGATTTCATCGACTTTAAAGGTAGCTTTGTTACTACTTTTGAGAGTGCATTTTGCTCTTTACTTAACTGATTCGGCTGATGACCATCTTTCAACTTTGAAGTAGCAATTTAAGTTTTCATTTCGATATCAAGTTCAGCATTGTGTGGGACGATCCGTTGTGCCAATTTCGTCCAATTTCGTTCGTGATTTGTGTACTGTTGGACCTACAAAATCTCCGTTGCAGCAGAACCGTATGAATATGAGTTGTTCACAGAAATTACGTTCTATAAATGATTGTGTGTACGCTTTCAAGCACAGACCATCCTTAAAACAGGAAGCGCTGGCGGTGTGATGCGGACCATGCTTTCCAATTTCTAGCTCTAACTTCAGATCTAAAATTTCAGCTTGCACAAATCTACCGTAATTTTATGGCCAATGTTTGGTGTGTTTATCGAGCCAAAAAAGAATACAGACATAAAGTAACTCTATATTTCGATGTTTCTTAGTTGTCGAATAGGCAGTAACATATTCTTGATATAGGCCGAACTTTTTGATGTAGTATTTTATTAAAAGTTTTTTCACCAATAGAAAACCTTCATCATAGCTTTTATCCACGTTTGAAATCCAATATAAATTCATTTATACTGATAACCAAGAAAGGCACATGCAGCAATACAACAACACGTTCACATACTAAATCTTAAATCACAACTTCTCTCTAAATCTAGGCCTAATCCTAGTTTCAAAATCTGCCTAGATTGAGACGCTATTAAAAAAATTGCACATGCAATTAGCGTTTTTTAATGTACAACGCCAGGTCTTGTCCATGTTGATGGTCTGTATAAAGGCACAACTGCCTCTTATGAAGTTATATAACCCACTGCTTTCCAATGTAGTTCATGTTACACAGCATTTGATAACCTGTGCTAGCATTCCACCTATAAAATTCGGTTTATAAACAGATGTAAGAACTAGGTAAAAAGACTGGTTTCAAACAAATTTTTTTTCATGACTATTCCATAGAATATTAGGTCCAACCAAAGCAGTGGCAGGTACATGCAAGCGTGTAGTACACCGTTAAATAAATGAAGACTACATTTATTAAACAAACTATGTCAAAGGTAACGTCGATTTAGTTCACCGATAGGACGTTACAGTTAAGCGCTTGCAAGATTCGTTAATGAGCCTGCGGATAAATCTTTGCAAAAAAATCGAAATGCACGTAGAATCGTCTAATTATCCATAATCTACTTGCAAAACGGGGTAACTTATCTCTATATAAACTTATATAGATACCAACATAGGTTTTAATAAATACGCATTTTTTAATCAATAATTTATGTTTCATATAAATTCACCGTGTTATTCTCAAACAAGATTAAAATCAGTTCTGCAAAAATCGTTCAGACCATTGATGCTTTTTGATGAATGATGATGAACATTTTCAAGCAAAAGGTGCCCCTAAAATGAAATTACATTCTGCAAAATTTTCTTCTTAAACATCATGCAGTTTTAATTTTGCTCAGTCAAGCCTTACTTTGCAAGCAATGATCCGAACTAAATTATACCTGGCCCTACGTACTTCCAAGATGAAGACATGTTGTTAACACATTTTCATTTGCCAGTATCTAAATGTGTTGCCATCGCATTACTTTATGAATGATAAAGAGATTTTTGAAACGGATTCGTAAGACTCGTGTTTACCAGAATATAACCAAAATCCATTCTATTCAACTAGAGTATCGGTCAAGATTACTATGCACTGAAGGCGTACTGGCTGCCAGTCTTGACACGCATCCCATCAATTCAAATGATGCAAGCTGAATCAAACCCAGCTTTATAGGTAGTGCATTAAACAAAAAACTCCCAGGGCTTGAGAGGAAGTGGGTTCTAGATCATACATACAGGAGAAACAAAATGCACGTTTAACTAACACTTATTTAGCATGATGGCACTCATTTAGCACATAATAACTAATCACTAAATGAATAAATCTTGATTGGGATCTAATCAGATTAGTATTTTTTTCGAAATAAATCTAGCTAGTTCCAGTCCAAGGTCCTTGTAAAACAAAAAAAAAAAACACAAAATACATTATAATTTTCAAGTACATCTGACAGAATGGAAAGATCAAAACGGTTTAAATCACTCAGTAGTAGACTTTCTGAAGGGAAGAAGTCAACCTAATTGTAGGCCCTCGTGAAAAAATATAATGTGAAAAGCTGAGAGAAGCTGCTTTTCCACATGCAGTGACGCCTCATCGATATAATAAGCTTTTTAGTTACTCTGAATCTATAGAGTTGTTCAAATTTATATGTAGCTACGAAAGAAGCAGAAACAGGTTCCATATAGCTAAACAAAAAAATTCACGATAGGCAAAAAACAGGGCGCGCATAAATGTTCGTCCTTTTGGACGATCCTTCTGTTTCGATCAGGTCATTACCAATGAGATTTCATGACAGTATACTATTGATAGCTAATAAAGATTTCAGGTGCGCATCACATGTCATGAAAATCATACACATGCTTTTTGAGACCAACAAAACCTTCGGGCCGACTCGATCGCGTTTACTCCTCAGTTGTCTTCCTAGTAGCCGATCTTGAGTTTATTTTTTTATGTATTTTTCTTTCTTTATTTATAAAAAACGTTTATTCTCAATGAAAAAGTCAACCCGGAATTAATCCTTTGCGTGTTCAAAATCCAGAGTATACGCCTATTGTGGATGAGGCCAATTTTTAAGTAAATCCACATTCTGTCCCTAGTATCCTAGCGAAAGACCGTTGAAAAAGCAAATTCGTTACTAACGAGCTTCATCATCAAATTTGCGCGACTGTGGATAACTAAGATGTTTTCAGGAAGTCTTCAAATGAAAGGTTTTCTAGCTTTGGTTAACTGATTGGTTAATGCGGAATGCCTAAGACACTGTGCGTTTTTGAATGAATACATTTAATTGCCGGTAAGCTCAGATTTGATCTGGGTTAACTTATGTGGGCCACAATTAAGGGTAGGATGAACAAGCCTCGATATGGGAGCGTCGACTTGTTCGCTTGTGCTACCAAAAAGGTACAAGACTACAATTGCAAAGAAAGCATTTGACACGGGTTCGTGAGCTGCTGGGGCCTAAGTTGAAGCCTGTACCCGAGATAAACGAAGCTTCAAAGAATGACGCTGCAAAAAATCATGTTTTAATATATGCTTTTGCTTAAATATAGGCCTAAAAGCAACTTATAAAAACCGACATGTTATATATAGCATATAATAGTATAGATGATATGTGATATTTTTGCCTCAGTCGTATTATTCTATTGTTGCAGTAGTTTAAAAAATAAAATAATAGCCATTAAATATGCTGGTAGAAAGGCAAATTGTGTAAAAGAGATTAGTTTTATAAGGACAACGTCGTTGGCTTTGTATAAACTTGACCCAGTTGATTACCAAAAAGGCAATGCATGTTTAAAAAATATTCCTATACAATTTTTCTCTTTAAATACGTTTTGTAAAATACGCAAAGTCAGCAGTGTTATACGAAAATCGAGCCGTACAATAACTTTATTTCTCATCTTCAGTTTGTCGTGCCTTGAGCTTACGAATCGACGTAATGAATAAAGCTAAAGATTTTACATGTAGGCTTCATACAAATGGTAAATTTCTTATGTCGATGAAGGTTGTGGAAGTTGTAGTTCTGTGCGCATTCTATAATTTCTATATCTCAAATAAGTTTAACAGAATTAGTAAAATTATACTTGCGAAGAAGCACTACTGGGTAATAAAATAAATTCACAACATATTAGAAATGTCAATTTCATCCTAGAAACAAAGCATAGTCATGTGAACCATAGCTTAAGCTTTTTTCTACCTAGCAATATTGACTTAAATTGCTACGCCTTTGGTACGCGCATTCCTCCCTATAAACTGCTAGAAGCCTGGCCATTAGAATTATTGGCATCGTGCCTTGCCCCCTCATGGGCTTAATATGAATAAAGAAAAATTATTTGAATGAGATACTGAATGTATTTATTCCTATACGAGTATGCGAAGCCTACATACGTGCAAAGAAGCTTACAGAACAGACAAGAGCAGAACTTACGGAAATCTACGCAAAGCCTAATTGCTTTGCTTGTTAGACCACACGAGGTCAACTCTATTATTGCCCTTTGTTAAAAATAGCATGGGATGAAATCGTAAGTTTTTCTCAGGCGAGTCTGTTCATAGCCATAAGTTGTTAAAATTACTCAAAACTACTCCGGGGCATAACTTAACAAGACAAAAGTCGACATCGTTAATGCTCATCTCTCGAAGCTGTCACTGTCTACAGTGGAAAATACTAAGGAAATAAAAAGCCTGACAGAATCAAGATAAAATAAAAAGCCGCTTTACATTAATTTCAAAACGAGACCATTTCTTTTATCATAGAAAACATATTAATTACATTTTGAAACTGTTTCAGTAACAATCGACTATACTTGCTTTACTGGAATCTTCTGTATTAGCTAGAAATTACTCAACTCGAACTAAGTAATGTCAACGCCTATATTGGATCATTGAACTAATAGAGATCTACTGTGAACTGACTTGCGAATTGTTTCAATATTTTTCGTCGTTAAGAAGATCCGCCTAGTAGAAGAAACCCGCCAAGCTTTCAAATCAATCTATTCTTTTGCGGCGATTACGCAAATCGGCAAAAACAGGCAAATCCCGTGGACGCCAATCTTCAGCGCTCATATTCACAGCTCAATTCTACTATAATGACTATTCATTGTGATCTTTTTCATTCCTCCAACCTGGCTACGCTTTTATCAATTTCATAAAATCACGCCAGAACGTTGGCGACACTACCTACGTGCGTCCAATCTTCTCGTGAATGAGGAGTTGTAGCTCATATTTTCTTTAGCTATTGCGTCAACATTGCAGCTATCCATCGTTACCGAGCATTCCGGTCGACTACGTCACGCACTCCGGGTCTGACAACCACCCAGGCCTGAAAACGGTGTTATCTTCATTAATTTCATGCGTAGCTGCCTCCGATGTAGGACGAAGCTACGGTGAGAACTCCTAATCAAACAGCGACGTACCGGCCAAGTGAATCTTGACACATTTGTACGTAATTTAAATCAAAAGTGCACCCTACATGACATACGCGGAATAAATAACCGAGCTCTGGATGTAGCTTGTATCAAAGGAAGCTAAAAGGCCTTCATTTTGGTTGGATTTTTACTTGTAATAGCTTAGACCTCTCAGCAGGGGAATAGTACATGTGGTGTTAGGAGGATCGGTTCTGAGTGATCTTCAAGCTGATCACATGTCACTGTCGACATTTATTATTAAGAACTTCCAAAAGCGTCTCTGAACCTCGGCTAGATAGGACCGAATCAAGGGGCTCAGGGTTTACAAGTCTAAACCTTTGCGCTCGCCATTAGATGCTATTTCGAATTGGTTTTTGCTAGATGAATTTCTATTTGTGATATTCTGTCGGATAATGAAGAATGTATCGCCGCAATGCCATCGAGAACAGAATGCTAACAAGAATAATGAGGCCATCTGCACACTACAATTAAAGCAGATTGAATTCGTCATTGATTGTCCATTTGAACAAGATTGCAAATTTCAACTTGCCAAGTATATATTGACGTTATTGTTGTTCGAAGGCAAATGAAGAACCTTGCGTACCCAAAACCGCAATAATTATCTACGTCTACGCAATTATTATTATTACGCAATTATTATATTACTACGCAATAAGTATCTAACACATGCATCACAAAAAGCGCTGCTGATAACATTCCGCACTAAAGAAGATGTTTCAAACGATTTAACGCAAAACGTCCTTTGATCTTTTTGAGCTGTTATGAAAAATAAGAGGCATACTTCTTTTACTACAAATATTTATTAGCATGAGCTTATTACTATACACAGTAGTATCTTTGCTACCTAGCGACTAGTTGACTTTCAATGATACGCAAACCTACTCGTGTCGCTAAGGGTCTCCAATAAGACTCACTTTTACTGTCCTTTTTACTCCACCCATAATTATAAAGCACGTGGCGAAGTTCACCACGCCATCATTAGCGTGATGAGGAAAAGTTTTAACACTTGACCAAGGAATCCGTGCCTCTTATCAACTTCAATCTACTTTAAAAATTGTTAATTAACAATGAATATAAAAAAAAAAAACTTACATCAAGGTAACGTGTGTGCAGCTGGAATGAGATTTAAATGTTTATCAAGGAATAGTAGACGCTCACGCGACGAAATTTACTGCTCGTTTAAATGCACGCTCGCCTATGTCTTTATCACTTTGATGTTTCTGTGCCAAGGTTTTAACAAAACATAGCTCAGTTTTGTGTTACAGTTGTGCATGAAGACTTTTCAATTCAGACCACCTCCCTTTGTTATTTTGCTGTGAGAACGATAAGCACTACTAGTAGGAGTGACCTTTTTCAATGAGAGACAGTCATTAGGAATATTACGAAAATTTGAAAAATAATAGACACTCACACTGTTTCATTTCAGTTTGGATTTTCTTTTGATAATTGCGCTAAATGAAAACCCTCCTGCATTTATGATTTGCTCAATATCGCATATGATCTGCATGCATGTGTGAAGATCCGGCAAAACTGTTGGCTACTCATCTTTTTTTTGTAATTTTACAATGGGTAGTAGTTTGCTTGATGCACCCATGGAACTACTACTTTAGTAAAAGTGCTCTTCATAAACTAATGAGATGACAGGCACAACTTCCATCATTTTGCAATTTATAATTTAGATATATAAATAAATAAATTTATGAATATGGTAGCCTGTGTTAAAGAATGGCCTAACTGAGGCGTATGTCACTTTTTCGAATTAACAGGAAACTGGGTCGTCCCCTTTGTCTTGCCCGGATCCGTACCCTGTTCGTGGAATGAAACTCTGCAAGAACCAGCTGCAGTAGAGGTGGAAGGTTTAGCGTCTTCGACACACGAAATTTCCTTACCCATGGCTGCTTTCGCATTCTCTACCGCCTGATCTAAGGAAACATAGGTGCTGCCTTCCTTCCTGGCAGCCGGGTTAGGTTCGACAACGGGCACGATCTGGCGCACAGGAGTTCCCACCAACCGACTAAGGTGACGAATCTCGACCTCCTGTCGAGCTACCAATAACTGCAGTTCCTCGAGCTCGTGTGTTAATCTGAAAAAGCGAATACATGCACAAAATTACTTAAGTTGTGTCGCCAATAGGTAACATTTGACACTTGGAGAACCTGGCCTACAAAGCGTTATGCGCAATGCTAAAGTGGCTGCCCTTGAAGTGTTGTTCCTTCCAGTTCTGACTGACAAAAAAAAAAGTTGAATTGTTTATAATAATTTTAAACTGTCTAGCATCAAAGCTGGCGACGAATAACGGGGCTAAGTGTTTTTTTTCACTGATCCACAGAAAAAGAAAGTCAGTTAACTAAATGACATGTGCTCTCGAGAGGAAAAACATGCACTTAACTAGTGTCTAATTTTAAACTTTTTTTTATTTTTATAAAATTTTATAAAAATTTAAATTAAAAATCGATCACGATCATAGAAACCACGGTCATGTCAACATCGATTGATACTATGCTTTGTTTGATACCAAACTTGTTTCGCAGAGCACCGTTCACTGCTCGGCAGCTCCATGAGCTATACCTGCGATAATCCTAAGGTAACGTACCTACTACCTGACCTCGCGGTACTACGCTAGGTGACCACACCGTATTCCCTCAAAAAAAAAATGGCCTCTGAAGCAATGCTTAACTGAGGCAGTAACACCAGACGTAATAGCCAAAAAATATTTTTGTATAGCTACAAAATCCTACCTGTGATATCTGTCCTCTTTCGTCTCTTCTTTGGCGCGCTCATTACGTGATTGTCGCAGGTATTCCGCCGTAATTGTACCGGCAGCAACGGCGAATATTATAGCTTCACCTAATAGTTCAGCGCCAAGGTCGATGGCTTCACGTTCGTTAAGTGGCTTAACAGCGGACGGCTTACCGAGATTGAGTATTCGCACTTTGATTTTGACCTCACACCAGTGATAAAATTGAGCCGGAGGCATGCATACCCAACGTCGAAAGAAAGGCGAATTTTTTGCCCGAATCTTAAGTTTGTTTGCCAGTGGCTTTGACAGCTGTTTCAGAAAAAGTGCGCCGAGCTTAGCCAACGGAAATGCACCAACAGCCATAATTACAGGAAGATATGTTGGCTGGGGTCCGGATCAGCAGGTTGGAGACTAATCTATCGAGTAGCGACGCCCCTATGATACACTAGGGCTACACGTCAGTTCAGTTTGAAATCTTGAGGTCATTAAAATCATCTTCCACTTCACTGCATCAGCTGCGACTTCACCGTCACTGGCTACATTGAATTCCGTTGTTACACTTTCATAAGCTTTTATTTACACACCTAGCATGTTATGCAGCTGATGATCCGACGCCTTAAGAGCCGGCAGAAACAGTTCTCAAGGTTGTTCGCGCGCCTTATCTGAACCATCGAAGTTTAGCTAGGCAGGTCAGGTCAAATTGTTTAGCAAGCAACTGCCCAACAGATTGCAGACAACTAATAATCTTATTTTCTTTCAAAACAATTTACGTCCAAAATTGTTGAAAACTTCCTAGAAGTAATTTCCGTTAATATATACATATATATATATATATATACACAGCCCTATCAAAGAGGTATCGTCTGCCTTGTTTGTAAATATGGTTGTCTCATCTGTTTATATCAAAACACGTTTCTATCAAGGATTGAGCGCTGTCCACGAGGTTTGAACCGAGAATATATTTTATGTATCTGAATACTGTTTTCACGCTGCTAAGTGTTCAATCATATACAAAGCAGTGTTTTAGTGAATGTGACGGCAGGCTGAAACAGTTGCAATGGGTCGGACTCGACGCGGAGAGGTAAAGACACCGCTCTCTGCTCAGGAAATGAAGATGATTGTGATATCGGAAATCATTCAAGAATTAGTTCAGGCGCATAACGATAAGCGCGACGTTAATTTGAACCGGGTAAAATATGACGTCTCAGCGCGGTACGGTTTGAAATCGCAACCGAAGTTAGTAGACATCATTGCCGCAATACCGCCACAGTTTAAGCAAATTCTTCTTCCAAAACTCAAAGCTAAACCTGTTCGAACAGCAAGCGGTATTGCTGTAGTAGCGGTTATGTGCAAACCACATCGGTGCCCACACATTAATTATACGGGCAACATTTGTGTATATTGTCCCGGAGGTCCTGACTCGGACTTCGAATATTCGACACAGTCTTACACCGGCTACGAGCCCACGTCAATGCGAGCGATCCGAGCTCGATACGACCCCTTTCTACAGACGAGACATCGGGTTGAGCAGTTAAAACAGTTAGGCCATGACGTCGACAAAATTGAGTTTATTGTCATGGGGGGAACATTCATGTCGCTACCGGAAAGCTACCGGGATTACTTTATACGCAATCTTCATGATGCTTTGTCAGGACATACAAGCGCAAACGTTGATGAAGCTGTCAAGTATTCGGAGCGATCAAAGACAAAATGTATTGGTATAACTATCGAAACACGCCCAGATTATTGCCTTCAACGCCACCTCACCGACATGCTCCGATATGGCTGTACGCGGTTGGAAATTGGAGTGCAGAGCGTTTATGAAGATGTTGCGAGAGATACAAATCGGGGTCACACCGTGCAAGCCGTCTGTGAGACATTTCACATTGCTAAGGATTGTGGCTTCAAAGTAGTGACACATATGATGCCGGATCTGCCCAACGTGGACTTTGAAAGAGACGTTTTACAATTTGTTGAACTGTTTAAGAATCCCAGTTTCCGAATGGACGGATTAAAGATCTATCCTACGCTTGTCATCCGTGGCACCGGTCTTTACGAGCTATGGAAGACTGGCCGTTATAAAAGCTACCCACCAGCACTGCTAGTTGATCTTATTGCCAAGATTTTCTCGCTGGTTCCTCCTTGGGTGCGGATCTATCGAGTGCAGCGGGATATACCTATGCCTCTGGTTAGTTCAGGTGTGGAAAACGGCAACTTACGAGAACTGGCGTTAGCCCGCATGAAAGATCTTGGTCTTGTGTGTCGCGATATTCGCACGCGTGAAGTCGGCATACAGGAGATTCATCATAAGGTTGTGCCGTATCATATCGAACTCGTTCGTCGAGACTACGTCGCTAACGGGGGCTGGGAGACTTTCCTTGCTTACGAGGATCCTCAACAGGACATACTCATAGGGCTTCTTCGACTGCGAAAGTGCACGCCTGAACAGACTTATCGACCAGAGTTATTGGGTCAGCAATGCTCGATTGTGCGAGAGCTTCACGTCTATGGAAGTGTGGTGCCTGTCCACTCGAGAGACCCATCGAAATTCCAGCATCAGGGCTTTGGAACTCTGCTCATGGAGGAAGCCGAACGTATCGCCAGAGAGGAACATTGCTCAAAGAAGATCGCTGTAATTTCCGGCGTGGGCACTCGAAATTATTATCGTAAGCTCGGATACGAGCTTGATGGTCCGTATATGTCTAGAATGTTGTGATAGCTGTTTATTATTAGGCATTTATGAAATAGCTCAGGAAGGTGTTCTGTTTCCTGTTGCAAGTCAGTCGTTGTTGAAACATAAGTAATATCTATCTTTCTTATTCTTTAATAAAGTCCGAATATCTAGTATACTTAAAATGTTTTCGAACTATCCCTCATTCCTTCGGTAGAGTAATATTTAGATTACTTTTATGATCAGGTGACCATTTCATGTCAGCGCTTAGCCAAATATTCCTATAATTGAGGTAGTAATTTGGCCAAAGGATTCTATGTTTTTTAATATGTTGTATGTATTAAAGTAAACCGGAGTCATAGAAACATTTGTGATTTAAACATTTTTTTAGAGGTTTGCTGGATATATATCTAAGGTTTTCACTGCAACATGCGTACCTCCCACACAATAGTTAACCTCACACACATATTAGTTAATTGAAAATCACCCCACTTTTGAAAACCCACATGGAGTCTTTACGTTTAGTGAGAAGTATCATTAGCAACTTGTTCATATAAAAACAGTAGATCTAACATTTGATACATCCATATATTGTGTTATATATAAACAAGCCTTCTTCTCATTCTATTAGTTGTAAAATCAAAAATATAATTTCCCACTGTCAAGTGAACACAGTAAATAGATACTTGTTAAGAAATTTATTATTTCCTGGAACACAATGTCTTTTAGTAGCGTTATTGGTATTATTTTTTATCTTGTTGCTTTGTTGACTTTATGACGCGCTCCTTCCTATCATTGCCGCAAACGGTACTCCACTTCTTTTCCATCATTGTTTTGTATATTTGGTGTATTGTGAATCATTTCCCGTGATTTGTTTCGTCTCTTTATTATATCACTACTTGTATCTTGCGTGCCATGTCATAATTTATTCAAATCGGTCCATTCATATATATATATATATATATATATATATATATATATATATATATATATATATATATATATGAGAGCATCTATCTAGCTACGGGGTCCGCCCGACTAAATTGGGCTTCTATTATATAGTACTCTCCATAGCTTCTATTTTTTTGTCATTTAACGTCTTCTCCTGTTTCTTAAAGTCGCTTATCTCCTTACCATTTTATTTATGTCATAAGCCGCTTCCGGTGGGCTGCGATATCATATATGAATACTATATTCTTTCGCTCATTTTCTCATTAGTAATGTTGTTATTTTTGAAA